>NC_071088.1:116055962-116375629 GCF_027358695.1 Spea bombifrons
TCATCACAAGGGGTAAGATCAAGGAATATAGCTGTGATGTGTGGCAAAAGGTTGTTGAGCTTCACAAAATGGGAAGTGGCTATAAGAAAATAGCAAAGCATTGAAAATGCCCATTTCCACCAGGGCAATATTTAAGAAGTTCCAGTCAACTGGAAATATTATGAATCAACCTGAAAGAGGACGTGTGTCTATATTAAAATCATGATTTCAGGTACTATGGTCAGATGAAAAAAACAAAATAGTGCTTTTTGACAAACACCAGAGGTGAGTTTTCCCACACAGAGAGGTAGCAATATCAAAAAGTACCTCATGCCCACGGTTAAACATGGCGGTTGCTCTTTAATGTTTTGGGGCCGTTTTCTGCCAGAGGACTGGGACATTTCGTTAGGATACACGACACCTGACTGCCTCTGCCAGAAAGCTTGTGGCCGTGGTTGGATCTTTCAGCAGGACAACGATCCAAAACAAAGCAAAACTGGCCATCCCCAACGAACTCCATAGAAAACTTGTAGGTTGAACGGAAGAGGAGAGTCCACCAGCGTCCATATAATATTGCTCTAATATAAATAGGCAATTGAGCTCAAGATGGCATGCGGTACATGGAAAGGTAGGGGCGAGGGTTTGTCTTAGTAACAAATATGTAAGAAGCAGGCATGACTGTGCCCCTAATGGGTATAATATAATGTGTATGAGCGCGAACAATAGCTGTAAAACTACCACTTGGCTCTCACCGGAAACTTCAAACGCAATTTGAAACGTAAAGAGATGTATTTATTAACCAATTAAAGACCTTTTACTATGTCAAGTATAACTAAAGCAGCATTCCTCGTGTATTTAATGGTTCGTCTCCTGCAGGAGGCAGAGGCATCGGCCGCAATCAATATCACCCTGCCATGCGGTGAGGAGTAGGTCTGACACAAATCATTAACCACAGGCAGGCCCAAGTGCTGAAGAGAAGAGGCCGTCCGTGATATCGTGGACACTGTGCTTTCTGCTGGTGTTACTGAAATGTGGAAACTTTAAGGTGGTACTTTGCCTCATACAAAGGAGTTCGGGGAGTGGGATTGTATCCTGGAAAAGTATGTGGCCCACATAATAAAGGGTGCGGACACAAAGGGGTAGAACTTTAAATAGTCTAAATGTAATACAAAACATTAACTATTACAGTATCTAGGTTTTTTTTTTGATGATTCCAAGTACGAAAGTGGAAAAGTAGTCCCTGGTGTGCGATCCTATTCACTGCTTAAACTACATTTCAATCCAACTTTTCCCTTCATTATAATGTCCGGGTCATATATTCATAAGACTTTTGTGTTGTGTCTGTATGTGTTAATGTGTATAATAAGGCATTTTTGTTATGTATGTTTTTAACCTCCCCATTCAAATTGTGCTGCATAATATATATGATGGTACTTAATAAAAGATAATAATAATAATAATAATAAACTAACCACCCACCCCAAGACCTGAATTATACATAGGAAGCTACCAACTGGTGTACCTGTGTACCCCAAAACTGACCCACACTGAGGAGAGAAACCACCTTAATTAATGGAAACGCTAAATGGATATAAGTCTCACTGAATATTAAAAAATCACAATGGAAAATAGTAAAGCATATTGTTTGTCAACTTAGTAAACTACCGTTATAACCTTTGATGGGAGTAGCAAGTCTGAGATTTCCAGTTATACAAATTTAAACATCATACAACAGAAGCTTATGTAATATTAAATACATTTGTGTGTATATAGCGTTGTGTTGAGTCCATAATCGGCTGTGAGACATATTTCTTAGGAGCTTGAAAACCATAAACCAGCCTCTGATGATTTCCGTTGATGAAGTTCATATCAGCTGTCTGGAGGACTTTGAACCTAAACTGATAAGCTCACCAAAAGCAGCAGCAAATCAGCTGAGGAGCATTTATGCGACACCTCTCTCTCTCTCTCAACAGGACAGACAATTCTAATTGTTAGGAGACAGATCAATCTGTCCATCTCCCTCACCAAAGAGGTATGTTTCTTTTTAAAGCTAAAACATTATTTTGTACAGAGCATGAAACCTACTGGCCATGGGTGTCCATGATCTCTGGTGAAGACTCCTGCAGAATGTGGGAAGTCCTTTTTTTGCTTTACAAATCGTATCACATTATCTTTAAAGATATTTGTGGGATAACATGCATTTGAGTGCTATTAGCATTTGTTTATTTTAATTTGTATCCATCATTTCAACCCTGTATGGCTTTTGCAAGATTGCCTCTACCTGCAGAGTAACAAAGTCAGTTAAATGTCCATGCTCTGCTGTGATAGTAATATTCGAATCACCTTATTATCAATCTCCTTTGATGAGGTATGGATAAAATATCAATGTGTTACCCCCCAAAAATGTTATGGTTCCATCGAATGATAATTGGAATTTTAGAGTTTAGTTCATGAAGGCACAAAAAATGGATATGTTCCAACAATAACAAGGAATTGTAGAAACCGGTGGCATCATTCTGGTCAATAAAAAATTGGCAAGCTGCATGAAACTCTTTCTTTTACTTAAACAAAATTATGGTATCCAACTATACTAATGAAAATCATTATATGACTGTAATCCAGTGGCTGAAGCCACAAACATGTAGATTATCGAAAGGTAAATGAACAGATATCTCAAAAGGATGCAACAAGCTGTACAGTGAAGACAGCCACTGTGCAGACACATAATAAACACACATAGATCTTACCTTGGGTTTGTGGGATATATGGAGCAAGCAGTTTCGCCCGCTTCTTCTCATAGCCTTTCTGGGTGATATCACCTTTAAACAATAACAAAACATAAGGTAAGCAGGTATATAGGCACTTACAATGTATACATAGGTCAATTAGGCACTGCAATGCAATTTATTTACTACAGTAGAGGTTGGTGGGAAAGAAAGAACCAATTTAACCTTCCCAACTTTGCTATATATTATGAAAGACCAACTCTAAGAGCTCGGTCGGCCCTGTACAGTAAACTTTTGTTGAGAATAAATTAAAATTAAGATTAAAGAATCAACATCTTTGTTTTAAGAATGATAATTGTCCCATTTCGTAATAATAATTCCTTTTTTCCAAGAAATAAAACGAATATCAATTCTGTGTCTTATCGGGTATTTGCAGCAGTTTACTGCATTAATTGGATCATTTTTATTGTAAATGAGCTGCAAAATGTAGAGTGCTTTGCTTCCTGTTTCCTTAATTCCTTATCATTGAAAACAGATACATGGGCAGAATACCATAACATAATAACCGTATGTTAACCAGTCAGCTCCACTTTCACTTCCTTAACAGACAGGCTAATTGCGACATTGTAAAAGTCCCTGAGAGTTAAGACTCCATGTTATCGGCAGAAATGAATAACCATTACATCCGTGCTCATCGTACAGTAAGTCAGAGAAGCCGACGAAACCATGTCCTGGGCTTTCTCGCCTCAGGTATGATGCAACATAAACATACAATAGATAGTAATGGAAGACGCACATAAGAATCCACTTGTTAATGCCAAGAGTTCATGTAAGGTTCTCAGCCGCAGCTGTGCGAGAACAGTATATAAACACATGTTCCCGGTAGGATCTAACAATATCGCCGAATGATTGATCAATGGTTTGGCCACTTGACACACTTGGCAAGATCTTGTAAGGATTACTGCCTATTTCAGACTTAGTTCCATAAATACTGCTGAATCCAAGAAGGAAGTGTATTTTTTTAGCTACGGAATATATGTCAACTGTATAAAAGATATATATATAGAGAGAGAGAGAGACAGGGCGGGAGAGGGAGGACCAGAGAGAGAGAGAGAGAGAGAGAGAAAGGACCAGAGAGAGAGAGAGGACCAGAGTGAGAGAGAGAGGACCAGAGAGAGTGTGTGAGAGAGAGGGGACCAGAGTGTGAGAGAGAGAGGGAACCAGAGAGAGAGAGAGAAGACCAGAGTGAGAGAGAGAGAGAGAGGACCAGAGTGAGAGAGAGAGAGAGAGAGAGAGAGAGAAGACCAGAGTGAGAGAGAGAGAGAGAGAGAGAGAGAGGACCAGTGAGAGAGAGAGAGAAAGAGAGAGAGAGAAGACCAGAGTGAGAGAGAGAGAGGGGACCAGAGTGAGAGAGAGAGAGAGGACCAGAGCGAGAGAGAGAGAGAGAGGACCAGAGCGAGAGAGAGAGAGAGAGGACCAGAGCGAGAGAGAGAGAGAGAGGACCAGAGCGAGAGAGAGAGAGAGGACCAGAGCGAGAGAGAGAGGACCAGAGCGAGAGAGAGAGGACCAGAGCGAGAGAGAGAGAGGACCAGAGCGAGAGAGAGAGGACCAGAGCGAGAGAGAGAGGACCAGAGCGAGAGAGAGAGAGGACCAGAGCGAGAGAGAGAGAGGACCAGAGCGAGAGAGAGAGAGGACCAGAGCGAGAGAGAGAGAGGACCAGAGCGAGAGAGAGAGAGGACCAGAGCGAGAGAGAGAGAGGACCAGAGCGAGAGAGAGAGAGGACCAGAGAGAGAGAGAGAGAGGACCAGAGCGAGAGAGAGAGAGGACCAGAGAGAGAGAGAGAGAGAGGACCAGAGAGAGAGAGAGAGAGAGAGAGAGAGAGAGAGAGAGAGAGAGAGAGAGAGAGAGAGAGGACCAGAGAGAGAGAGAGAGAGAGCGAGAGGACCAGAGAGAGAGAAAGAGGACCAGAGAGAGAGAAAGAGGACCAGAGAGAGAGAAAGAGGACCAGAGAGAGAGAGAGAGAGAGAAAGAGGACCAGAGAGAGAGAGAGAGAGAGAGGGGATCAGGGGGGGGGGGGGTGACGAGAGAGCGGAAAGAAAGATCTAACAGACAATTCTACGCAAAGCATGACACTGACACACATGGCTGATACCGCGGCATAGATGCCGTCTAATGAAACAGAGACATTCTACATTCTTCATTTCATATTTGCAGTTTCCTGCTCTGTCAGGAAACACAAGAAACACCCCGTTTCTATCTGAACACAAACACGGATATCCTGTCATAATAACTCGCTGTAGACTGCAGTCTCAGGAAGCGGGAATGACAATAAGAGTGCCTAGAAACAGATCTGCCAGTAAGCCATAAAGGTAGGGCAAAGGACAAGTAGCTTTTAAGAGCTCTCCACATGTCTTATTGCATGGTGGCAATCCAAAAATAAAATGCGACACTACAAAAAAAAATATACAAATAAAGAAGCGCACAACCTAAATAGTATAACAGGCATATGCATTCAGATTCACAAAACACACAAAACAATGCATGGACTCCGGCATACTCAGTGAATGCCATTCAGAAAACTCCTAAGGCATAAATGCTGGGGAGTCCGTCACACTATACGGCCATACACTGCTTTGCCTATTTCATACAATTCGTATTAGGGACAATTTTCCCTAGTTTGCATTGATTCAGAGACTTTGGGCAACCATCTATGGCCCTTTTCACATATGTTAACTGCAGTTCTACCTATTGCCAGCAGTGACAAGGACCATGGGCAGCATTTACACAGTGACTGGATCCATTCTTGTGCGTAGAACAAGATCACAGAGCGTCCACTGAGGATACTGTTTGCCAGATGCTGAAATGGACACTATTACAGGACCACTTAAACAGTTACATTTAAAAACTGTGAACTTTAAAAAGCCTGTCTCCGCTGCATACTGCCAGCCTCAATAATCCGACAATACGCCATTGTTAGGAAATGGCCGTCTTGTCACGAGACTGAACTACAGCGCTCAGCATTTTAAATGCATGTTTATCATAGAAATAAAGACATTTAGTATCCTGCTTCCTTGAAATTAATGAATGTGTATGGATAGCCGTATAGATATAGAAATGAATGAATGTGTATGGATAGCCGTATAGATATAGAAATGAATGATGTGTATGGATAGCCGTATAGATATAGAAATGAATGAATGTAATGGAAAAGACACTTCATTTACCCTTTAACATGGCATTTCCCGTGATCTTGGCATCCCTGACATTTTTAAAGCTACACTGGTGGTGCGGGATACCAGCTTACAGCAACCTTTAATGATCTGGAATTTTTTTTTTTTTTTTTTGGAGAAATAGAATTACACTCTCCTGCCGCCCATACTGAACTATGTTGTACAAAAGTTATTTTTTTTTTTATTACTAACAAATCCTGTTTTTAACAAAATACTTTTGTTTCAGTGTGTGTTCAAACCCGGATTATCTTAAAGGGCAATCGATACATTTTTAAGCAGAACGGCTTAGTGACAGACAAAAATGTCATACATTTGCTAGATCTGTTCTTCATTTGTGGCATGGCCATGTGGCACAATTTACAAATGAATAACTCCCCACTACAGCAGTTTTCTGGGGCATGGTGTTTTACGGCGAAGTCATAAATGGGGGACAGTAGAGAAAAATAACTAAAAAGCGACATCACACCTGTGTCATACACCTGCTTGCAAGTTTTTTGCCAAATGTATGCATTGCTTATATATGCTAGACATAGAAAAAGTACAGTTTAGAGGAATCCGCTTTATGGGTCAGTTTATGCTTAAAGCATAGCTTAGGTCTGATAGGGTTGAGAGCCTGTGTGTGTGTTTGTGGGGGGGGGGATAAAGCGCATATAAGACTCAATGCATTCGGTGCTCTTTAATGTGAATAGACAGATATGTGCGACTGACATTTTAATGGAGAGGGCCTATTTCTTGGGGCTAAGGCAGACATCAATCAAATGTGGTAAGCATTTATCATGCACCTGCACCCTCAGGCTACTGCCCAGGGGCAATTCAGTGTGTGCTGGAGCTGCGATCATTACTGGGTAGGATTACTGGCTGTGTAGCTTAAGCTCCCCTTGAAGTCCATTTCTTCAAGGATATATTCAGCAAAAACACAAAAAAACAATGTTGAGATTGGATGGACCAACATGTCACAGCAGCTGAAAGCGCCAAGTCTGCTCCCCTTAGTGCTACAGGAATCCTTAATAACGAAGACCACCAGATTCCATACCATACCGTTTGCCCTTTTCTGTAACGTCGGCATGGAATCTAATCGGGCAGGAAGGAGTTAAGAGAGTGAGAAATACTTTTCTCGTAATGCATGTATTGTATGTGTGTTGTAGACGTATGAGATCACTTCCTCTTATATATGAGGAACCCAACATGCAAGTCACAATGCATGCATGTTCTGCTCAACAGCTCCCTTATACTGAACACACATATATGCATTAAAAGTGCCGTGGCAGGTATATAAGGGTCTGTACATGTGTTTTATGCATAGCCTTGGTTCAGCTTGTGATCTTATTCACAATGAACACTTTAGGTAGTACTGCTGGGCTTGGTTTTTCTGCTTTGTAGTTTTTATATGGATTATACGACTTGGTGTTTCCTAAACATAATATAAATATAAAAATATTAATGGAAAAGTCCATTACTAATGAAATGATCCAACATAAGCATTCTGCATCCACCCAGGGGAATCGATCTAGCGCTCCCACTGATAATTACTATAGGTAATTGATTTCTTTTCCTGCGGCTCCAGGTAGTGTAAATCAAACCATTTATTTTGGGTCATGTTATTTAGTATAACTGGCTAAAATGAATGCGGTTTTGCAATCCGCAAACTCAAACAATGTAAGCAGTGGGGCGACGACTGAAAGTCACAAGATTATCGCTGTCACAGGTGTTGAAGGGTTAATCCTGCATACAGATGTGATCACTTCTCTTTTGCCCCCCTTTAGCCTTACGCTCAGATGGATCGTTTTGTAAGAGATCGGATAATTTCCACTTGCGCTGCCATCATGACAAATTTCATTCAGGAAACCGCAGGACACATCAGCAGGGGTCATAGACATAGTTTAAAAGCAGCCATCTGGTCAATTAAAAAAAGGTTTCTTCCATCTACTCACATGAATCTGCTCCTACTACACTTCCCTTGCTACCTCCATCACAGACAAGCATTTTCCCACAACATTTAACAGACACAAAAGTAAAACAGCAAGCTAGAATTTGCTTTCTCTCCTAGATCAGGATGAACAGTAAAAAGGCCACGAGGCGGTCACGGTCCTGCCGCGACAACAAATGCACCGGAATGAAACGACACATTCATCAAAGCAGTAAAGCAGAACTGAAGAGATCTCTGACTCCGAAACTTGGCCCAGGAAAACTTCTAAGAATGATACGATCCTATTAATGGAGCTGTTCCACATAGGGGACCTCTTAAAAGTATCTCCAGATACTTCATATAAAGTGCTGCATCATATAAAAAGAAGTAAAAGAAAGCGATCTGTCTCTTAGAAACCGTCTTTAAAAGTTTATTCAAATACTAGAGTCCTGTCATTCCTCCAAAGTCCTACGTATTACATCACAACAGTCTGACCACCAGCAGCGATCACACAGTGATGGCCGGCGAGTGTGACTGAGTGAGGTGTTCTGTGTGATAGGTGTGATGAGAGTTATTAGAAGAGCTTAAAGGTAACGCCCCTTCTGTGATGTCAGAGGACAGGCTTAGCAATGAAGACATGGTTCAGAGACCCTGCTAAAATGTTTTCAACAATACACCAAAACGGTATGTTATTTAAAAAAGGAATAAGCTTATTCCATATTAGTACATAATAATTTAAAAATCTAGGAATGCTGGGGGGGCATCTATGTGTAACAGCACCTTTAAGTTACATCGCACAAATTAAAAAGTAATGATTTGCATAAAACAGTTGGTTTTGCATATTTTCTGCAACAGTGAATGTATAGAAAATGACGTTTCACTTCAGTGTTAGGTACTTGCTTAACTAACCACAGCACTTGGGCAGATGGCAACAGATGTGATTGGCTGAGCAGGAGAGAGGCTTCACCAATAGAAAATCCCTGATGTTCCAACACCGAGTCTAAATTATCTGCGTGTGTGTCTGCAGGAGATCCTGGCTCAGCGAGCACAGCGGGTGGGGGTCTGCTTGGACCCCTGTGCACATGGGCAGAAAGCACTCCCACTGATTTTAAGGGGAGCACTTTCCTGTCGCTGACTGGTTGCTTCATGCGGCCAATCAGTGGCAAGAATAATATTGAAGTCCTTTAATGCGCATTCTTCTTTAGATGGTCTGTCAGAGACAGTAAAATGTCCCTTTAAAACATGACCATCTCTGCTCACTCTCAGTAGTAGAAAACCTTTGCAGTCCAGAGCAGCAACGGATTTGTCTGCCAAGCAACCGTATTATAAATGTTTCAAAAAAGCATTTGGAAAATTAATTGTTTTCTATAAAACAGAATTAACTTATTTAATTAGGTAATAAAGTATTGCCGGGCATTCTAAAAAAGCATGACCACGTGTTAAGAGTCATTGCTTGAACGAATACTAACCAATGCACAGGCGCAAAGTATTAAGGGGTAGTCTGCTACTTATTACGCTGTAAATAAGGCGACCATACCTCTTACTTCTATGGTGCAACGTCTCACATTCATCTATACATATCTATATCTAATTATATGTATATTCACTCACACACATGGAAAGTAACAAATGGAGATTAATGTCTCTGCCAAGTGTAATGGTTGGTACTGGTCATAGACCGGATTCTGCAAAATCCCTCAATGCTCTCGCAAAGGGGGGGGCGATCACTGAAAAGGGGACACTCATCTTTCACATGTTGGCTGGCGGGTCCCTTTAAAGCATATTTCACACCTTGTTAGGTCAGACGTGGAAATCCAACTGCCCTACGGTTTTTCTGTTAACAAACCAAACACAATTTCTTGGCTTCCGAGGCGACCGGAAACGTAGCCTTAACAATAGGTAATAACAAAGGAACAGGTGTAAGGGATTCCACATTGTGAAGGTCAAACGGGGCTCCGAACAATGAAACCCATGTGATGCTTAAGCAAGAACAAGCACTATCCAGCCAAGCTCACAACAGAGATTCAGAGTTTAATCCATACAGTCTTTTATGATATAGAAAAGCTGTCTGATTTATGAGACGCAGTACGTCAAACTCTTTTTTTTCTGGTTTAATAGGTGTGTGAAAGTAGGTTTAATCCATGGCTCCTAATGGGCAAGATACAATTCAACACAACACTGTTTTATGTTAAAGGTATCCGATTATAGAGAAAAGTGGTCTTTTCACCATTAAATACGGAAATATATCACCCCCCCTTAAAATCTTATCATAAAGCTGTTCCCAGTCAAGCTGGAGAATCATCCAATCTCGCATTTCATTAAGCTGCATCTTATAGCGGACGTGCCTCCACTTCTGATGCTGAAATTAGAATTTCCCAGAGGAAAACAGAATTTCCAAAGATATTATTATATCTTCTTCCCGAGGACAATACCGGAATAAAGAGTGCATATATTAAAAAATAAATGCTGCATGCTGGGTGCTCAGTAGATATTACCGTATTTGCTCGATTATAAGACGACCCTGATTATAAGACGACCCCCCAAAATCTGAATATTAACTTAGGAAAAAAAGAAAAAGCCTGAATATAAGACGACCCTAAAGGAAAAAAGTTTTACCAGTAAATGTTAATTCATGTAAACTATTTTTTTTAATAAAAGCTATGATTGAGAAAAATATTTTTTTTTTGTTTTTATTTCTCGTATTTTCCAACCTGTCCCCCAGTTACACACATCTGCCCCCAGGCTTGCCACACCAATATGGCACTGTGGCCCATGATATGCCTTTTAACCCTCTATATGCCACTGTGCCCCATGGTATGCCTTTTGACCCCCTATGTGCCACTCTGCCTCCAGAAATGCCTTATACCCCTATATCCCATTCTGGCATTTAGGGGGTTAAAATGCATATTATGGGGCAGAGTGGCATATAGGGAGGTATAAGGCATTCCAGGAGGCAGAGTGGCATTAAGGGAGTTAAAAGGCATTATATAGAGCACTCTGCCTCCAGAAATGCCTTATACCCCTATATGCCACTCTGGCATTTAGGGGGTTAAAAGGCATATTATGGGGCAGAGTGGCATATAGGGAGGTATAAGGCATTTCAGGAGGCAGAGTGCACTATTAAATGCCCCCTTAACGCCACTCTGCCTCCTGAAATGCCTTATACCTCCCTATATGCCACTCTGCCCCATAATATGCCTTTTAACCCCCTAAGTGCCAGAGTGGAATATAGGGGTGTAAGGCATTCCAGAAATGCCCTACACACACACACACACACACACACACACTCTTACTTACCGGTGCTTCCAATTTCCTGCTGTATTGCCGGGGCAGCGGGTTGACGTCTCATTCCGCGGCAGCCGGAAGGAGGTGGAGTTGGCAGCGGGGGTTTGTATGCGTCCGTCGCAAATACCTTCCCCGGCTGTCAGACATCAGGAACTCTGGAACTCTGATCTCTGACAGTCGGGGAAGGTATTTGCGACGGACGCATACAAACCCCCGCTGCCAACTTCACCTCCGGAAGCACCGGTAAGTGTGTGTGTGTGGGGGGGGGGGCGACGACAGGAGGATCCAGGTCCCCTGCAGCGGTGCGGGGGATCTGGATCTTAGTCTCCTAATCAGACCTCTATTTGAGGTCTGATTAGAAGACGACCCCGATTGTAAGACGAGGGGTATTTTTCAGAGCATTTGCTCTGAAAAAAACCTCGTCTTATAATCGAGCAAATACGGTACTATCCAAAAGTATGGGGTCACTTAACGTGTCCATGGGAAAACAAGGACATTTCTAGCAACATAATTGCAAAAGGGTTTTCTTATTTATAAGTCCTTTAAATTTGGATTGGCAAACACAAAGCGCCATTGGAACTCAGGAGTGAGGTTTGCCGATAACGCTACAATTGTCATTTACAACATTAACACTGTATTTCTGATCCATTTCATGTTTTATTAACAGAATTTGCTTTTCCCTTAAAATTAAGAACATTTCCAATTGATTCCAAACTTTTGAATGGTAGTGTATATTGATCACTATTCTTTTAATCTTGGCGACCTGAAAGATCTCTAAATATGGATAGATATTTCAATAGCTTATACTATATTATAATTCAATTTCAGTGATGGATAAGGCACACCTGACTGGCAAGTCTTCCGAGAGGTATTAGTATGGTAAGCACAGGAATCATGCCCCCCTGATTAAATGTATAGATGGCTAGTAATACACTACAGGAGCAAAGTAGTACAAAAAAGGGAAAAACAGACATAAAAATATCAGTAGTCTATTAATCAAGGGTTTTCTCTCTTTAATTTCTGAAGGAGGTTTTAGCTGAAGTCACGATACTGGATGAAAACCCAGTCTCTTCTTCTAGGGGCCTCCAGAAGATCCAGCTGTTGCTTAACTACAAAGAAGAAAGCTTGGCCACGGTAAAAGAGCTTCAAAAAGGTAGATTTTCCCCCTTTTTGGGCTGTCCTGTTCTCTATTAAACCTCCTCAAAAAGGTTACGTTAATGATTCACTAAAAGATTTCTAGTAAACCCAGGGTCTGTGTTTTATCTACATGATGGCCAAAGGATAATGACTCACCACCACTAAAAGCACCCTGGCTCTGTATCAGCCTTCATAACCAAGCTTTAGTAGACAGAAACCTAATATATACACCTCGGTTCCCAAAGTATTTTCTTCTTATGACACAAAGAGACATGGCTGAGTCAGCATGCACTAAGGATCCAAACAATTACAATGAGTCAATGGTGAAGCCTATCCAGATAAGGTTCTGTTTTATCAACACTTTTCTGTTCAAACAAACTTGTAGGGAATGACACGCATTTAACCCTGCTCACACTGGAGAAACGAACTATTCGATCCTTGTGAGGGCATGAGGGTCAACGCGAATGGTCACGAGAGCCCATCATGAGCTCATCGGCTTGGCACGCAGGGACTTTGGTTTTATAATTTGTTTCTCCTAACAGAGCATCCCTTATTGTCCAGACACTGATCCACAAACAGTGGAAATCTTTACACATATTCTATTAACAATACACCACATGCTAAATCAAACTGAGAGCTGGGGCTAAACCCAACCACTGCCAATCAACTCCGGCCACATGGTCCAACAGTATCCACGTCAAGGTGGACAGAGTCCCTTTGGGCTGAACCATTGCCATAAGTGTCCACTATGTTCATAGAGACTGCTGTGCTGGGGTGTCTTTTCTCACTTCTATACAATTTGCAGTCTGGACAGATCCTGTTGGACGATGGTCCAAAACCACAGTCCTTCTATTTGGGTGCAGAGGACAAAGGTTGACAAAGGTCACAAAAGAGGTGCCATCATTAATCAACAGCAATCATCAAATGAAAAGCGCCCTTTGTTCCTTGTATTAAAAATAAACATTCCAAACTATATATATATATATATATATTCCCCATAAAGAATAATTTCAACTAGGGATATGTGTGCTGAGCTTATTAGTCGGAATGATTCGGATTGCAGCGTCTATAAGGAGTTAATTCTAAGATCACAAAGCTAAAATACTCTAGACTTGGGAACTGCTGACAGTGCACGGTCATCCAGAGCCAAGTACAGCTTACAGCCCCTCCGACAACCCTCAAACTCTTGTTTGGAAACCTTAAACAACCCTGCTATTCATCCCACACAGAACCGCATTTGCAAACAGCACCAAGGATTTTTCTCGTAGATATAAATATTAGATTCAGAATTAGTTATGCAGCAAACATTTAAAGTTAACCCGGCTTTAAGACCTGAATGTGCCTTCTGCTTGATTTATTTGCAACTACTGATCAATGACCATAAAAACATCACAAGGCAAAGATGTTGTGGTCTTAAATCTATGAAGGGAGCCCTTCTTTTCACAGAAGCCTGGTGTGTCCCTTTAAATATATTTCTTTTTGTTTTATATAGCATTATCATATTCCGCAGCGCTGTCATTGCATAGCACAGGCAATATTGTTTTCAGAAGACAGAACAAGCCATATATATTGTTGCCAAGACTCAAAAATACATGGACTAAAGACACTGAGAGAGGGATTCAGTTTGTAAATGTCCTTCAAAGGCTGCGATGTCCTTGGCCAATCTGAAACACACAAACGTACAGCCTGTGCACACTAAGCCTCTGTTTCCCCAGTATACTATCAGTGGCGTGTAACATGCGCGGCTGCCCTCCCGGTGCTGCCTGTGCTTGTCTGCAGGGTTGCGCTGCTGCCTCGGGGATTTAACTTTGCACAGCCTTTTTTAACCCTACGCAGGACAAAGAGCATGCTTGCAAACTGTAATGAAGTTGAGACAGGGTTATAGGGGGAGATAAAGTTACCGATTTAGGAGAGGAGACAAAAGAACAAAAAAGCTATTTTTTCATTGTTTTTGTACTTGAAACACCAATGGCCAAGTAAAATGTCAAACTTCTCGACGGGTGTCTTCATATGAAGGGTTAAATACTGAACACTGTTAGAAGTAAAGCGACCCTATATAAAGGGGCAGTATATTTCTATCACAAACTGAATATTAATGGTAGTCATGTATGATATTGTAGGCATTAGTTTCCAAATACTTTGAGAAACAAGCTTGTAGTTCTATAAGCCACAAGCTGCTTTCCGAGGACGACCAGCACTGCCAGCTTCATTTAGGTTTTTTAACCAAGATCACTACAGTGGATCTCCACTAGATCCCAACTAGCGTTTGTGAGCCAAAAAGTGCATCTTTCTCAGCCGGTTGCGCTTTCTGAAAATTCCAACACCTAAAAAGACAGCTTTTAATTTTAAGATGATAGAGATATTATAATCAGAACCTTGGGGTTTAAAGGCTGCACCTTTTTAAACTTGTATCCATTTAAAGGCTGAAATCTGATCTACACATGTAAAGTTCCCATTAACAAGCTATCCAACAATTTTATGGTACATTCACTGGGAAAGATGAGGCTAAAATACATATAGGAGATCATTAGGGAGTATATAAGCTTTAAGACAAACTGGCAAGGAAACGGTTACACTTGAGCGCAATAATGCTGTGGAGATATTGCTGCAGCACCGCACCCCGAGCAGCAGCATGCGCTGCTATACGGAGTCTCCATAGGGAAGAGGCAAGATGTGTTTATTGTCGCTTTACCTTTAAACTTTTAAAAGACATAAAAGCTTTAAATAACAATTTTCTAGGCAATTAACCGCACCCTTTACTATCCATTTAATCTGCATAAACAACGAGTTCCAAGGCTATTAAAAACATATAGTAAAAACGGTGAGAAGAAACTCAAAACGGTTTAAATACGCACTGGGCAGGGCCAATTCAGGCGTCCTCGCTGGAGAAGATCACTGGACGTGACCATTCGCATATTTACGTCACATGAGGCTTCATCTCGCTGCAAATCACCTCCCATATTGTCATCATTTAGCTGAAGAATGAACTCTATGTGCAGAACTAAAAACTGGTCGTGCAACACAAGCTCCGCGGGTGCTACGGAGGGGGGAAAGCTAATTATGTTAGTTATTGATTAATTCCACCTACATAGTCTACCCATTTCTCTACTGATATAAGACCCCCGGAGCTTGCCTGGTCTATGGCTTTAAGTTATATAAGGGATAACCTCACAACTACCCCATGCATAAGTATGGAATGGTGTATTCCCATCACATAACGACATCACATATATATATATATATATATATATATATATATATATAACATCCATTGTGCATTCTTGCACACAGAGCTGTCCACATTCATTGAGCTGACCTTCCTGGCTTCTGGAGATGTTGCGTACGCCTCGTCGTCGTTGCATACTCCTTTATAGACTCAGCTCCAGCGCATGTTCTCTCCCGGCCCCCCGCTGTTTGGTGTTAAACTCCATCCCTTATCATCAGGTGCTGCATGTCTTCAAACTGCTGGCTAATAGCCCACATCCTAATCACAAGAATAAACCGGCAGGACTGACAGCGTGACATCCCACCGGTGGACCGAAACCACATCACATAAGACATGTGGAAGAAAACGATGGCATTTAATTATTTGGACGTGTAAGTGGGGACTGTGAATGACTGCTAGTAAAAGTGAGATCGGTTTACACCCTTAATGACAGCCCATTATAATTGGGCTATTTAAAAAAACAAAACAAAAAAAAAAAGTAGGGTAATCACCATAGCAACCAATGGAATGGCCCTTCTGATCCATATATTATAGAAGAATCAGTCTATAAAAAGCAAATGAAACATGGTGAGTATTTTTACAACAAATAAGGAATAGTTAACAATTGAGGAAGAAATAACTATAATGGCCATGTTAGCCACTTGCCTGAAAACCCAGAAGATCCAGAAAAACCCAGAATATCCAAAGAAAGCTTGGAATCAAAGGGAGAGCATGCCGCACATATACACGAGGGTCTTAACAGACCCCCACGTGTAACATTAACTGGGACAGGGCTGCAGAACCCCCCATGCATATGCAAAAGGAACGTCCCAAAAGCTTAATTATACATTAAAGCTCTTTAGGAAAATAAAACAGACGCATTTACAGTCCTAACCGCAGTAAGAGATTGGACCTACAGCATGGAAACAAAAACATCTGGTTTAAAGATAGCCGAGGACTTTATAATTCACAGGAAACCTGCAAATTAGATAAAGTTTAGGTAGCAGCCAAAACACATCCATTCTCCCCCCATCAAAACAAAGAAGAAAAGCTCTAACTGTGATAAGCCAACACATCTGGGTCGTTAATTCTGACGACAGATAAAACCGAGGCATCACATTCTCAAAAACAAGCAGATCGTTATTTTTAAGCAAATAACAAGGTTCCAAAAGTGTTATGAAGCTGGGGATTCCTCGCGGAACTTCGTAACGCCAACCAAAGTTCCAAGAAAACAAGGTGTGTACCGGGATAAAGGCGCAGACAATTCCACCATTACCACAATGTTCCAGTTGCTTGTAATTGACACAGTTGCCTGTATTTCTTGCCAGAAGAACAGAAACTGTCGGGGGCAAGCGAAACGTCCTGTGGAGCACATCAACCAGTTTGGTCATCGAAGACTAATTCTGTACACACATTCATTTCCGACAAGCCATGCAAATATATCAACCTTTATAAAAATAACACGCACAGCCCTTTTTAACTATGACTTGCCAAAAGGGGACTTCATAAAAAAATATACATTGGGAACAAAGAGAGGACGATACCTAGTCCTATATGGCCAACGCAACTAAATGGAAAAGGTTGGTGGACCAAATTCTTCAAATTGGCTGTTAAGATGGTGCATGGATTTCATACTGGGGAGATTATATATATATATGGGTTGTAACGGAGTGTGCATGATCAGAGCACTACTAGTAAGCGGAGGCTTAGATCTCAGAGCACCCTGTGAAGCCCAGCAGCAGTCCATCCGCAGACGGAAACTAATCTCTGATTGTCTTCCAAACAAACAGAGATTTTAGTCTATTTATATTTATTCCAGGAAAGAAAATCCTAACAAATGAAAAGGACACCGCAATTCTGTTTAACATTTCAGAATACTTTGTCGACACTGTCCCTTTTTTCTTCACTGGGTGTTATTTGCTCGGAAGTCCGCACACAGAGTTACCGCTCACAGCCCCACTAAATTAGAGTGCGTTTTAAAAGAACTCTGTCCGCTAGGTAGAAGCTGCAGCTTTGCAGCTGCCCTTCTCCTCTGTGATCTGAAACAGCTAATCAGTGAATGAGACTGCTTTCTGCGCATGTGCACTTGCATCTCAACAGCACTGGAGCTGACTAGCTGTAATTACATCATGCTCAACGTGATGTGTTTGGCCCAACGCATCTCCTGCACAGAAGGCAGGTAGGGGGCAAATTCATGTGGGGGGGGTTTCTTCAGAATCTCCCACTCGTTTGGAAAAAGGGACACAATGGAAATTTAAAGAGACCTCTTAGCTATCAGATGCATTAAAGTACGTATGAAGGCTGGACTGTTCCTTTAATCCAAAGACTGCAGCACATTTTCCCCGAAGACCCCTGAAGCAAAGTTGCAATGCGGGGCACAGCTGCACCCTGGGATGCATACGCAAATGCACAGTGCAGGGAGCAATCTGCCGTGAAACTCCCAACTGCATGTCCCCCAACTGTCCCGATTTGGGCGGGACAGTCATGATTTTGTGTCTCTGTCCCGTCTATCCCTACCTTTGTCCCTCTTAGCAGGGGCAGAGGTAGGGTGAGGCGAGAGCCGTTCTCACCTCAGGTGCAGCTGCAGGGGGGCGCACAGCCTTCCGATCAGCAGCTGCAGGACTAGTTGTGAGATCATGATCTCTCCCTAGTCAGCTCAACATTAGGGAGCGCGAGGTCTGTCACTTCAAACCTCGCTTTACTGCTCCCTCATCACTACGCGCCGGCAAATGGCGCCAAGCGTGGGGATATGAAGTCGTCCTGCGCTCTGCAGCAATAGCCGGCAAGTGTTTGTGAGCTTGTGTGTGTGTATGGACAGGTGTGTGTGTAAGACCAGTATAGGTACTTGTCTATAGTGTATGTGTATATGTGTGTGTGTAAGCACAATGCATGTGTATGTGTGTGTGTGTGTAAAAGCAGTTATGTGTAAGGGCAGTATATGTTTGTGTGTTTAAGGGCAGTGTATGTGTGTTTATGAGGAGGTGTGTGTAAGGGCAGTGTGTGTGTGTGTGTAAGGGCAGTGTATGTGTGTGTTTATGAGGAGGTGTGTGTAAGGGCAGTGTGTGTGTGTAAGGGCAGCGTATGTATATGTGTCTGTGTAAGGACAACGGTATATGTGTGTTTATGTGCAGGTGTGTGTAAGGGTCCTGGGAGGGAGGCTACAGAGTTAAACAGAGTTTAACGGCCCATTTTTCTGACGTAAAGGCCCACACCATTTTGGACGGGAGGCTGTTCCATTTATCTACTACCCTCTTGGTGGTGTACATACATGACGCCTCATGTAGCGGCCCAAAATCTTTATATCAGCTCATGCCCCTTGGTAGAAGGGTACATCTGAACCCAACATATCAAAAACGGGACAAGTGGTAAATATTATAGGACAAGGAGCATCCAAAATAGAAGAGTAAAATAAAACATTTAAAAAGCTTCAGAATGACTGAAATCTGTTTTAAAAGGTCTGGTTATTTAAGGCAAATGACTATAAGAATGATTGATATGGCCACCAGTTTATGAGGCAAGAAGTAACGTGGACAGCATTTGCCAATAATCGCATCAAACCACTGCTGTACTCAACACTAAATATACCTTTAATACATTTAAAAAAACTTTACAAACTGACCTTAATCTGCCCCGGCAGTGAAGACAGCGGTGGCAGCGCTCCAATACAAACACCTTCTCAGGTTCCAGGTACAAAATCCTTTTTATTTCAATGACAATGGTGCTAAAGGCTTCTTTACTGATCCAATGATGTAATGGTGTTGTGAGCCAAGAAAAAGTATTGCATGCGCAGCCTGTTATTACACTAAACACAGTGACCACATGAAGCTAAGCATGAAGTGACCTCTGCTCACTGCTTGCTGTGTGAGACATCACCAATACCACAGCGACCAAGAAAACAATGATGTCATCCAACTATTACCCGTGCAACCTGTCCCAAGAAAAAGCCAGCTCCAGTGGTGGCTGGCGCAAGAGTTTCAGGGTATCTAACAAGATCCCCCACGCATATGCACAGAAGGTGCTCCCAACAGATGTCAAAACTGGAACAGAGTAGAGCAGGAGGGTGCTGCAGTTCTGGAGCTTCAGCTTCTTCTAAAGGTAAGCGGTTTTACGTTTTTCCAGGTAAAGAATACATGTTAACCCTTTCATGATCAAGGGTTTTACTCCTCTGAGTGACATATCTTCGTACAACCATTTCATTCACAAATTAGGCGGCGCTGACTAAAAACAAAAACACCCCCATTTATGTTCAACAATATTCCTTGAGGAGAACACCATACGTGCATAGTTTTTTGTAATGCTTCCTTAAATACTACACTATTTTTATATGGGGGGCAAGAAAACTGTTTTTTTAATGTGTATTTCTATTGAGATGTGCATGTGATCATGTGATTTTTGAAGTTTTTATTTATTTGTTTTTACTTCCATTCCATTACCCTGCACTGCTGATCACAGTACCTGCTGGGGGCTCATCAGAGTGAGAGTCTGGATAGACCCTCTGGGAACCTTTTTAGTGTTATTTCCAGCGAGTTCCATTTGGCATTCTCCATTATTCTGACATAATTGGCGCTCGTGCAGAGCTTCGTTACATCAAATAGGTAAGTAGGAAGCTAGAAATGCTAGCTCTTGCTGGCAGTGGAGACTCCAGGCTGTCCCCACTGGTGCAAAAATCATAGGACATATTATTACGTCATTGGTCATCTAGAGAACATTATATAGGACATAATACTATGTCTTAAGGTCACAAAGCAGTAAAAGTGATTACAACATACTTTAATATGCATTATTCATAGGTGGGGACACTAGACTGTCCCTTTTTTATATACAGTTGCTTTGGAATTATCTGTGCTAAAGTACAGAGCACACCTGGCTACTGTATTCTGATTACTTACTCATTTGAGTCTTTTTTCCAAAAAAGGTGGGCTGAACTGAAAACCGGTTGACACCTTTTTGTAATGGTATCATAAATACATGTCATAGACCAACAATATAACCATGGCAGTTACATAACTCCACATAATCATTCCCAATACAAAGCCGCCAGAAAGAAGGCCTGGGCAAGCATTAGACACCACGACAGAAGCTATATCCACATTCTTCTTGGGAGATAATTTCCATCATGGAGAATGCTAGACAGTCAGCTTTTTTGTGAAGTCGAAACAAGGATTGTCTCGTTCGAGTATCCAAGTGCTGTTCAAACATAGTGCATACCAATTTGCTTTGTGATTCAACGTGTTAATTGCTTAATTAACTGTTTAGCCTATTAATTGGGCAACTACTGAAACTCTGGTAGGCTTGCAGGTCTTTAGGTCAGGATTGGACAACCCAGCTCTAAACAAACAGCAAATCATTTGGATGGCAATTTCATGTATGTACTCCCACACTGGAATAATGCCAGCAATGTAGTCATCACTGATCTCTATGGACTCAAACTACCGTATTTGCTCGATTATAAGACGAGGTTTTTTTCAGAGGTCCGCTGCAGGGGACCTGGATCCTCCTGTCGTCGCCCCCCCCCCCCTCCCCACACACTTACCGGTGCTTCCGGAGGTGAAGTTGGCAGCGGGGGTTTGTATGCGTCCGTCGCAAATACCTTCCCCGACTGTCAGAGATCAGAGTTCCAGAGTTCCTGATCTCTGACAGCCGGGGAAGGTATTTGCGACGGACGCATACAAACCCCCGCTGCCAACTCCACCTCCTTCCGGCTGCCGCGGAATGAGACGTCAACCCGCTGCCCCGGCAATACAGCAGGAAATTGGAAGCACCGGTAAGTAAGTGTGTGTGTGTGTGTGTGTGTGTGTAGGGCATTTCTGGAATGCCTTACACCCCTATATGCCACTCTGGCACTTAGGGGGTTAAAAGGCATATTATGGGGCAGAGTGGCATATAGGGAGGTATAAGGCATTTCAGGAGGCAGAGTGGCGTTAAGGGGGCATTTAATAGAGCACTCTGCCTCCTGAAATGCCTTATACCTCCCTATATGCCACTCTGCCCCATAATATGCCTTTTAACCCCCTAAATGCCAGAGTGCCATATAGGGGTATAAGGCATTTCTGGAGGCAGAGTGCTCTATATAATGCCTTTTAACTCCCTTAATGGCACTCTGCCTCCTGGAATGCCTTATACCTCCCTATATGCCACTCTGCCCCATAATATGCATTTTAACCCCCTAAATGCCAGAATGGGATATAGGGGTATAAGGCATTTCTGGAGGCAGAGTGGCACATAGGGGGTCAAAAGGCATACCATGGGGCACAGTGGCATATAGAGGGTTAAAAGGCATATCATGGGCCACAGTGCCATATTGGTGTGGCAAGCCTGGGGGCAGATGTGCGTAACTGGGGGACAGGTTGGAAAATACAAGAAATAAAAACAAAAAAAAAATATTTTTCTCAATCATAGCTTTTATTAAAAAAAATAGTTTACATGAATTAACATTTACTGGTAAAACTTTTTTCCTTTAGGGTCGTCTTATATTCAGGCTTTTTCTTTTTTTCCTAAGTTAATATTCAGATTTTGGGGGGTCGTCTTATAATCAGGGTCGTCTTATAATCGAGCAAATACGGTATTCCAGGCTTCTACAAATAAATTAGGTCTACAAAGATCTGTCTCCATTGATGTACCACTTACACCCAAACAGATTGCTTGCTAAAAACAAACCCCTAGGTAAAAGGGATACAATACAAAATCCTTTCATATAAGTTATTGTGGTACGTCCACATTGTACTGTTTTTATAAAAATTGTAAGCAACAAGTATTGATATAAAACATGCACAGAAACACGCATTCCTTCAGTCTGCAAACAGTGTATGTACAACCATAAAGGGATAATAATTTAAATACTAATTCTTGAAATTCAAGGAAAGATCTATGGTTGGAATACAGTGGGGGATGGTTCTACCGTCCTGCGTGTTAAATAATTATTTTTTTCCCACAGCAATAGCATTAAAGAATATTTGTTGCCTTCTAGGTTGGTGTGCCAAGAGTCTCCAGTTGCCGTAGGACTAAAATCCCATTGATAATGGATGGCTGTGGACACCTCAACCTGCATTAGATAAGGTTCTACAGAGGCTTGCAGAATTTAGGTGAAAATATTTGGTGAATTTTTTGAGGCCAAGAGTCACATTTGTAGGAAAATCGTGTATACATTACACAAAAGGAAAAATTTGATTTGTGGAGAATTTGGCTATGCTGACTCACCAGCACTCACTGTATTTAAACACCCATATTAATGAGAACGAAACAGGACTGAACAAGTGAGTACGATCATGTCCCAGGTAACAAGTATTGTTCTGTGTTTATGTCAAGGTTACTAGGTGTGGCAATAACTAATATACATAATAGGGTTCTTACCAGCTTCTGAGTCAGTGTGTTTTTATACACAGAAATTAAAGCACTGTGCTAGGCTTTGCCAAGATCAGGTGTAACAGAATTAAGTAGGCAGTCAATAGATGTGGTTCCATGATGGATATAGTGTAACTACGTGTATCCATATTCTTATATCGAGGACTATTTATTTCATTAAATACCGGGGGCAGGCTGGCAAGGTGATGTTTAAAAAAAATAAATAACAAAAAAACTACCTAAAACCTGTGTTTTACTTGCAGTTCCACATACAGCCACCAGGTCATCATTATTATTATGATCTCTTATTTACCGTATTTGCTCGATTATAAGACGACCCCGATTATAAGACGACCCCCCAAAATCAAAATATTAATTTAGGAAAAAAACAAAAAGCCTGAATATAAGACGACCCTATAGGAAAAAAAGTTTTACCAGCAAATATTAATTCATGTAAATATATTTTTTAAATTTCCTTTTATTTGCCAACCTGCCCCCCCCAGTTATGCCACTCTGCCCCCAGAAATGCTTTATACCCCCCCTATTTGCCACTCTGCCCCATGATATGCCTTATACCCCTATATGCCACTCTGGCATATAGGGGGTTAAAAGGCATATCATGGGGCTGAGTGGCATATAGGGGGTTAAAATGCATTTCTGGAGGTATATATGCATATCATGGGGCTGAGTGGCATATTGGGGGTTAAAATGCATTTCTGCATTTCAGCAATCACACTCCTATCAAGCCAAGGCAGCCAGTACATGCTGGAACCTGGGGATGATAGTAGTGGGATTACAGCCTCCCTATGCCATGCTACAACCCCCACCCCCCTTACACATCCATGCTATCACACACAAACACACATTCACAAACATTTAAATACTCATTCATTCCATTAATCACACATACTTCACACATTAATCACACATACTTACCCAAAAACCCTCCCCCACCCCCTTACCTGAACTGCAGATCTCTCACTCGAAGACTTCTGCAGGGGACCGGCTGTACCAGCAACTTCTCTGGCCCCGCCCCCAGAGGAGGGAGGGGGAGATAGAGTTCTGTGAGGAAGCTACAAGCTTCCTGTCCTCCTGCTTCTAACGGAAGAGACGCTGCTCGCGACCGGTAAGCAGCATGGCCCCAGCCATTTTTTTGGGGTCTGATTAGAAGACGACCCCGATTATAAGACGAGGGGTATTTTTCAGAGCATTTGCTCTGGAAAAAACCTCGTCTTATAATCGAGCAAATACGGTATATAAAGCCAACAAGGCAGCGCTTCTTAAAATACATTCAATGGGAATGACAAAACTAGAACTGACAGACAAACCTATACATTAGGTAAAGAGGGCCCAGCTCACAAGCTGGAAGGATTGGATCCCTTTGTGCTTTTTATGGGTTTTCTCTGCATCCCATTCTGTAAATATGTTTTGAACAGGACTAGATCTAGTGCACATTGACCATGCCGTCTGCTAAATGTGTTCTTCTGCTTTATTACTTTGCTACATGACAGGAACTGCCCCATGAGCTAAATGATATCAGTCCTCCCCTGGTTGAATAAGAACGCTGGGTATTTTCAAGGACAGGGCTGGTAAAGAACAGATTCTGTATATCGTAAGCTTCAAGGTAGGGTTCTCTTTACCTCAAGCACGAGTCTCTTCTGTTAATCCGAGTAGCCCCCACATCACATCCCATCCCATATCTAAAGTACCTTATTGTTAATATTGATATAAAAATCTAAGGAGACAAGTGAAGTTTGAATGATACCTTTATTGGCCAACTGAGTAAATATAGATTGCAAGCTTTCAAGACCTCTCAGGTCCCTTCATCAGGCATGTTATACAACAATGTGAAAGAACTCTTTAAGTATCAGTCAAATAACATGGTAAAGAATGGGAAGCAGATAGCATCAAAAAGTCTAAGGCAAGGTTCTTTGATCAGTCAATAGTGTTAAAATCAGAGGTGGATTGGAGTCATAAAACGAGGTGTCAGGAGGTATTCACAACTCTAATAGGGTCAGGTTGTGTGCCTGTCTGGTTTGTTAATCTACAAAGTGATCATGAGATACAATTCCCTATCCCGGTTGAGGCCGGCATTTAAAAGAGTTAAATTTAAGTATTAATTTAACCTCCCATATTTTTCTCTCCCTCTGAGTTTTGAACAGTCCCAGTAATACAGCCAGCCTGATGTCTCTGATGCTGTGTCCATTTTGGCAAAAATGTTCTCCCACTGGTGTCTCTGCTCTCTTGTTGTTGATGTTGAATCTGTGTGAATTAAACCTTTTATGCAATGGCTGGCCTGTTTCACCCACAGAGGGCTGTTGGACACTTTGCAAACATAATAAGGTAAACCACATTAGAAGATTTGCAGGAGAAGGCACCATTGATCTCATGGAGTGTATTTGAATTTGGTATAGGCACCATGTCCACAGTGTGGATGTGTGTGCATGTTTTATATCTTCCTTGTAGGCAGGGGAAAGTGCCATTTTTTGAGGTTCTTGAAGTTCTTTAGATACTTTGCACAGAGCTTCTACTTGGGGGTGGTAAGGGACAACCAGAGACACATGGGTTCCAGTACGATGTTCTTTGTACTTTAGTAATTTTTTAATGGGGATGTTGGTGGCTTTCTGTATCTGGATGTCAATTATCCTGGCATTGCAGCCCTGGTTCATAAAGTCTCCCCTTAGTTTCTGGAGCTGTTTGTCACGATCTGCTGTATCAGAACAGATGCGGTTGTATCTTATGGCCTGGCTGTATATGATAGAGTTTTTTGTATGTTTAGGGTGGAAGCTGTTGTTTTTAAGGTAAGTTGGTCTGTCTGTTGGTATGCGATACAGGGATGTGTGGATGGAATTGTTCCTAATGCTGATGGTGGTGTCCAGGAAGTTTGTTTCTGTGGGCGAGTGGCTGATTGTGAGGTTGATGTCGGTGGAATGCGTTGCAGTTCTCGTGGAAGGTGAGAAGTTCCTCTTTGCTGGTGGTCCAGATGATTAGAATATCATATATATATATAGCGAAGTTACACTTAAAAGAGAGTTCTTTCACATTGTTGTATAACATGCCTGATGAAGGGACCTGAGAGGTCTTGAAAGCTTGCAATCTATATTTACTCAGTTAGCCAATAAAGGTATCATTCAAATTCCACTTGTCTCCTGTAATTGTACGGCTAACACGGTACCAACTCTCATCTTTTATAAAAATCTAAGGGGACAAGAAGTACAGAACAGTATCAACTATAACTAACTGGCCCACATCCAAAATACCAGTTGCCATTCCTGAATGGTCCATCTCCTCCATTTTCAGACTTCTCATCAATGATACAGATGCCATCAGTGAAACCTCCCGTTGACTATCATAAAGTGATGCATGAAGCCAACACAAAGGTTCCTCATTGAGACAGACCGAGAAACAAGCGATGTGAGTTTTTTTTTTTAAGTGGAAATAAAGCTCTAAATGCACTCTGGCTTTTCCAAATGTTACAATTAGTACAGTGGCGTTTCTGGGTGGAGGGTACTCTATGATTGCAGGTTTCTATGCAGTGAAACCGTAAAAAGGAATGAATGTGTGACAATGCATGTGTAGCACTGGGGCTGTCAAAAGGGTATCCACTGATCCTTTAATTACATGTATTAGGTGTCTGAGCAAAGCCGCCTAAAACCGAACAGGAATATAACATTACAAAGATACACCATCAGCTGCTACTGAATTATTAATTAACCTTGGTGTAAAACAATGATTGAGAATGTCTTACAGATCGAGGACAGAGTCGCTTTGTCTTTAACATGGAGAAAAAGCACAAAAGCTCCATTGAAACTGGAAAAATGCCACTAAACCTAGGCAGAAAGCCACAACTCTGCAGTGATTTGCAGGGCTACTCCCTATACAAAAGGCTAACAGAAGATTATTTGCCCAAACCAACCGAGGTAGCGTTTAATTGCTGCTGTTATAGGGGCCACGTAATGTTAATGTTCGGTTTCTGCAAACATCATGTCACAGGTGTATCTATTTGTTACAGCACAATCCAATTCTGCCACAAACGCTTTTAATTTAATAATCTCTATTTATTGTTAAACTATATCTCCCGAGACCCCTCTTTGGGTCCCAAACCTCTCTGCCCCTCTTTTCTAGGATGTTGGAATGTTTGCTGGGTATCTCAGCGCTCTACAGCCCTAAAAGCCACAATGATGTATAAATGCGAGTCAATAAAACACATTATTTTAGGTCAAAGTCAATATAGTATTGGGAAAGTCCAACCCTTAGTCACAACTATAACCACACTTCTAAAGCAAAAAGTCTCTCTTTAGAAACATTTGAAGGTAGAAAATAATCAAACTAGCCCTTGGGCTATAAAAATGCATTACTGAGCACAGAAACTGGGCAAACATTTACTTTTGCATAAAACCCTAACTAGCCTGGAACTTTACAGGATTTCGCCGTGCATATGCTTTAAAATGAGGGTTGGAGCATCTTTTTAATGTTGGCTTTTCCTCTTTTTTGTATATGTGATGTGATCATGTCGTAATACAAAAGGTGACTTAATACATCTAATAAAAGAATTTACCAGTTATCAATGCATATAGTGCATCTTTTCATTAACGTAATCGTGCACCTGGAACACACATTCTTTACAGCTTTTATCCCATCTCCCCTCAAGCTCTCTCAATATGATACCGTAATCCTCAGTCATTTTTAATTCAATAGACTTTTCGCTCCCAATATGACACTTCCTGCTTGTTAATTGTCTCGTGATCTATTGTCCATATACTTTCTTACATTGAATTCTTAGTTTAAAAAAAGGATTAGTGGGGTTCCCTCCCTAAACCATATGAGAGAAACTATATTCTATATTCTGCATTCTAGTTAAGGGTTAATGCTCGCTGACAGGTGTTTATTCCAGCAAGTAGTGAGCCATGGTTTCAACAATCTTACAGCTGATGCCCAATACAAGTTATTTTATTAATACTACCATAAATGCAGCTGCTCCGTGACAGTAGGTCATCTTCCCCCCATAAACCCGTTGTATATGAGCAGATAATTCAAACAACTTGAAACAGAAATGCTTTACTTGTCTGTGTTTTAGTAAAACCTAAGCAGTTTTCCAGACTCATTTAATCTACTTGACAGAAGACCTCAGCACCGACCCTGGAAGAGCAAAATCAAATGCTCACAGTCAGGCCTGGTCAACCGTCACACTGGACAAATGCCTGGTGGACCTCTACTTGACATCATACCATCCAGCAGACCTTCTGAACACCAAAATATAGCATGCAACCTGTCATATTCAGCTGTCAGCCATGCTGATTTCATTGGGTGGCCCCTGGCCTTAAAGTGCCAGGACTGCCCCCTTATCCTCAGTCGAATCACGGCCCCAGTGTTTCTTCACCTTGTGGCTTGGGGCAGAAATGAACCCAGGAGTGCCCCATCTGCTGTGCCGGCATGCTAACCTGCCATAAAGGCTGGGGTGACAGGAATATTCGTCAGGGAAGAGAGAGACTGCAAGGACCTCACATTCTTTTCTTTCTTTACATGAACGTAAACAATTCCATGACTATTCTTTCAGTTATGCTGAACTCTAAAAAGAGAAAATTACTCACCGATTCGCTTGCAGAATATTTATCAACTTTATTTATTTTCAACACGTTAGAGACAACGAATGACCCAACTTACAGAAGGGAACATATATGTACATCAACCAAATGTATTTTTCTTAAAAAAAAAAAAAAAAAAAAAAAAAAAAGGGGAACAATCTAAGGAAACGGCTGCAATTGAGTGTGGCCAGAACAGAAGGGAGGTTTAAAACTATGTTGGACCAACAATATGTTCCAGGAGAAAAATCTAGGTCAAAGGTTGCAAATTCTCCCCAAATTCAATGTATTTTTTTATTTTTATTACAAAGGACTCATGAGAAATGAAACCATTGAAAGAGAAGACATGCGCAGTCCAGTGAATACTCGTGTGAATGATTCTTTGTTCAATCCTTCTCTAAAGTAAACGGTTAAAGACTGGTGGGCATCCCGATAACGGAAACATCCACATGCAGATAACCATGTCGGTGTCAAGGATTTTGTTTAGTTTAAGACATGAGTGTACCCCTAAGCCTCAAATTGTAACCCTTTATATAAATAAGCAGGATAAATAACTAATGCCCCCCCTAGTCAATACAATTCCTAGAGTTTCTCAAAAGAGCACCAGGCAGATGTCTCCTGCTCCCTACGTCTACATAACATACTCAACATGAGATGGCCCCAGTTCTGGCTCTGGCAAGCGCTCCGGGGGGGGGGTTACCAAGACTTGTTACCCATTAATTTGACTTTTCCCTGCAACTCATTGGTTTCCTTATTGTTTAACAGGTTGAATGTATATTAAAGCGCTTTGTTAGCGAGGCTGCATGAGACACTGGAGTGTCCTTTTAATACCATCTTCTGCCCCTGATCTCCTACGATGAATTAGCAATTACATTAATTCTATAAATATGCACAAACATTGACTCCTTTTTTTCAACTCATATTTATCCAAAACTATTTTTTTAAGTGCAATCAAATCAAATAAAAGTTTCTCTCTTTTTCTGCACAGTCAACATTAGAGGGAGTGAATGCACTGGAACGGTTCAATTTAATCCTCTTTATTATTAATTTGCTGGCTGATACTGACAGGAATGCATCTATTTTACGAAGCTGGCAGAAATGGGGTGGCTAAAAATAACTTCATTTAGAAATATCATAACTTCCCAGAGCTTTGTGGCGGTAAGTAGGGCTGCAGACAGTTCATCCTAATCCAGGAACTCAACATAAAATATAGATCGGCAGTGCTGTCCCACTAAGCAATATTCCTTCTAGATGCAATCCGCAATCGATATAACTGAATACGCAAAATGTCATTCGGACATTTAAATATAAGCATTTCAATCTCTAAAACCAGCAATATTGAACCAGCAATCATTTGCTGCTCAGCACGATACAGATTTTAACCCTTTGTAATTACAGCCAGCCAATCAAAATGTTGGAAAGCGATCCCTTTGCAATCAATAGGAGCCCCAAATGTGTGTGAGTTAAGAACCTCATGCATGCGCCGTCCGTTCTAAACGAGCTATACGTTCAGCTAGACACACCTCCTATAAGGGAGAGTAGCAGAAGAGGGTAAATTCTAAGAAAATGGCAATTACAAGGTAAAAATCCACTATCCTATATACTAGAGTGCAGAGGAGGGCTAAAAAATGTATCTTTAACGACAACTTTGTAAAAAATGTTTAGTATAGCTCACTGCCCGAGGGCTATAAGTTTGCATTATTAAACCATAAAAACATGAACATCGAAAACAGTGCAAATGACCATCCCGTCACCTTTACAGTCACCCAGTTAAGTCTGACAAAAACAAACAAAAAACTTGGTTCATCGTCTTAGGCACATGAAAGTGGTAAGAAAAAAAAATATATAAAATGAAAGCTAAGGAAGTTCACTTCATTTAACCACTGTAAAAGTGGTACTTATAGGGTTAAAGTCTCGTGAGTCTCTGTTAAAAAGGAAAATATTAACCTAAAAAATATTTGCTCTCTGCGGTGTGTCCTGTGCTATAGATTCATTAATAACATTGCATCACTCATGATCCTATCTTAATGAGCCAACAATTAGACCAAACAGCTGCGGTAACCAAATAGCGTCTGCATGGAGACCCTAAACTGACAAAAGCCTGGCACTCGAGTCCCCCTCATACCAGCGCTCCAGACTGCTTCAACCAGGAAACAGATCGGAGTAAAAAGCCATCCCCCATTACTAAAATAATATGAGAGAGACGGTCTGAATGCAGACACGACATACAGCGACATTTCCGGGAACAGATTGTAGATGGGCTAAAGAGGATAATGGTAGGAGATCGGATAGATTATATATATATATACATTATATATATATATATATATATATATATATATATATATATATATATATATATATATATAGTCTTCACCATTCCGAATCAGAGTAAGACCCCTGTAACAGTGCCCACCTACAATGCTTTCCCTGAGTAAGTCAACATTCCAAGATGCCTTAACCAAATAAGCTGGGTTTTATCTGTAGCCCTATATTGGCATACGGGCATCGGTTAACGTTAGCAGAGTAAATTTATTTGCCTAAACTACTTATTGTTTGTGCATTTTGTTTGCCAATGTAATCGTTTAGGAGAAATTTAGCTTAAAAGGTTTGTCTCACGGGAGCCGAGATTGGTGGCAGCCTGTGGCAGGGCTAATCAATTTCTTGTGGTGACATTAACGCCCGCCAAAAAGCCAACAATTTAACGATACAACGATCATAACTTAATGGGGAGAGATAATCATGCAGATCCTGAGGAAAAATAATAAAGATACATTTATCCACAGTGTGTGTGTGCATATATATATATATATATATATATATATATATATATATATATATATATATATATATATATATATATATATATATATATATATATATATGCATACACACACACACACACACACGGGCATACTTGGGGTAGGCAGTCCAGCCCATGTGCCACATTGGCACACAGAGGTCACAAGTCTCCCGGAAATTCCTTCTCCCACAATGCCTCCCTATCTTCTTCGCCAACTCCTTCCGTGTCCCTGCCTTCTTTCCAGCAGCTCCGCCCCTTTTGGAGAAACAGGGAGGGCTTTCCTTGTGGCTCCGCCCTTTTGCAGAAGTACTCAGGGAGGCCAGAAAAATGGAGACAGATAGGTGCAGAAATGCTTCTCTTATTCCTGCGACTCCGTCTTCATCATTCTGGCCGCTCATAGCACTTCTGCAAAAGGGCGGAGCCACAAGGACAGCCTCGCTCCATTCCTCCAATTGGGAGAAAGGGTGTGCCCTATAGCGGAAGTGCGCCAGGTTCATGGAGAAGTGGATGGGGGAAAAAGACATAGGGAGAAGCGGATGGAAGAAAAAAAAACATGGGGAGAAGTGGATGGATAAAGACAAAGGGAGAAGGAGACAAGGACAGAAGTGATCAACGGAGAAGGTAGGGAGACATTGAGAAAAAGACGGGAGTAAGAGAGGGAGTGTGGGAGCGTTTTTTTACATTTTAAAGCATGAGGGAGAGTGCCAAATACTCTAGGCACACCCCTGTGTGTATATATATATATATATATATATATATATATAAACACACATACAAATATATATATATATATATATATATATATATATATATATATATATATATATATATATATACACACATATACATACATACATATATACACACACACATATAAATATATACATACACAGATATACATGGTTTATTTTGTATATACGTAGAGCTGGAAAGTGTGGGATTTGGGACAGTTCTGCTTTAATGCTTCCAGGGCTGTCAATTCACACTCATGGGGAAAGTATGTTTGTTTTATTAAGAGGAAAAGTGAACTAATTATTTAATCCTAACAGCAGCAGAGGGACAGCATCATCATTCACGCTCTTTATCTTTCTATGTCGACAGCATGACTCAACACACCTGGCAAACGTTAACCTGTGCCGTACACTGGTGATATTATCTCATACCTGCAGCCCATACAGAAAGCATTCCATATCATGGAACTCATGTATACTTTGAGTTATAACGTGCGAACAGATGTACTTGGAGCCTTACGGTTTACAGTATAATAAATAGGAAGTTATAACACTTGATCTTTGCCAAAGGCTGAGAAGCGACAGTACAATAAGTGCCGGAGATTTATTAGGTACTGCAGCTGGCACATCTAACCGTAAATAGACTGTCGCTGTTATCTTTTATTTACCGTATATTGAGTCAAAAATTCATGCAGCGCTTCTTACAATACATATATTCAAAGGATATGACAAGACTAGAATAGACAGACTGAGACAACCCGATACATTAGGTAAAGAGAGTCTTCCTCACAAGCTTTCAATCTAGAAGGCTGCTGGATAGTATCTCCCATCACTCTGGGCTTCTGTTGGACAAAATTTGTTGCCAGGCTGTCAAGTCTTAACTGGCTGATGGATTTGGTAGTTGTGGCTAGAGAACATGAGAAGAGCAGCTTCTAGCACCCATCTCACAGATTTATCCTGGATCACTAGCGATATGTTCAAAGCTGAAGCGAAAGCAGGCTTGGAAGACCTCAGGCGGACTATTAAACCAGGGAAGCACATTGTATCTGACAACGATCGCTGTTGGCAGAATTAAATGACTTCATAGGTCTCTGCACTGGGAAACTGCTAGAGGAGGTTACTGTATATAAAGCATGCTATAAATATCATTGATTTCCTTCGTCTAACATTTGCATGTCTCTAAACATGTCATTTTCATAAATTGTGACTACTTGTGGTTATATTTGTTTCTTGCATGTACCATTATGGCTCCCATTTCCAATAGTAGTTAGCAAGATACTAGAGTGACCGTGAGAACGTAATTAGATGGTAACAATTAGAGAGCAGAAGACTGTGCAACTTGTAGGACATCCAAGACAGGTTTGTATATATGAAAGGCTGGAAACAATGTGATAACTTTTTTTCTCAACACACGAGGACAACTAAGACACGCACCTCAAATATATTTGTTGTAGAGCAAACGTGGAATGCCGGGGAACATAAAAATTATTTCTGATATCTCACGTGCCTGAGACAAAACCTACCATGAATCATTTCAGAAGTTAGCCGGGAAAGAGGAGGTTGGGAGTATTTGTAGCTATAAATCTCAGCAGCATTCAAGCATCGGTGGGCAGGAAGTAAGTTAAGGGCCACTTCCTGTCATCTAGTACAAAAATGTGCCCAATTACTAAAGAGTGTGTTCACTAGTAGGTTTTAGTTAATATTAACTGCTCTTAGATTCATGAATGGTCATAGCACTTCTGTAACATGAAACTCTAACATAAAGGACAAGGACAATTAGCCTTCTTTGTGGCCATTGTTTTTCTTAGCTTTTTCCCCATACAGGTTCATTTGCCACAGGTCCCTTCTGGGAATTATCACTAATGCTTTCTAAAATGTGAAAATACAATTATGAAAATGTCAATACTGTGAAAAGTGTTCCAAAATTTCACAAGGCAAAATAATTTTGTCAGATCCTTGAAGTTGTCCTCAAAAGGTGCAAACAGGCCAGAATGTTTGGGTATTTCAGCTTGATCCCCCCATTTTAAAAACATTTTTTTTATTGAGATGAACAGGCATCTAAAAGCTGCCTTATTTGTCCGCTTTTATTGAAACTCCCATGGAAGTGATGAAAAGTATGAAAGCGGTTGGAAACCAAGTGTCGTATGGAGCAGGAAGAGGCAGCCTCTACCCCCTTTCATATTCCTCCTCAATTCTATGAGTTTCCAAAGAAGCCACCTGCCATCTTGTTCTACTCCTGATCCAGGTTCTATAACGTTAATAAGAGGCAGTCAAATGCATATCCTCATTGGGATCAAAAGCAGAGCAAGTTCTTGGCAGAAGGTGAAAGGGTAAGCCCTGGAGAAAGAAATAGTTTTCATGGAGTCTCTCAGAGTAAGGCAGTATAGCACTAACAAAATTAACTTGTTTTTGGTTTTCTATTAATCGCAGAAATTTTACCCCATTATAGAGGGTCATGTGATACTTAGGGCCCGACCCTCACTCTCAATATATACTTTGGAGGTAGCTTTATGGCAGACCATAAGTGTCACCATCACAACTAGTATAATCACATTCATTATCAAAAGTCCCTTTTGCTTTTGTTTTGTTTTTTCCCCCAATTACAGTAATGGGTTTGGTAACAGTTTAAAAGTTCACCTCCCGGAAGTGTCGCACTCTCCTTTCTTCCTACCCCACCCTTAAAAAAGAAGGACTATTAGCTAGAAATGGAAGGACTGTTGTTGTACGCTTGTAAACTGCCTTCAAACAGCTGAGATCCTCAGACAGGATTTAAGGCAAATCAGGGACTTTGCTCGTTTCAATGGATTAACAGAAAAGCAGCCTCTGCTAATGCATGCAGTTCCGCAGAAAAATACGTCCATATACCAGCAGCAAAGACCCTGTGGATTGGTAGCAATTAAGCAAAGTCAACAAATTATCACCTCATCATTAGTTGCACAGACACCATCTGGACGGCTGTGTTCTCTTTCAGATCAGAAGGGGTACGCGGATATCTTTGGGCATTTTCATGACTAAGCAAAAAAGCTGCTTAGTCATTTATTGTAATGAGGTGAAGGCCGGTGTGGCCTGAAAGATTAGAAATTCCAGTAACTTGCTGTGAAGAACGCTTCTCTGTCAGAATAAAGCAGGGTAGGCTGTGGAAGGCTTCTCATAACACCATGCCACCCCATGACATCATTAGAAGACACGCCTAACGATTCTCTGAATGAAAGCGCGGCTTCAAACAGGATCTCCAGTCTCAGACAGCATGCCGTTTTATTATGCGCTCATAAAACTGGTGAACACGACCATCATAATCTCCATACGTATAATGGCCTTGTCGTCATGGGAATTGCTGGTCGCACCAGGCAGGGCTTGAAGCGAAGTGCATTACGATTGGGCCTTTGCCGTGTGCAGCACCCAGTGGGTGCAAGAATTCCCACCAACAAGGCTCAGAAGTTTAGGATTGTGGGCATTTGAGGGGCTACTTAATTTTGTTGTGGGTTTGGGGGAGAGGAGCTGCTAGATAGTGTTGTGTAGAGGGGGAGAAAAGACGGAGAGCTAAAGTGCATATGAAGGTGTCTTAAATAAATATGTTATCATACATCCTATATTTTTCTTCTTCCATGAAAGAAAAATAATCAAGGTGGGGGTGAAATGCATATGAGGGGATTTCCTTTAAATGAACCTGAGGCTTTTAGTGGTAGTTGTATGTGTAGGACGATACAGCCTTCCTACTTTTTGGTGTATTTAAGCCGATTACAGGGGAGATCTCTGATCAACAACCGGCACTCCGCATGACAGAGGATCTCCCAACACTCCTATAAGTAAGTCCATCTTTATTTTAAGTCCTTTTAAATCTACAAAACTAGTGTAGCCACCTTACACATTTTGCGCTGACTGCATTTAATCATAATCTGACCTCCCCAGCCGGCCCACTTACACTATGGAGGACTGTACCGCGACGACGCAGCGTGCACGGAACTCCATGATATGACATCATACCCCAGCATGCTGCAGTAAGGATGTCAGTCGTGGTGGAGCTATGGCTGGGGGTGCTTTCCTGGGTCAGTGGGTCAAGCTAAATTTACCACGCCATGACACAAACACAATGTACTTAATAAGTGATCACAAAACATTCACTATACCCCTGCAATTGTGACCCATTTATAATCAACCCCATACAGCCTTGTAGAGTATGACGGCACTCTATAATATTAATTTATAGTTTTATAGCAGCGTGTCGCTCCAATGCTGCTCTAAGCAAACCGGCCGAGGTGCAAGCAGACGGCATCACAGTTCTAAGTGTTCCAACAAGTGCAATTACAACGTTGCCATCTCCGCGACAGGTACGTTCAGTTTATTGAACCGCTTGTCGTTCTGACATAATTCTTGCCCTAGCTTTGACACATTTCCTGCACGGAGATAGTTGCAGGGTGCGACGACGCTACACATTCAATACAGTTTTCCAACAGATGGCGGGATGTTCATCACAGCTGCTATTGATCGCAAAGCAGGGGACCGCTTGCTGTTTGAAGACACCACGCTCAGAACATTCCTCCCAAAGTAACTAGGCTCCGATAAGCCGTTTAATGCTCATGTTTCCAAACTTGATCTATACACTAGGAAACTGGAAAATAAGCAAGATAGTTCTCTGGTCCTAGTAAAAACATTTTGAGCATTTAATTATATACAGCGACTTGACAGATTCCAGGAGCTGGGAACCTATGGATTCTCAAATTCTTATTGCAGACACCGGACTTTTAGTGTTTTGTAAAGATCTATAGATATTCCTATTAGATGGCTTTTACAAAGATCAGACCAGCTCCTGAACAAGGCTCTCGATTTTAATATCCACAGCTCTGTCTGAGCCTCTACTGTGCATCTAGTGGAAAAAAGACGAAGAGAAGGTGTTTGTGGAAATTGATTCTTGGTGGTAAAAACACTGAAAGTTGGACAGTCGACATCTTTTAGCACAACCAAGTTCCTTAACTAAAACTAAACAGCGCTGTATTTTAACATTCACAAAAAAGCTTTTTTCTTCTCGTTTTGTTCCAATAAGCGACCTTTATCTGCAGACATGGAGGCGGCCATTGTTATCAGTCATGTGACCTCCCCTGCTCAAACACCACACTGAGCTGATTCTTTATGGCAATGCTAATGAAGTCTGCTTCTACATAGACTTTCATTAGTCAGTGCCTGACTGGGGGATTAACACTGAGCCATTCTATTGTTCATAAGAGAAAGTATGATAGCAGATTGGGCTAAAGTAACAGCCCTAGAGCACATAGAAATGGCTAACATACAGCGGCTGGAAAACATTATAAAATATCAGACTAGTAATTTAAAAAAATGGTGTTTGCTCTGCTCTCCCTTAAGGTTTATTTTTTTAAGATACTAACATGCGCAATTAATGTTTTGCCTTGGTGCAACCTCTAAAATTCTCGCATCACCATGCAGATAGCGCTGAGCAGATAGTCCTGAGCAGATAGGCACCAGGGCAGGACGGCTACACAGCCAAGGACTTTTTCTTATTCAACATAAAAACTACAAACCCTTTAGAAAGTTTGATCCACTGAGAAAACAATACTATACTACATTTATTAACGTTTTAGCTCAGTGTGATATTTCACAACCAAAATATTCAAAACATGCATATTTCACACACACAATCTTGATTACACCACGGCTGGTGACTTTCCTGCTCTCTACAATGGAAAAGGCTCAATCTTGGTCATTCTCAAATCCACAACATTTACCTGTATTATCCAAACTTACATAGAGACAACATAACAAATCATTTTGCCTGCACTGTATTTTTGGATATAAAAACATACAATTTGGAGGCAGATGAGTACAATTTAGCCCATTTAGTATGCCTATTTCTCCTGATGCAACAAGTCTTAAACCCTTGGCCTAGTTCAAGGTTGTGTATAGCTTTATGCCTATCCCATGCATGTTTAAACTCCCTCTACCACTTCTGCTGGGAGGCTGTTTCATTTATTTGCCAGGCTCTCAGTAAAGTAAAACTTTCTTTTGCATCTAAGCCTCTGGCCCTCTAGTTTTAGATTATGATCTAACATTTCTCCTCCTTTGAAACCTTATCTTTGTCTTTTCGCTGCACTCGGACTTAAGCGGCTACTTTTTACGGGAATAAATAGTCAGGGACACTTGGGGTCTATGGAGAACAGCGATTCATTTGTGGGATTAAGTGTGTGGCGATGCCGAGGTTCTCACAGTTGTATGAAGCACCTTTGAGGCAGTCCATCCGTTAATTATTTATAGACTATGCATTATGCGGTGTGTGCTTTAGATCAATACTAAAAATAATGTGCCAGATTTTGGCAACCCAGAATAAGATCAGATTATTTTTAAACACGTGAGACTGAAAATGTGAGCCAGAATGTTTGAGGAACCCCTTTGGGACGGTAAACATCGATTATAACTATTTGCCTATCTAGTCTGCCTATTTTTTTTACTAGCTGTAAAGATAGCAAACCTTATTCAGCTATTTGTCTAATATTTAGACCAAATATATGTAAATCCCACGCAAATTTACATTAAATTAAGATATTCCACACATCTACTACTCTACATCTTCCCTACATCTAAGCCTCTGACGCTCTAGTTTTAGACTATGACATCATGCTAACATGTCTCCTCTTTTCAAATAAATTTCCCTCCTGTACTATGTTAAATATTTTTAAAGTATTGAAATGTTTCTATCATATCCTTCTTTTTTGTAAATTTTTGCCCTAAATCCGTTTTAGTGGCTCTTCTAACGACGAGGTTTCCAGGACCGAGGAGGTTAAGCAATGACCAGAGATCTGTAAAGCGACATAGACATCCTCTTCTACTAATGCCACTAGCTATACAACCCAACGCCCCTCATTTTCCAACACTAGTTACCGTCCAATGTTTCACAGACAGCACCATAACACCATATTTATACCCCAATATCTCACTTCTGAACAATAAACTACAGCTGCCTCAGTCTCGGACGTTCTTTTAATTTACTTTAATCCATGCGCACACTAAACATGCAAAGCGTCCAACCAGGCACTGCGCACAATGAAAACAGCCTATGAAGCAGATATAATACAATGTCTGGCGCTATCCTAGTCAAAGTATAAAAACAATGATTTAAACCTTTTTTATATATATATATATATATATATATATTTTTAAATACAATGGCCATCCTTCATAATTAAAAAAGAAAACCAAATACACGAGACGCTGAGGCTCACATGTCAGCCCCTGCTTAAAGTACCAAATCTTATTGTTTGGGATGATGGCAACGCTAAATATATTCACCCTTCTTCTTTCGAGTACCCCCAAAAGCCGAACATTCCAGCCCGGAACTTTGTATAAAAGTACAATAAGGCTTGATGGACGCTCGCTGGCAGGGTTCTCAACTCCTGATGTGTCTGTAGGTATTAATGTATATTTGTTATGTGTGTTAACGCTCCCAATTAAATTGTACAGGTCTGGGTAATTTTATTACATTTCCACTTAACTTTGTGTAATAAAACATTTTTTCTTGATTTTAAAGTTTTAAATTTTTCATTACAGCATTCAGGCACCGCATACAATGAATACACATTCTACGCGGACAGACATTAAGCATAATGCAAATTTTTTACATACTCCCTGCATATTTCACTTGCTGTAAATTGGCATATGCTTCACTCCACGTGGATCTTCAAGATAAGCCTCCACGAGAAATTGCAAAGTATTCCTGGAGTCTCTTGGATTTGCCGAACTTTTCCCGACGCATCCAAGGTGCGGTCCCGCGGTGGGAATATTGGGACCCAGGCATTGCCTACGTTCCTCGTTTATTTTGTACCGCCAGGACCATATTACTCACCGTTTTGCTCTAATCCCCAAAGGATATGTTTGAATGGCTTGTTAAGCCATCCTGAAAAAAGTTACCCAAGTGAAGCGACATGGGAAACGCTACTGTGAGCATAGATCTACGACGCATTTTGAAGGTGGCATGTATTACATACGGTACGCCATATGTATAATACATGTGTTAATGAACTCCATGCTGACCGTCCAGGTCATGTACTTTGGGACCAAACAAAAGAAAGAGCGTAGATTTCTGATGACGGGTATAAGAGTTCTCCTGTTTGACCGGTCCACTCCATCCCCACAGAATCCTATAGAACAGGTTAGGGCGTCCCATTCTAGCTGGAATAATATTCTTCTATGGGAATGGTAGGTTGACCACATTATTACATAAAACTTCATTTCACAAATACCTCGCAGGCACCTACGTACATCACATAGAACGGGGGCAGGAGACAAACCCATACAGATACTGACGCACGGCTTATGTTTTATGGGAAAGCTATAAAGGTTGAGTTTTTCCAATGTGTGGTGCTCAACGTTTGGTCTCGTCAACTGTAAGCAGAAATGAGGTCATCACTTACAAAAGGATTTTAATTGTGAATTGAATTGTTACAAAAATAATATTGTGGGGGTGTAAGAATGAAGCTGAAAGGATCAAAGCTAGGCAAATTCCCAGAACCCAGATGGCTAATGTCTTCCTGGCACCTACACATAGAGGTGGCTTCTACCATTGTCTGCCTGGCTCCTGGACTCTAATTATTCTTTTCCAGCCCTAGACTGGGCGATGGGAAAGCAAGAAGAGAGAGTTAGATCAGCAGGGTGTAAGGGAAGGAATAATGGGGAAGGAAGGACAAGTATCAGCCAAAGAAACACATAAGAATGAAATAGAGTGTTTTATGGGAAAATTTAAACATTCATTAAACATATAAAAATGTAGTCATACTTCAGAACACGAAATAAAAGGTAAATTTTCCCCAATACAGTCATCATTTCCAGAGACTACGAGAAAGACATTTCCAGAAAAACTAGAAAAGCATAACCGAGATGGTAAAAGATACACAGCCAAAGGAGGACAGGGGAGGGTAAACAGGATTCCATGAAAAGTCAAGTTGACAGCCAAGTTAAGGGTCAACTTTACTAGCAAGAGTGGACTTAAGTCGCATGCTACAATCATCAAAGCAAGCCATATGTATTAATACACGAGCTGATGTGCCTGCCCCAAACTGTAAGTTAGACAACTTAGAGCCCCCAATGAGAGTTAAAGGGCAATATTGAGAGGGATGCTACTTTGCTATGTGCCAAGTATAGTTAGGGTTGGGTGTGAATGTGAGTTGGCAACAGTGGATACACCACTCACATTCACCAGACCTTTCATGACCACGGGCAAGAGTATAACAAGGAGAAGAAAGAAGAGAACATAGCAGTGGGAATAATGATTTAATCAAGGGTTAAACCGAGAAGGAGAAAGAGGAAATAACCAGGGGACAGAAAAACAATGTCAGAAGTCAAAGCGTAACCGAAGGATGGAGAACAGGACACAGATAATCAGATGTATAAAAAAAAGGGGGTTAAACCAGAACAGAGGAACGAAGCAAAGGATAAAGGTACATCACACGAGAGAGACGTATTATACGAGAGTGAGGAGCGGAGAGAGAGGGGAGTCTCGTTCAGCGATGGAGAAAACTGAAAAGGAAACTTGCACACAAAGTCTATTAATGTGATGTCAGAAGAAGCTTCAAGCCGTGATCTGCCTGATACTCGAAACAGACGACGACCTCAATACTTCAATCAACAGAACGACTGCAATTTACGCCAAACAGACAAACGGCTTTCGGAGAAGCTTTTATTTCTGCCCAGGTATCCAAGAAAAACAAAGATTCCCAATCTCCTATAATAATTCTTATAATTTCCCAAAACAGAAAGAATGACAATCATTTTCTGGGCTCTCCTAATAAACAAGCAGAAGAAGGATCTGCCGGTCGTAACAAGCCCTCGCCTTGGGACGAATTCCACATTTCCCCTCTGACAGCTTGACAGTCAGCGCCTTCCAGTATCTCGCTTCCCGAACACGCATCCATCGCAAAAACAAACACGGCGGCTCAAAGATCAGATTCTGATGCCGGCCCGCGCGTACATTTCAGAATAAATCAGACAAGAAAAAGAGCGCGTTTAACCCTTCCTTATCATTTCAACAAGTTTAGGAATTAGATCCACGCAGGACACTTTCTGCGACAATAAAGACATTGTACACAGAGATCTAACTCGGCTATAAGTGCCCCTACTTTCTGGACTATGATGTCCGATGTTTAAAGTCCCAGGCAGCCTCGCCAAAGAGGAATACATATTTAACTACTTTACGAAGCTAAGAATTAAAGAGCACTAGCATCAGGGAGAAGCTGCAGCTCCAGAACTGCAGCTTCCCACCTCCTCCATGATCGGACAATCCTTCAAATCAATTAGAGCGCCAAGCCAGCGATGGAGCTGGCCAAGCCACATGGCCAAAACAGAATATACAGTTAGCATTATAGTGCGTGTAGCGTGTGTGAAGTCGTTTTAATGGGTTAATTAACCTTTTCAGTTCCTATAGGCCTTAAGCACACAAGTCAGATGACAAAATACGCACAAAGGACAATTACCAAAAAAAAAAAAAAACACACTTAATCATCTTGGTAGTTAGAAAGCATTTATATTTCATATTGGAATTCATAGAAGGTTCCAAATGAGGATGTAGAAGTTAACATAAGGAAGTTCACAGTTTGCGAGGGTGGTAGATATGCAGAACAGCCTCCCACCAGAAGTGGTAGAGGCGAATATAGTAAGGGAATTTCAACATGCATGGGATAGGCTTAGAGTTATCCTGAATCTAAGAAAAGAGCAAAAAACGATCAAAGTTTGGGTCGTAACATCAGGAAAATTGGAATGGAAATTCTGCGTTAGAAATGTATGGCTGAACATACAGATAATATAATTACGCAAAACATTCTCTTATCCATCAACGCGCTCGTATTCTCGCAAATATTTGTGAAAGACAATGGAAAGCTGACACCCCGGGCATTATTAATTAAGCAGCATGGAAACATTTCATCATTCCGAATAATCGAGCGCAAACAAAAAGGAATGCGACGGGAACACCCAAAAGATTAGAAAAACGCTCACAGGAAGTAGATACCTGCTAACCCGGAATTAAACAATCAATCGTGTCATAAATCTGGCCCGGGGACTCATTACCGACAATAAAAAATACTTACAATTAATCATTATTCCATCCCATGGCACTACGCGATAAACACTAGAGCCCAAAACGCCATTCTGGAGTATATAACACAAAGCGAATACCCTGGCTGCGGACTGAACCCAATCACAAAAATATTACTAATGTAAATTGTATATCGGCTTCTGTAAATATTTGAAATATGCGTGGAAGTGCCCACATATGGCATACATTTTTTCCCTACGCTATTTATAGGCCCATAGTTCCTCTACCATTTACACTTTCTAAAAATAATCTATGCAATCTATGAAAAACAGGCTCAGATGTAAAGGGTCGGCCATAACTTAAACCCGACTAGGTTCAAACATCGTAAAGATCCTAAAGATCGCTCTGAACAAAAAAAAACAAAAAAATGACCTGACTATAAATTAGCATCAAGCTAAATGCACGGCCGTCAGCATTTTCCATGAAGATCATCACTGTGGGTGATGGGAGTAGCGGCCTCACACTGGTTGGGGGCTGCCGTTTTGCTGACCCTGATCTGGAAACGTTCAGCCATTATTTATTGATCACCCCGACTGCTGCACTTCCACAGATTTAGAGGACCTCGTCACCGGAGATCCCTTTAGCCAAAGCGCCTTCTTTAATGAATAAGCCTTCGCTTCATTTTAGAAACCATGATAACACTCGCTGTACTGGCACTCAAAGGGTTGATTCCATGGCATCATGGGATGCTGAGCGGAAAAAACCTAATTAATGCTAATCATTTTAAAGCATAAATTGTTACAAGCCCACATGTAAGCAAAAGAAATGGTCAACCATGTCTCACCTGCGACACACCGCCATGTAAAAGTGGCTACTTACTAACACCAAATACCAGGTATCCGTCCTACGGGGAGAATAAACATTCCTATATAAAGCCACGTACGTCAACTAAACTGACCGCTTCACCAAAATAATAATAAAATAGCTGCCAGCCATTTGGGCCACGATGACCAAGTCCACCGAGGTCCTAAGTGATGACCACAATCCCGACCTTCAAAAAATTCACTCGGTGTTCGCATTACTAGCATCAGCCGTAGGTATTTAAGGTTTCCGTTGAGCCGCTCGCGTTAAATACTGTTTCCTAAAGCACAGAACTTTAGAAACAAAGAATCAAAATAAGGAAATAACACACAACGGACTGCGAGCGAAAGTCAGGCAATATCTGCCGGCCTCCTGGAATATAAATGTAATGCGTCTTCCAAGCATGAAGGAGCACCGAGACCTGGAGGTCATCTAATCACCCAGCACTGACACAGATGTGAGATGTCTCTTAAATACTGGTGTTACCCCCCCAAAAAAAAAACACACACGGCGTCCAATAATAATGCAAATTAAACGGCAGCAAAAGCTTCTGTTTGAGGAAACCGCTCGTTGGCTCTATGGGTGATTTGCATATAGATGCCATTGTCATAGAGCGCATGAATCGGTGGATAGGCACAAAGGGGGCCCCTTGCCGGTTTTCTACAAAGCCTGTGGTCCTTCTGAAGCCACACAGAGCAGCGTGTCTGGAGGCCACGTAAAATAAACACATATATATCATACAAAGCTGAACACGGCCTGCTCCCCGAGCTGCGCTGATCTACTAAATGAGGAGGCTGCAGGACTGTCACGTCTCCTGTCTGGCACTCTATAGTCAAAGGGACCCTCTTTGTTTTACCAGCAGATGGAAACCTCACCCACCGCCAACTTAATTCATACTTATTGATAAGGTGCCAACACATTCCGCAGCTCGCTACCAATGAAGCGAAAGACAATAGCGAGGCCGACAAAAATAAATCACAATGGAACCCGGTCTGTAGAGGAGAGAAGCCAACGAATGAACGAAGCATGGGGTAAATGGAAACCGCCGTACAGAATCACTTGGTGATATTACAGATATTCATCCATTCATCTCTACAGCAGATACAGCGCAGCAGATATCAGGCGTAATATTGCGACTTGTCACCAGCGGGGTCACAATACAGGGTTACGTGTCATGCGTCCTCGCTATGCGGTGATCAGAGTGGTTTATTTCATGATTTTGCACAAAAATGCATTTAATCAATTAATTTCCCAACTGCAATCACCCCTCCTCAGTTGGCACCCCCGCCGGCCCCATGGGGTAACCAGGAGTGTCAAGCTGTGGGCGCCCGCATTAACCCTTTTACTGCTTTTACTGAGATGCCAATGCACCCCCTAGCACCGGATCACCGGATAAGTAAAATGATCTCAATGGATCCCGAGGCTGTGCATGCAGCCCGGCTCCTTCGCTCTCTTACCTTCTGACAGCTCGAGCTCCAACTCTGCCATCTGCTCCCTCACCTCCTTGGGGAGGGCGGACACGTCAAAGCCTCTTTCCGCCATGGAGCTGCCCTGAAACAATATACGGTTGGGATTTGATTCACCGGAGCTCAGTGCATAGCCTTCAACACGGCCGCCATGCCAGGCCCAGCCTCATGTCACATGACCACAGGCTCTGTTAGACATCCCCAGCTACCGGAATAGAGCCTCCGATGAGTACGCCTGCCACCTGCCGGATACTGCTTGTATTGCAGCGTAGGCGCTTAGAAGACGCCTGAAGCACGGGAGCGAGGCTTTGCGCAGCGCAGGGACGTGGCTGACACCTACAGGGAAGAAGTGGAACTACACTCATTAATCTTCCAACAGATAGAAGGAACTTTACTACTAATAAAAAAAAAACAGGTACCTGAAGAAGGGACCTCAGTGTCTTGGAAGCTTGCGTTCAATATTATACTCTTAAATGTACTTTTTTATTGCAAATATACCTTTACCCCACATCATAATTGCCAAGTGTCCCATTTTAAGCACTGAAGCAAAACTCAACAAGATGTCAATACCCAGGAAGTTTCTGGGTGAGGTTCTGCTTCCCTGATGGGGTTTTGTTCTATTTATCCTGCTGGCTAATGCGCTACCATCCTATCTTCCCAGAGACCCTGGCGTGCTTTCAATTTACATACTGCTTTTTGATCTAAACATTTAAAAAACACTGACTTCCAGAAGGTGTTGTTTTGTTTGAATGATGGAGCACAAAATGCAGACGTTCCCGTTCCCGGTCTCCTTAATACAGGGCTGGAATACTCTGGGAAGTGAGAGCTCAGTGGGTCGCATAACACAAGAAATTGAGCCAGGTACCCGACAGATATGCTGATCGGGGGAATGGGTTTTGTACATGAGGGGCCATCGGCCACTTGGCTCTACTTAGCCCCAGGTCAAAATATGCCAGCCATTCAATTCACTGTGCCTAGCAGCAATTAATTACACAGGGGATGTAATTATTTCCAGCTTCAATGGGCATATTTGGGCAAAAGAATGCCTTTGGACCCCCAACATTATGTGGGCCACATTGCCACACCTGGGATCTCTTTGCCCATAGCCTCTGGAAACCAAAGTTGATTAGTAGCCCTTCCAAGGTCCACCATCCCGCATATATCCTGACAATTTCAATTATTTTGGAAACTACTCTCATCCCTATGGGTGGGTAGCCCAACCATCATAGTTCACACACCCCATTCCTGCCTCCTATAAGGAGCACAAGAGCTCTGGCCTTTTACTTACATTTTATGTAAAAGCCTGATGATGTCATCAAGCAGCAGTGTGACATATCCTTACATTTCCTTTAGAAAACTGTTGATGTGGGTGATCTTATCACTTTATTTTATTAACCTTTAAAGCAATTTTACTACATTCCAAAAAAATGTTATCTATTTTCTGCGCCGATCCCATGAGCCATTAGCAAGCCATCGCATTGTCGCTTTTGCTAAACGCCTCTACTATCGCCATTAAAAAAACACTCAGTTTGCAGCAATGAATCATTAATGAGCTATTAAAACTATATTTGTCATCATGCATTATTCATGCCCAAACAAATACACTGAATTCCAAAAATACAATTGAGAGAATACCAACATATTGTTAAAATATCAATTAATTGGATTTGGATATTCCAAAAGTTAAATGGATTTACGTAGATGTTAAAATGTTTTAAGGGATCTCACCATACTTTACTACGCCAGTACTTGGATTACAAATCCTACAGAAGAAAGTCTGGAATTCAGACGTCATTAAAGGCAGCATGGACTATTGAAAACATGGAAGGATAAAGTACCAAACAATACGTTTTGATTTTTCTGGCACCATAACCACTCAGGACATGTGCTTGCCGATGCGCCAGGGAGGTGTACAAAATAACTGACGTAGGCAAAGACCAACACTGCGGTTAAGGGAGGATTCCAAGATTTCCTGCCCTACCAGGAAAGGCAGAGTTCCCACTACACGTTACTGGGAATGGCACGGAAAAGAAGAGTAGGTTGTAAGAAATATCTGCATTTTAATAAAAAGAGATGGAGCAATTAGTACCAATTACATTAAAATTATAATACAGAATAAGCAGAAGAAAGCAGAAAAAAAGATCAAAGAAGTGGGTTTAAAAGAAGAAATGAGATAAACATGAAAAGAAGAGAAACATGAATGTGACAGCAAATACTGTTTTTAAAACTGGGAAATAAGGTTGAAAAGGAGGTTGAAAAGTTAGGTAGTTAAAGGGGGGAAAAGAGAGGAATTGTAAGGGACAGGGCTATGAGAGAGAGAAAATTGATTAAAGGAGAGAGAATGGCTGCTTGCATGTCAGGAGTCCCAGGTGAATGTGTGAGCACCTGTGGGTGTATTTGTATATATGTATGTGTATATGTGTGTATATATATATATATATATATATATATATATATGCGCACTGGGACCACTGAGTTTCTTCTGTGGCTTCTAGGTTCAGTAATAAATAGTATGACATCATAATCATGCTATCTGAAGTTATAGGTGGGTTCCCTGCATAGCATATTCCATGTTCCATAACATATTACATGGGTACAAGATTCAGTCAGAAATATAGGCACTACAGTAATTTTACTTTTTGCTGAGTGGGTGGATGAATAGTGTGAATGACTGAGAGAATGAATGAATGAATTAATGAGAGAATGAATTGTGGATGAATTAGATAATTAATGTGTGGATGAATTGCTTGAATGATTTGTGTGAAAGAGTAGGAGAATTAATGATTGTGTGAATGAAAGAGTGAGTGAGTGACTGTATAAGTGTCTGTGTGTATCACAGATGTATAAGCGATTTGGGGAAAGGCAAAGATGGCACAAGCAGGGTGTTTGAGACTTGGGAACAAAGATGGCACAGGGCGGGCTGGTTGGGGCAAAGATGTCTTATTGCGGTCTGTTTTGGGGACAAATATGGCTCACGCTGGGCTGGTTGGGGACAAAGTTTGCTCATACTAGGCTGTTTGGAGACAAAGATGGCAAGTCCTATGTGTGTAATCTGGGTGCTGGTCAGTTTCTATGTGGGCAATGTGGACACTGGGGCTGGTCTTTGGGGTGTGCAACCCCAAATTCTTGCAGGTGGTATAGCTGCCCATTCGTCATGGCAAAATGCATGAACCACATGGTTGAGATCTCCCCAGAGTGGCTCGATGATATTAATAGTCAAGAGACTGTGATGGCCATTCAGGAACCTTCACCTATTTCTGCTGTAACCACTGGAGGTTGAACTTGGCCTTGTGCTTAGGGTCATTGTTGTGCTGGAGCATCTTTCGTGCAGAAGAATGCAAATTGCCTGCCAGTATTTTCTAACATGCTGCATTCATCTTGCCATCAATTTTCACAAGATTCCCTGTGCCTTTAGAGGTCACACACCCACAAAACATCAGTGAGCCACCACCATGCTTCACAGTGGTGATGGTATTCTTTTTGCTATAGGCCTTGTTGACCCCTCTCCAAACATAGTGCTTATAGTTGTGATCATTAAGCTCTATTTTGGTCTTGTCACCCCAAATTACAGTGTCCCGGAAGCTGTGAGGCGTGTTAAGGTGTTGTGTGGCATATTGTAGCCAGGCTCTTTTGTGCCATTTGCACAGTAAAGGCTTCTTTCTGGCATGCAGCACATTTTTGTTCAGGTATCATCGGATTATCCTCCTTGACACAACCACACCGTCTTTTTCCAGAGCAGCCTGTTTTTCTCCTAAGGTTACCTGTGGGTTTTTCTTTGTATCTACCTGACCTTGGCTTGGTTTCAAGAGATCCAACATTTCCACTTCTTAATAAGTGATTGAACACCACTGACTGGCATTTTCAAGGCTTTTGATATCTTTTTATACCCTTTTCTATTTTTGTAAAGTTCCATTACCTCGTTACGCAGGTCTTTTTATAGTTTTCTGCTCCCACTGGCTCAGTTTTTAGCCTGTTCAGTGCATCCACACGAGAGCTAACAAATTCATTGACTATTTATACACAGACACTAATTGCAATTTAAAAAGCCACAGGTGTGGGTCATTAACCTTTAATTGCCATTTTAACCTGTGTGCGTCACCTTGCGTGCCCGTAACAAAGCCAAAAATTAAAGCGGATATAAACTTTTGATCATGGCCATTTGGGTGATATCTGTAGTTGTGATTTAAAAAGGTTTAAATATGATAACTAGCCTTAATTAAAAGAAAGTTTTTGCATGAGCAGTCATATTTTCAAAATCAATACCAACATTTCACAATGTCTGCCAGGGTATGCAAACTTTTGAGCACAGCTGTACATCATAAATACTATTGGCCAAATGTACACTATATGAACTAAAGTACACCTGTCCATTACATCAACAGGGACTTTGATGACATTGCATTCTAAATACATAGATAAATTGATAAACCATGTTTTGGGGATATCTTCTGATTAAAGTACCGTATTTGCTCGATTATAAGATGACCCTGATTATAAGACGACCCCCCAAAATCTGAATATTAACTTAGGAAAAAAGAAAAAGCCTGAATATAAGACGACCCTAAAGGAAAAAAGTTTTACCAGTAAATGTTAATTCATGTAAACTATTTTTTTTCAATAAAAGCTATGATTGAGAAAAAAAAAATTTTTGTTTTTATTTCCTTGTATTTTCCAACCTGTCCCCCAGTTACGCACATCTGCCCCCAGGCTTGCCACACCAATATGGCACTGTGGCCCATGATATGCCTTTTAACCCTCTATATGCCACTGTGCCCCATGGTAGGCCTTTTGACCCCCTATGTGCCACTCTGTCTCCAGAAATGCCTTATACCCCTATATCCCATTCTGGCATTTAGTGGGTTAAAATGCATATTATGGGGCAGAGTGGCATATAGGGAGGTATAAGGCATTCCAGGAGGCAGAGTGGCATTAAGGGAGTTAAAAGGCATTGTATAGAGCACTCTGCCTCCAGAAATGCCTTATACCCCTATATGCCACTCTATTTGAGGTCTGATTAGAAGACGACCCCGATTAGAAGACGAGGGGTATTTTTCAGAGCATTTGCTCTGAAAAAAACCTTGTCTTATAATCGAGCAAATACGGTATATCTTGCAACCGTAATAATAATAATGATCAGGCGCTAAATAACATAATATTGTGCAATAACGTTATATAGATATTATAAATAATGCTGCAAACACTTCAAGTATAACCCCAAAATACCACTAATAATCATAAAAGATAATAAAGTGTTGCGCAACACTTTATTATCTTTTATATCTTGCACTGACAAACTAAGCCACGTTTGTTAATTTACATATCAGACCTCTAAAGGCTTTTCTGGCAGAATACGCTTTTGTTGTGGCCAGGCTGCCCTGGGCGCAGACAGGCAACCTCCTGTTTTGTAGATGTTGTAGCCCGAGCAGCTTTAGACACAACGAAATCCTGTTGTGTGAAGCAGAGGTGAGCCCAGGGTCAGTCGTTGCTGAGTGCAGTGTTTCTTTGGAGCGCCCCTTCGTAACTAACATACACACACACATACTAACACACAAGTCCACGCCAAAATGCTCTTCCCCAGGCACAATTAACCACAGGCTCACTTCTGACACTCTCAACACCACGTACCTTATACATACCACCTATGTGTACACACACACCCTAACAGAATATCATAAACATCATACACTAATACACCTGCATATACACTCACTCTAACATACTGTCTCTCGCTCAGAGCCCTGTCTTCCATACGGGACATACTAAAACGAATGACAAAATGGAATGCCCATAGACTATAATGGGGAGGAATGCCCATAGACTATAATGGGGAGAAATGCCCATAGACTATAATGGGGAGGAATGCCCATAGACTTTAATGGGGAGGAATGCCCATAGACTTTAATGGGGAGGAATGCCCATAGACTTTAATGGGGAGAAATGCCCATAGACTTTAATGGGGAGGAATGCCCATAGACTATAATGGGGAGAAATGCCCATAGACTATAATGGGGAGGAATGCCCATAGACTATAATGGAAGGTAAAAGAATAATTGATTTTGAATTTAAAACATATCATTTAGATCTTTGGCACACATTCTCCCCAGCACAGACACAGGATCTAAAACTCAGATTATGTGGGATTATAGCTACTTTCTATGGAATGACAGGTGAATGACAGTTTTGAGTGAATGCCCATAGGATAGAATGGGAGAAAAATTAAACTTGTTTTTTAGAGAAAACCATCTTAAATATCATATAGAACTTTGTCATGTATACTCCCCTAGTACAGTTATAGGTTCTAAACCTCATATTAAGTGGAATTATAGCTGTGTTCTATGGAATGACAGGTGAATGACAGTATTGATGGAATGCCCATAGGATAATGTTATCTCTATGTTTAATGCTGTGACGGAAGCCTCCATCACTGGGACCACTGGAGAAGCCTGACTGCCAGCCTCCTCCCTATTGACTATGGGCCCTGGGTTTGTAAAGACTTCTGTGGCTTCCCCCAGCAGTATCATCTCATCACTTGCTGAGGGGATTATCTCCAGCAGACAGCCAGGATCTGCAACCAGGGAGTGACTGCCATTGTTTCAGTTTAATGTTGTATAAATCAGTCTCCCCCCCATTGTATTGTTAATCTCGTTACTGCCCCTGTTGTCTCTGGGAGGCAGATTAAGGGGGGGCGGTTTGTGTCCCAATATCTTATTTTATGTAAATGTGTGTTTTGATGGATATATCCAGCCCTGTGTGTCCAAAATAAATCAGTCTTCGTTTCGTTTTACCCTACACTGAGTCTCGGCTAGTGACTGGGGAACTGGGGAAAGTGTTGTCCCAGGCTAAGGGAGCACAAGACAGCGGAGGTAGTCGGTCGGACTAGCCAGCCCCGTGACATTGGTGGCAAGCGGCGGGATTGCTTCTTAGTCTGAGGGACACTTCCTTTCTACCGGGATTAACTGACAGGACGACAGACTTCGCTCGCCTTGACGAACACATGGATGTGGTATCAGAATTCCAGGGGCTGCTGCGGGTCATCCTCTCCTGCTACACCACTACTCTGCCTACAGAACAATACCAGAACCTGAGGCAACTGGTTCGACGGTCACTATGGCAGAGGGCTGTTATATGCCGGAGTCAGTGTCTTCCAAGCTCCGAACAAAAGATTAGAGACCAGCGGGAACTACGGATGTCATTCCCTTAGTGCAGAGAATTACATCACATGCCGTTTCCAGTCTCTTAAATTCTATTAAGGTTTGGGGACCAGGGCATTTTTATTTTTGTAACGGTTATAAGTTGCACCTGCAACCTGTAGCTTTCCTATCAACTGCTCGCAAAAATATATTTCTTTCCCCAGGTAACTAGAGTTAATAAATAATAGTTCCTTTTTTACACTTGAAGTATAACATTGCATAGCCTATATTGGTGTTAATACAGGTATTTTATTTTTGTATTTCTCATGTGGTACATAGTTGGAATTAAAATTAATACTACTAAAATAGACTGTCCCAAACATGACATGTTGGAATGGAAATGTAGGTGTATTTGTGCACCGAAAAATGCACCTGCCCCTTAAGCCCGCCGCAACTGCGACCGGGTCCGCCACTCAAAGGGGCCGGGAAGCCCCCGCCAGGGCCGGCCTTACAGGTGTGCGTCCACACAGGGTTTAAATTAAAACATCGGGGGGGGGTGTTTTTTTTTCCTTCATGTTAAATAAAGTTTTTTTCTTAAGAGGATGTTAAATAAAGTTAAAACAAAAAAAACGGTGTTTTAATTTAAGTCCCGGGTCGCTCATGAAGTTTTCAGCGACCGCTTGACGCCCTTCACTCTCCGAGACTCCGTCAGGGTGCCGGCGTTTCATGCTGAGCACTGGAATTATGCCACACCGCGGCAGAGCGGGAAGACGGCTCCCATCGCAGGACTCTGGCAACAAGGTAAGTAAGGATAGGGAGAGGGGGGTAGATAGTGAAAAGGGGCAGAGGGGGGAAGGCAGTAAGAAGGGGCAGAGGGGGGAGATTTTTTTCCTTTCTTTTTTTTGGGGATGGGGGGCGCCAGAGGAGTAGTCCGCACAGGGCGCCAGAACACTTAAGCCCGGCTCTGTCTCTGTGTGTAGGGCTATGTCCGTGTGTAATGTTATCTCCTTGCGTAATGCTGTGTCCATGTGCAATGCTATGCCCATGTGTAATGCTTTGCCCATGCTTAATGCTATTTCCATTTTTAACGCTATCTCCATGTGTAATGCTATCTCCATGTTTAATGCTATGTCCATGATTAATGCTATCAACATGTTTAATGCTATCTGCTATACACAAAACAAAGCAAGAATTCAGCGCATACCCAGTAAATATCATTCAAAAAAACCTAAAGAATATATATTGGGGATTTCTTTATACTATATGGCTATATCTAAGGCTGGTTAGACAGGCACGTCCAACTCGGGGTATTTTGATGTAGTGGCAACTGAGCGTTATATAGCCATATAGTGTGATGCAACCCCCAATACTTACTCCTCAGATCAGTGATTGATATTCACTGAATATGCGCAGAATTCTTCTATTGTTTTATGTTAGTGTGTGTGCAGGCATGTTATGACTGTGTGTGCAGGCATGTTATTACTGTGTGTGTCTGGGTATGATATTGTCTATGTGTGTCTCTCTGTATGATAGCATGCATTTGTGCTAGTTTAAGTGTCTGTGCATGTGTGTTAATGAATGGGCCTTGTTGTGTTAGTGTGAGTGTCTGTGTGTGTATTAGTGCTGATTGTCTGGTTGTGTTAGTGTCAGGGTGTGTGTTAATGTATGGGTCTGGTTGTGTTAGTGTGAGTGTCTGTGTGTGTATTAGTGCTGATTGTCTGGTTGTGTTAGTGTCAGGGTGTGTGTTAATGTATGGGTCTGGTTGTGTTAGTGTGAATGTCTGGGTGTGCGTATTAGTGCTGATTGTCTGGTTGTGTTAGTGTCTGGGTGTGTGTTAATGTATGGGTCTGGTTGTGTTAGTGTGAATGTCTGGGTGTGTGTATTAGTGCTGATTGTCTGGTTGTGTTAGTGTCTGGGTGTGTGCTAATGTATAGGTCTGGTTGTGTTAGTGTGAATGTCTGGGTGTGTGTATTAGTGCTGATTGTCTGGTTGTGTTAGTGTCAGGGTGTGTGTTAATGTATGGGTCTGGTTGTGTTAGTGTTAGTGTCTGTGTGTATTAGTGCTGATTGGTTGTGTTAGTGTCAGGGTGTGTGTTAATGTATGGGTCTGGTTGTGTTAGTGTGAATGTCTGGGTGTGTGTATTAGTGCTGATTGTCTGGTTGTGTTAGTGTCTGGGTGTGTGTTAATGTATGGGTTTGGTTGTGTTAGTGTGAATGTCTGGGTGTGTGTGTATTAGTGGTGATTGTCTGGTTGTGTTAGTGTGAGTCCCTGGGTGTGTGTGCTTTAGTAAAAAGATTGTGAGGAGAACCGGTGTGCCCCAAAAATAGTGTGTGCTAAATAAGTAAATCTCTTAAAAATACTTCCCTTTTGTTTTCTCACAGCTGCCTCCTTAAAAACAACTCTCTCCAGGTGTTGTAAAGTATAGGTTCAATTTTAATAGGGGGCGCTCATGTAAGAAAAACAAATGAAACAACAATAGTGTAGACTGTTCAAACGATACGGTGTTAATTATATTGCGTTAGTTGCACTCACAATAGTGCTGAAGATTTGTGTCTGTTTCTCATTCCCCTCTCATAGCAGCTCGTGAAAAAGGTAGTAAATGGTTGCAATCACGGGGTCCAATGCACGTAAAATTATGTGCAAGGTGCGCTCAGGGAGGGGGGTAGGGGAAGCCCACGGTGTCCAGGATCTCTTCTCCAAATGTCGTGGAATTTCCGGTCCAATCCCCCGAACGCTGTGATACAGTGTGGCAACTTCTTCCAGCCAGGGAGCGGGAAAACCACCCCCAGAGAATAAACAACTGCTGCTGATATTTAAAAATATAGGTTTATTATGGGAATATGCCTTTAAAATAATTTTATTTAAATTTTAAAAAAAAAGTACTTTAAGATATATAAAATATAAATATGTAAAAGTCAAACGATTAAGTGAAATAAAAAGTCTTTCCTCAACGCGTTTCGGCTTTAATGGCTTCCTCAGGAAAAAAGTATTTGATCGCTTCTTCCACTCTTTTTATGTGTGTTAAATCGTTGTATTTTCTTCTATATACGCTAGATGGCGGTGTAACGTTGTTTCCCAGAACATGAGGACGTGTTGTACGCACATGTACACTAGGTGGCGTTGTTACGTCATTCCACAATACGTGAGGACGTATTGGAGGCTGGATGTGCGTACTGCCGTCATTCTGTTTATACGCGTCCCCATAGAAACGGCTTCTCCTTCTCCGTAGGGCTGTCTCTTTTCTTGGTGTTGCATCGGCTCCTAGTGTCCTGCTGTGCTGTGAAGTGCAGATGTTAAGAAATGACATTTGAAGACGGATTAACATGAACGCTAAGTATAAACGCTATAGGATGTAAACGTTTAAGGATGTGATTGCATTAAACGTGGATATATGAACTATAACTAAACATACTATGGGTTTTGTTTATACATAAATGTCTATATGAATCCACGGAAAAGAGAGCAATAAGGGTGGAAAAGTGCCAAACAATAATACAAAATATGAAATATTGGAATTGTGTATAGTAAAAAGTAATATTAAAGAACCCATGAATGAATAAGTAGTCTGTGTGTATTTATTTCAAATGGGGGTTAGGATCCCTTAGGTGAAAGCGTGAATATCCAAGTTTATGTTCAAGCCTCCTTTTTTTATATGTTCCTAATTTAAAGATCCACTTAGTTTCCTTTCTTGAAATGTTTTCTGCACTATTCCCTCCTCTCCAATTTGGGGGTACAATGTCTATTCCCATGATTCAAAATAGAAATAATTGAGAAAACAGGACATGAATTACATTATTGTGGGACACCGTGTTTAATGCTTGAATTCATAATGTTCCCAAGATGTTCCTAAATTCTTCCTTTAAGTGGTCTGGTTGTTCTTCCCCCATACTGTGCACCACATGGACATTGTAATAAATAAATTACAGATTTGGTGGTGCAGGTGATGAATTTCTTAATTTCGTATGTAGTCCCTGTCCTATTACTGATAAAACTGTTTGTGTTCCTTGGTAGGTTGGTGCACATCTTGCACCTACCGCATGGGCAAAAAACAATGGGTTTCTTGCCCAGAAAGGTATTAAAATTAATTTCTGTTTTCTTTGTTGGGAGGAAAATGTTTTTCAAATTATTTGTTTTTTTTGTATACGATTTGAGGTTTTTCCGGTAAGAGGGGACCTAAAATGTCATCGCTCTTCAGGACATGCCAGATCGTAAATATGGGTCCCTAGGGTGGAGCAATTGGAGAGCAGGGTGGGCCAATGCTCCGTTTCCCCATGCTGTGGAAATTCCATGCCGAGTTTTCCAGGAGGCAAGAAATCTGCAGGATCCGGTCCGGGATGCCAATTGGGCCAGCATCAGGCACAGGTGCTGGACATTAAAAACCCCTGGAGCTTGATACTCAGAGAGACTGTTGGGGGAAGAGGAAGTTCCCTGTGCTCCCAGGGCAAGGAGAGGCCCTGAAGAAGACAATCCCTGCCTGGACGTTTTGTGTGTTGTCTGGGGGAGGTTTTCCAGAGCCTGGCGTAGCTGGGTCTGGCTGGGAGGTTGAGGTAGTGGGTGATTAGGCTGGTCAGTCTGCACCAGCATAGTTTAGTTAGAGAGGGCTCCAATTGGGAGCTAGGTTTTCTTTTGCAGGTTTCACAAATATGCAATACTTTTATCCAGCAAAAAGAAACTTCACGTCCGGATCATCAATAAGTCGTCACAAACACATCAAGGCCATCCTCCATAAGCATATGTATTTCAGCCAGCAATACACAAGGGCACATACCATGCAACAGTCCAACAGTGGTTTTTGGGGTTTAAGCGGTTAAAATAAGGAGGAAAAAAAACGAAAAAAAAAAACAAAAAAAAATGAGCTGCTGTTCCTGGCTCTAATTGCCCTAGAGGACTTAGGTGCTTAGGACCCCTAAAAGTGACATGTATGGCCCTCATGCTATAGGGTTTGTCACATATGGTGGAGGATGCGGGCAAAGCACTGCTATGGTCTGTGGGCAGAAAGCAGGAACCAAAAAAAAATAAAAAATGAGCTGCTGTTCCTGGCTCTAATTGCCCTAGAGGACTTAGGTGCTTAGGACCCCTAAAAGTGACATGTATGGCCCTCATGCTATAGTGTTTGTCACGGATGGTGGAGGATGCGGGCAAAGCACTGCTATGGTCTGTGGGCAGAAAGCAGGAACCAAAAAAAAAAAAAAAAAGAGAGAGAGAGAAAAAAAAATTCGCTTTATTTTAACCGCTTAAACCCCAAAAACCACTGTTTGACTGTTGCATGGTATGTGCCCTTGTGTATTGCTGGCTGAAATACATATGCTTATGGAGGATGGCCTTGATGTGTTTGTGACGACTTATTGATGATCCGGACGTGAAGTTTCTTTTTGCTGGATAAAAGTATTGCATATTTGTGAAACCTGCAAAAGAAAACCTAGCTCCCAATTGGAGCCCTCTCTAACTGAACTATGCTGGTCCAGACTGACCAGCCTAATCACCCACTACCTCAACCTCCCAGCCAGACCCAGCTACGCCAGGCTCTGGAAAACCTCCCCCAGAAAACACACAAAACGTCCAGGCAGGTATTGCCTCACTTGGCTCAGGGATTGTCTTCTTCAGGGCCTCTCCTTGCCCTAGGAGCACAGGGAACTTCCTCTTCCCCCAACAGTCTCTCTGAGTATCAAGCTCCAGGGGCTTTTAATGTCCAGCACCTGTGCCTGATGCCGGCCCCATAGGAATCCCGGACCGGATCCTGCAGATTTCTTGCCTCCTGGAAAACTCGGCATGGAATTTCCACAGCATGGGGAAACGGAGCATTGTCCCACCCTGCTCTCCAATTGCTCCACCCCAGGGACCCATATTTACGATCTGGATAGCACCTGTACCCAAATGCCACACTAAGCATCTCCCTGGGGTTTACACTGTCACAAATGCTATGTCCATGTTTAATGCTTTATCCATGTGTAAGGCAGTGTCAGTGTTTAATGCTATCTCCATGTTTAATGTTATCTCTATGTGCAATGCTATGTCCATGTTTAATGCTATGGCAGGAACCACTTTTTCGCTGCCTGAACCATGGCATTTTTTATACAAGTGGTGTTTAAATCTGCTACCACTAGTGGCCGCCCTCTGGAGCACTCAGAACTCAGGTGTGCCTTGTTACCTGGGTTGAGCCCTAGCCAATACATCTAGCTGGCCCTTGTTACCTGTGATTACCCTGCCTTTATGAACCTGCCCTGCCCTTCAGTCAGGGCCTTTGTATTGAAGTCTATGGATCTTCCTGCTGTGGCTCGGCACCTGTACTGTTCCTGGTTCCCTGCTTTGTGTCCTGATCAAGTGGACTCCCTGCTTTGTGTCCTGATCAAGCGGGTTCCCTGCTTTGTGTCCTGATCAATCGGACTCCCTGCTTTGTGTCCTGATCAAGCGGGCTCCCTGCTTTGTGTCCTGATCAAGCGGGCTCCCTGCTTTGTGTCCTGATCAAGCGGGCTCGCTGCTTTGTGTCCTGATCAAGCGGACTCGCTGCTTTGTGTCCTGATCAAGCGGACTCGCTGCTTTGTGTCCTGATCAAGCGGACTCGCTGCTTTGTGTCCTGATCAAGCGGACTTGCTGCTTTGTGTCCTGATCAAGCGGACTCGCTGCTTTGTGTCCTGATCAAGCGGACTCGCTGCTTTGTGTCCTGATCAAGCGGACTCGCTGCTTTGCGTCCTGATCAAGCGGACTCGCTGCTTTGCGTCCTGATCAAGCGGACTCGCTGCTTTGCGTCCTGATCAAGCGGACTCGCTGCTTTGCGTCCTGATCAAGCGGACTCGCTGCTTTGCGTCCTGATCAAGCGGACTCGCTGCTTTGCGTCCTGATCAAGCGGACTCGCTGCTTTGCGTCCTGATCAAGCGGACTCGCTGCTTTGCGTCCTGATCAAGCGGACTCGCTGCTTTGCGTCCTGATCAAGCGGACTCGCTGCTTTGCGTCCTGATCAAGCGGACTCGCTGCTTTGCGTCCTGATCAAGCGGACTCGCTGCTTTGCGTCCTGATCAAGCGGACTCGCTGCTTTGCGTCCTGATAACTAAACATACTATGGGTTTTGTTTATACATAAATGTCTATATGAATCCACGGAAAAGAGAGCAATAAGGGTGGAAAAGTGCCAAACAATAATACAAAATATGAAATATTGGAATTGTGTATAGTAAAAAGTAATATTGAAGAACCCATGAATGAATAAGTAGTCTGTGTGTATTTATTTCAAATGGGGGTTAGGATCCCTTAGGTGAAAGCGTGAATATCCAAGTTTATGTTCAAGCCTCCTTTTTTTATATGTTCCTAATTTAAAGATCCACTTAGTTTCCTTTCTTGAAATGTTTTCTGCACTATTCCCTCCTCTCCAATTTGGGGGTACAATGTCTATTCCCATGATTCAAAATAGAAATAATTGAGAAAACAGGACATGAATTACATTATTGTGGGACACCGTGTTTAATGCTTGAATTCATAATGTTCCCAAGATGTTCCTAAATTCTTCCTTTAAGTGGTCTGGTTGTTCTTCCCCCATACTGTGCACCACATGGACATTGTAATAAATAAATTACAGATTTGGTGGTGCAGGTGATGAATTTCTTAATTTCGTATGTAGTCCCTGTCCTATTACTGATAAAACTGTTTGTTTTCCTTGGTAGGTTGGTGCACATCTTGCACCTACCGCATGGGCAAAAAACAATGGGTTTCTTGCCCAGAAAGGTATTAAAATTAATTTCTGTTTTCTTTGTTGGGAGGAAAATGTTTTTCAAATTATTTGTTTTTTTTGTATACGATTTGAGGTTTTTCCGGTAAGAGGGGACCTAAAATGTCATCGCTCTTCAGGACATGCCAGATCGTAAATATGGGTCCCTAGGGTGGAGCAATTGGAGAGCAGGGTGGGCCAATGCTCCGTTTCCCCATGCTGTGGAAATTCCATGCTGAGTTTTCCAGGAGGCAAGAAATCTGCAGGATCCGGTCCGGGATGCCAATGGGGCCAGCATCAGGCACAGGTGCTGGACATTAAAAACCCCTGGAGCTTGATACTCAGAGAGACTGTTGGGGGAAGAGGAAGTTCCCTGTGCTCCCAGGGCAAGGAGAGGCCCTGAAGAAGACAATCCCTGCCTGGACGTTTTGTGTGTTGTCTGGGGGAGGTTTTCCAGAGCCTGGCGTAGCTGGGTCTGGCTGGGAGGTTGAGGTAGTGGGTGATTAGGCTGGTCAGTCTGCACCAGCATAGTTCAGTTAGAGAGGGCTCCAATTGGGAGCTAGGTTTTCTTTTGCAGGTTTCACAAATATGCAATACTTTTATCCAGCAAAAAGAAACTTCACGTCCGGATCATCAATAAGTCGTCACAAACACATCAAGGCCATCCTCCATAAGCATATGTATTTCAGCCAGCAATACACAAGGACACATACCATGCAACAGTCCAACAGTGGTTTTTGGGGTTTAAGCGGTTAAAATAAGGAGGAAAAAAAACGAAAAAAAAAAACAAAAAAAAATGAGCTGCTGTTCCTGGCTCTAATTGCCCTAGAGGACTTAGGTGCTTAGGACCCCTAAAAGTGACATGTATGGCCCTCATGCTATAGGGTTTGTCACATATGGTGGAGGATGCGGGCAAAGCACTGCTATGGTCTGTGGGCAGAAAGCAGGAACCAAAAAAAAATAAAAAATGAGCTGCTGTTCCTGGCTCTAATTGCCCTAGAGGACTTAGGTGCTTAGGACCCCTAAAAGTGACATGTATGGCCCTCATGCTATAGGGTTTGTCACGAATGGTGGAGGATGCGGGCAAAGCACTGATATGGTCTGTGGGCAGAAAGCAGGAACCAAAAAAAAAAAAAAAGAGAGAGAGAAAAAAAAAATTCGCTTTATTTTAACCGCTTAAACCCCAAAAACCACTGTTTGACTGTTGCATGGTATGTGCCCTTGTGTATTGCTGGCTGAAATACATATGCTTATGGAGGATGGCCTTGATGTGTTTGTGACGACTTATTGATGATCCGGACGTGAAGTTTCTTTTTGCTGGATAAAAGTATTGCATATTTGTGAAACCTGCAAAAGAAAACCTAGCTCCCAATTGGAGCCCTCTCTAACTGAACTATGCTGGTCCAGACTGACCAGCCTAATCACCCACTACCTCAACCTCCCAGCCAGACCCAGCTACGCCAGGCTCTGGAAAACCTCCCCCAGAAAACACACAAAATGTCCAGGCAGGTATTGCCTCACTTGGCTCAGGGATTGTCTTCTTCAGGGCCTCTCCTTGCCCTAGGAGCACAGGGAACTTCCTCTTCCCCCAACAGTCTCTCTGAGTATCAAGCTCCAGGGGCTTTTAATGTCCAGCACCTGTGCCTGATGCCGGCCCCATAGGAATCCCGGACCGGATCCTGCAGATTTCTTGCCTCCTGGAAAACTCGGCATGGAATTTCCACAGCATGGGGAAACGGAGCATTGTCCCACCCTGCTCTCCAATTGCTCCACCCCAGGGACCCATATTTACGATCTGGATAGCACCTGTACCCAAATGCCACACTAAGCATCTCCCTGGGGTTTACACTGTCACAAATGCTATGTCCATGTTTAATGCTTTATCCATGTGTAAGGCAGTGTCAGTGTTTAATGCTATCTCCATGTTTAATGTTATCTCTATGTGCAATGCTATGTCCATGTTTAATGCTATGGCAGGAACCACTTTTTCGCTGCCTGAACCATGGCATTTTTTATACAAGTGGTGTTTAAATCTGCTACCACTAGTGGCCGCCCTCTGGAGCACTCAGAACTCAGGTGTGCCTTGTTACCTGGGTTGAGCCCTAGCCAATACATCTAGCTGGCCCTTGTTACCTGTGATTACCCTGCCTTTATGAACCTGCCCTGCCCTTCAGTCAGGGCCTTTGTATTGAAGTCTATGGATCTTCCTGCTGTGGCTCGGCACCTGTACTGTTCCTGGTTCCCTGCTTTGTGTCCTGATCAAGTGGACTCCCTGCTTTGTGTCCTGATCAAGCGGGTTCCCTGCTTTGTGTCCTGATCAAGTGGACTCCCTGCTTTGTGTCCTGATCAAGCGGGTTCCCTGCTTTGTGTCCTGATCAATCGGGCTCCCTGCTTTGTGTCCTGATCAAGCGGGCTCCCTGCTTTGTGTCCTGATCAAGCGGGCTCCCTGCTTTGTGTCCTGATCAAGCGGGCTCCCTGCTTTGTGTCCTGATCAAGCGGGCTCCCTGCTTTGTGTCCTGATCAAGCGCACTCCCTGCTTTGTGTCCTGATCAAGCGGACTCGCTGCTTTGTGTCCTGATCAAGCGGACTCGCTGCTTTGTGTCCTGATCAAGCGGACTCGCTGCTTTGTGTCCTGATCAAGCGGACTCGCTGCTTTGTGTCCTGATCAAGCGGACTCGCTGCTTTGCGTCCTGATCAAGCGGACTCGCTGCTTTGCGTCCTGATCAAGCGGACTCGCTGCTTTGCGTCCTGATCAAGCGGACTCGCTGCTTTGCGTCCTGATCAAGCGGACTCGCTGCTTTGCGTCCTGATCAAGCGGACTCGCTGCTTTGCGTCCTGATCAAGCGGACTCGCTGCTTTGCGTCCTGATCAAGCGGACTCGCTGCTTTGCGTCCTGATCAAGCGGACTCGCTGCTTTGCGTCCTGATCAAGCGGACTCGCTGCTTTGCGTCCTGATCAAGCGGACTCGCTGCTTTGCGTCCTGATCAAGCGGACTCGCTGCTTTGCGTCCTGATCAAGCGGACTCGCTGCTTTGCGTCCTGATCAAGCGGACTCGCTGCTTTGCGTCCTGATCAAGCGGACTCGCTGCTTTGCGTCCTTCCAAGCGGACTCGCTGCTTTGCGTCCTTCCAAGCGGACTCGCTGCTTTGCGTCCTTCCAAGCGGACTCGCTGCTTTGCGTCCTTCCAAGCGGACTCGCTGCTTTGCGTCCTTCCAAGCGGACTCGCTGCTTTGCGTCCTTCCAAGCGGACTCGCTGCTTTGCGTCCTTCCAAGCGGACTCGCTGCTTTGCGTCCTTCCAAGCGGACTCGCTGCTTTGCGTCCTTCCAAGCGGACTCCCTGCTTTGCGTCCTTCCAAGCGGACTCCCTGCTTTGCGTCCTTCCAAGCGGACTCCCTGCTTTGCGTCCTTCCAAACGGACTCCCTGCTATGCGTCCTTCCAAACGGACTCCCTGCTATGCGTCCTTCCAAGCGGACTCCCTGCTATGCGTCCTTCCAAACGGACTCCCTGCTATGCGTCCTTCCAAGCGGATTCCCTGCTTTGCGTCCTTCCAAGCGGACTCCCTGCTTTGCGTCCTTCCAAACGGACTCCCTGCTATGCGTCCTTCCAAGCGGACTCCCTGCTTTGCGTCCTTCCAAGCCGACTCCCTGCTTTGCGTCCTTCCAAACGGACTCCCTGCTATGCGTCCTTCCAAGCGGACTCCCTGCTTTGCGTCCTTCCAAGCCGACTCCCTGCTATGCGTCCTTCCAAACGGACTCCCTGCTATGCGTCCTTCCAAACGGACTCCCTGCTTTGCGTCCTTCCAAGCGGACTCCCTGCTTTGTGTCCTCATGAAGACCATTCACCTACATCTGTTACATCACCTGAGAAATCCAACAAGCCTGTTACCAGTATGAAAAAGGAATCTTCTAGGAAACGTGAACCCCTTACCACAACCGAATTGCAACAAAGGCGTGATGATGAGGCTTGCTTTTACTGTGGAAAAAGGGACACTGGATCACCCAATGTCCTCTGAAACCTCCCAAACCCTCTGTACTGATTGAACAGTCTACGTCACAAGAACAGAGCTCTCCTAAAAGGGGAAGTAGCTTTATTCCCCAGGACAGTGAACCCATGGAGTATATACCACCCCTGGTGATTCCTAATGCTTCTCAAACTCCAGTGGATGTCCAGCTGAAGCCTGAAGCCTGATGACTGTTCTGTGATGGAATGCAGCTTCTGTGATTCTACAGTCTGTGGCAGTGTGGGTTGCTCCCATATGGATGAACTTCCTATTGCTTTCTGTTCAGCCATGATTGCAACTCCTATCACTCTTACCTCAGCAAAGTGTGATACACCAGAGACTACCATAGCCCCTAATATCTCCTCTGGACTGTTAGCAAAGATACATGACCCTATTCCATCTCTGAGGAGGAAGGGACCTTCCATCAGTGCTTCCCATACCAAGTCTGCTTCTCCTGTTTTGAACCAGTGCAGTTCTGGTACTACCCCCCTGCCCCCAGTAGTGCCCTGGGTACAGGGCAGCTATGTGACCCCTGGTACATGGAAAGAGAAAGCACTGAATCATACCTTCTCATCAACTTCTTCAGCATCCAGTCCTAATTTGACCTATGATTGCACCACAGATAACCTTTCCTTTGATTGTGTTATTACCTCTAATGGCAATATAATCAGAAATGAAGACCTGGAGATCTGTGAACAAGCTTTACCGAAAAAGAAAAAGAAGAAATCACGTTAAGTACACCCTTCTGCTCAGTTTATTAAAGGTGTACAGATTTTGTTCAGACTGTTCGCATTCAGTGACCGCTCCTTGGGGAGGGGGTACTGTCAGGAACCACTTTTTCGCTGCCTGAACCATGGCTTTTTTTTATACCTGTGGTGTTTAAATCTGCTACCACTAGTGGCTGCCCTCCGCCCTCTGGAGCACTCAGAACTCAGGTGTGCCTTGTTACCTGGGTTGAGCCCTAGCCAATACATCCAGCTGGGCCTTGTTACCTGTGATTACCCTGCCTTTATGAACCTGCCCTGCCCTTCAGTCAAATGGGTGTTTTGATGGATATATCCAGCCCTGTGTGTCCAAAATAAATCAGTCTTCGTTTGGTTTTACCCTACACCGAGTCTCGGCTAGTGCCTGGGGAACCGGGGGAAGTGTGTTGTCCCAGGCTAAGGGAGCACAAGACAGCGGAGGTAGACGGTCGGACTAGCCAGCTCCGTGACATTGGTGGCAAGCAGTGGGATTGCTTCTTATTCTGAGGGACACTCACTTTCTACCGGGATTAACCAACAGGACGGCAGAGTTCGGTCGCCTTGACGAACACATGGATGTGGTATCAGAATTCCAGGGGCTGCTGTGGGTCATCCTCTCTTGCTACACCACTACTCTGCCTACAGAACAATACCAGAATCTGAGGCAACTGGTTCGACAGTCACTATGGCAGAGGGCTGTTATATGCTGGGGTCAGTGTCTTCCAAGCTCCGAACAAAAGATTAGAGACCAGCGGGAACTACGCATGTCATTCCTGGGACAGCAACCCCAGGAGCAATGGGTATCCAAATCGGACAAGCTGGTCCAACAGGAGGTAGAGCTGGAAAATTACTATAGGGCTCTGCAGTGGTATACAGAGCAAGCATATTGGGGAACTGTGAAAGAATGTTCTCCAGAGGGCTATGACTTTGGTGGCCCAGGATTATTATGGGATAGTCTTCAGGAGGATCCGGACTTCGGAAGTACAGCGGAGTGGCGGATTCAGAAGATGCCGTAACCCCAGCTGAAGCGCTGGCAACAGGGCAGAGCATCGCTGGCCTCTGCCCAGCACATACCAAAGCTGCAGGAATTCAGGGAGATACAGCGGCCGACCCGCCTCAGCAGCAGAAGCAGGGAGGTGGAACAGCCGGTCCATCTCCCCAGCGGCAGAACCTAATTCCGGGACAGGAGGAACCTGACCTCCCTCCTCAACGGCAGCAGGAGCACCAGGGAGGGGATGCAGGAGACATCACTCCCCAGCGGTACCCGGAAGATGGCGCAGCCGGCCCATCTCCCCAGCAGCAGCAGGAGCAACAATTTTGGGAGGGCATTGATGGGCCAAATGAACTGACTGACTATGGAGTCAACCCGTTTGGGGTTTCCTCCTGTGTCAGTCCAATTTGGAGGGGGGAGAATTGTGACGGAACCCTCAATCATTGGGACCACTGGAGAGGCCTAACTGCTAGCCTCCTCCCTATTGACTATGGGCCCTGGGTTTGTAAAGACTTTTGTGGCTACCCCCAGCAGTACCATCTCATCACTGGCTGAGGGAATTATCTCCAGCATACAGCCAGGATCTGCAACCAGGGAGTGACTGCCATTGTTTCAGTTTAATGTTGTATAAATCAGCCCCCCCCCCATTGTATTGTTAATCTCGTTACTGCCCCTGTTGTCTCTGGGAGGCAGATTAAGGGGGGGCGGTTTGTGTCCCAATATCTTATTTTATGTAAATGTGTGTTTTGATGGATATATCCAGCCCTGTGTGTCCAAAATAAATCAGTCTTCGTTTGGTTTTACCCTACACTGAGTCTCGGCTAGTGACTGGGGAAACCGGGGAAAGTGTGTTGTCCCAGGCTAAGGGAGCACAAGACAGCGGAGGTAGTCGGTCGGACTAGCCAGCTCCGTGACAAATGCTATGTCCATGTTTAATGCTATATCCATGTTTAATGCTATGTCATTGTGTAATGCAATGTCCATGTTTAATGTTAACTCTATGTGTAATGCTATGTCCATGTGTATCATTATCTCCATGTGTAATGCTATGTCCGTGTTTAATGCTATGTCCATGTTTAATGCTATGTCTGTGAGTAGGTCTACATCCATGTGTAATGCTATCTCCATGTGTAATGCTATCTCCATGTGTAATGCGATGTCTATTTTTAATGCGATGTCTATTTTTAATGCGATGTCCGTTTATATTGAACTGATGATGTTAAGGCAGTCTATTAAAGGGAAAGAGCTTGCGGTGGAGGCATAATCATCCACAGAAGCTTTGTGCTTCCGTGTTGTCAATTACGTTTTGCCTTTTCTTTTCTACAGGTATAAATACACGGTTAACCTCTTAGTGTCCAGAGGGAAGGACAATCTTTCAAGCCATGGTTCCCCAGAGGTTTCCACCCTTAGGGTGGTTTTTCCTCTCCTGCGTGCTGAAAGGTGACTCTTCGTGAGTCTCGAGGTAGCTGTCACCATGATCATTGCTTTCAGGCCTAATTAATTGGACTATTAATTTTGTAATTAATAATAAACAAATTAAATGACCATCAGTTTCTGTTGTGTTTTTTATACTATTGACTAAAAGTAGCTGTAACCATATGTAATAACAAAAATGAATGGAGTTTATCCAGACCAATGGTTCGGGCCCAACCAGTGTGTATGCTAAAGAGCTGCAGGGCTGGCTTCCTCAGGGCCCTTTGCCAGGTATTTCATGCTTTATTAAAAAACACCAATGCACAGGTGTACAAAAAGGACAATGTATGAATTTAAAAGGTTACAAATTTGCATCCGTGCGTCTCATGTTTAGACGTCACTTACATCTTCACACACATCATAGTTAAACATTTAGAATGAGTAATGTTATACAAAATACTAAAACCCCATATTTTTCATATATATCTAAACCAGGCATGTCCAAAGTCCGGCCCGAGGGCCAATTGCGGCTCGCGTTCCGGACTGATAAAGCCCCACGGATAAGTTGCCCGAATATAGATCAGTTTTTTTTAGATTAAAGGCAGAGTGATTTAACACCTGTTTAGATTTGGCATCCAAGTCACAAAATGAAAAGTATTCCGTTTTCAATAAACTTTGCATAAAATAGTTAATTTGCATTTAATTTTAATGGTTCAAAGAATGTCAGGCGAAATGGTCGGCCCTCGCACATGTTCACTTCATCAAATCTGGCACTCGAAAAAAAAAATTCGAAAAAAGTTCGGACATGCCTGATCTAAACCCTCACTAAATAGGTTAAATTGACAGAACATACCCCCAACAACAATTCAGGTGTCCAGATTGTATATGCATTTCGAGCATTTTAATTGGGCTTATAAGGTGTATATTGCTGTTTTGGAACTGTTTTTTTTACATTTAGTATGTTGGGTTTGTAACTGGAAAATTTAAACAAAGAAGCCATGAACACCACCCAATCTAGGATATGTCACTAGTGGTTTCAGGACACAGTCCAAGCAGACATTTGGCCACCAATCACTGCCGAAATTAGCTATAGAAATACTTTGTTGAATTTTTTTTCACCAACGCTTCTGTGTTTTTTAGAATTTTTTTGGCACAGGTTATGAGTTATGGCAGAGAAATCCAGTATGTGTTTTTTAGATTATGGAAATACCCTACATGCATAGGTTTTTTTACATTATTTTTTTTTTTTGATAGCTGCATAGAGTTTTTATGTAGGTCATGTGCCATCAAAATACCCTACATTTTCATCTTGTTTTATTAAGTTGCAGCAATCCTACGGTTTTTTGTTTTTTTTATCTCAATTCAAATCTCCATTTATTCAAGGTATGCGTAAAGACAAGTTATAGTGTGTACATTAGAGGAATGAGAGACACCTCCCGCGTTTGCACAGTAAAACAACGGTCCGCTAAAACAAATCGGTAAGCATACCAGGGTCCGAAAGACTCTAGAATGAACAGTGAACAAGACCAGATACGGAGAGGAGATCAACATACTGTGATCGTGTCAGAAAATACAGTATTACAAAAATACAGCAGTATTAATTAAAAATAAACATAACTAAAACAGAATCAAAACACTCCAGGATGTCATTGCAATCCTACTGTTAAAGCAAAAGCAGAACGATATATATATATATATTATTGAAAACATTTCCAATTCCCTATTTTTGTATGATACAGAGACCTGGTAGAGAGGGACAGGAAGGGCAGTGGTACCTAAGAAGTCTGTCCTAATACCTTTTTTTATAGCAGACTTTTTGTGCGTTTGGTGGGGGGATTGTACAAAGAAAATGCCATTTTTGTCTTTGGATCAGAGGATGTTTCTCAAAATCTTTAGCTGGAACTGTAGAAAAGTGTAATTCTTTCCAGTTCCAAATTTATCTTAAAGTACCTATGTATTAAACACGGAAATTTGGGTCAGGTAGATCACAACTTTTGTATACCATGTTGTGGTTTTGCCTAACACTAGGTAGGGCTGTTGACTTTGATCAGAAAGGTATACCCCACCACGTTTTATTGTTATTGATAATGCACTGTGGTTTTGGGAACTGTGCATCACCCTTACCTCTGATATGTACCAGCACCAAACTTTCATTGTGTATGGAGGAGAGAACATACTCTACATGTCTTCACAGAGCACTTTTGTTTTGGGTACACCAATTGGTGGATGGAAGCTTTTTAGGCTGGGGTGTCATATATATAAAAAAAAATTAAAAATTAACTCCAGGCTGGTATCGGAATTATATACCTGGGTACCAAAGGTACATACATTTCTTGTTTCCTATTTTTCCTTCTTGCTACATAACCCTGCACCCACTGATCTTTATACTTTTTTAACCTGGTCCATGCTATAAGCACATAAGCTTTCTAGACCTCGTCACCATTTCTTCTGTAGGAGAGACCTCTGATGTCCAAACATACACCTTTCAATAGAAATGATACAACGTATGCAGATAAGTGTCCATTTTGCTTGTGGAGCTCAGTAAGAACAATACCAAGACTTTGCTACACTTTTAATTTTATTTCAAATATTTTAAATACACAATGGATACTTAACATAGACACAACTGTACAATGGAACTGACAACATGTTGATATTGTTTTAAAGATACAACACCTGGCTTCTTCAAAATATACATAAATAAAAATTAATTAATTCAATCTGAATCCCGTTATGAGCGATGTATTCCTGGTTTTCATCACATTGGTTACAGATCTTCAATTTTATCTGGCAAGTGGGTCCAATACAAAAGCCCGACAAATGGAGATATTATTATATTGTGGAGCCTTGAACAAGTTTTCTAGTGTGAACTCTTAATTCAACTCTTTCTTATTCATTTATTGAATATCAATGCACTTATTTCACTTTTTTCAATTGTTTTTTCTCTCTCTAATTAATGATATAATTCATTATGTTTAAACAGTTTGGTGGTTTCATGGGAACGTGAAAGTGGCCATACCAAGTCAGGACTCTAGGAATGATTCTTAGAATCATGTTGATGCATTGTCATCTTTAAAGAGTTTCTTCTGAATCAATGTCATCGGGAAGGTTCATACAGGTTATCAGAGAAATATAGAGAAGAGCATCTCTGGATAGCTTCACCTTACTGATGGGAATCTCCGAGCGTGGTTTCTCCTTCTCTGTAACATAAGTTACATGCACCGGGCCTTTGAAGTCAGTTGTGGAGATGTTGCCATGTGTGTTCTGATTCATGTTGACACTTGAGACTCCTGTTTCTTCTGCGTACGCTTTGTAAGAGGAGCCACAGCCACCCCAATGCCTGTGCGAAGGACAAAGAACCATTTAGACAAGTGATATTCACAGAAAATGTTCCATCTGAAGGAGAGACCCGTGACTTTCTGAAAACCTTTGTAACTTTACATCGTTTTGTATCTTGGTCCAATAAAGTATCAACTTTGACGTAATATCCTACTATCACCCTTTCAACTGTTGAGCTGAGTAAAAACACATTAAGAACAATCTCGATGCTCGCTTGACAGCCTTATCACACCAACATCAGCACTCACTAAATAAGACTGCAAAGTAAAATCTAGATCTAGGCTTTCCTGTGTATTTGACATCACAGCAGGCACAGACCTCCCTAATACCCCTTTGGCCAACCTGTGTGACCTCTGGAGACGTTATTATGTGAAGTCATTTCCTGGTACTCCAAGATTACGCTCAGTACAAGGATGAGGAGGTAGGTTATGTGTCCCTCCCAACAGGGCTGGCCTAAGGGGTGTGCGAACTGTGCGGCCGCACAGGGCGCCATGGCAACAGGGGCGCCTGCCCGGGACTTAAATTAAAACATCAGGGTTTTTTTTGTTTTGTTTTGTTTTAACTTTATTTAACATCCTCCATGTTAAATAAAGTTTTTTTTTACTTTATTTTACATGGAGGATGTTAAATAAAGTTAAAACAACAAAAAAAACCAATGGTTTAATTTAAGTCCCAGGCAGGGGCGCAGAAGTTTTCAGCAACCGCTCGGCGCCCCTCACTCTCCGTGGCGGTGCCGGCGTTTCATGCTGAGCACCGAAATATGATGTCATATTCCGGCGCTCAGCTGTGAAGCGTGCACCGCGGCAGAGCGGGAAGACGGACGCCTCCCGCTCTCACCGCAGGACTCAACAAGGTAAGTAAGGATAATGAGAAGTAGGGAGAGGGGCGGGGCGAAGGCAGTAAGATGGAGCAGAGGGGGGGAGGCAGTGAGAAGGGGCAGAGGTGGTAGATAGTGAGAAGGGGCAGATGTGATAGATAGTGATAAAGGGGGAGAGGGGATAGATAGTGAGAAAGGGGAGTTTTGTGACAAGATTTTTTATCCTTTTTTTTTTTGGGATGGGGGGGCGCCAGAGGAGTAGTCCGCACAGGGCGCCAGAACACCTAAGGCTTGCTTTGCCTCCCAAATATGTATAAGACCAGGGCAAAACTAAAGACATAGCTACATTTAAGCATAAATACCGCTTGAGGGCATACATATAATTACAAGTAAATTACAAGTATATAATCCCCCATCCTTAAAATCACCCTTATCTGTCTGGGTCTTCTGCAGAATCTTTATCAATGCCACATGAGGTACCTTTTTTATGATTGCCAGCAATAAGATAACGGCAAATACCAGCATTATACTTCCTGCAATAGACACCATGATGATCTCATAGGTCCTGTTTGTATAATCTGCTATAGAAAGGGCATAAAAATGTAGTCATTTTCCTCTTCCCGTACTGCCACTCAAGAGTAATAACATGACCTTTTACAAAGAAAGAGAATATCGAAGTCCCTGCACGCCTGAGTTAAAAATCACACAGCAGGCCAAGCATAGTCAGAAACCATTAAAGTCCATTATTTTACACATTTATAGAAAGTGTTATTGTATGTGAATTAGCGCTCCTTTCAACTTTTCTCCGAACAGCTGAGCTCACGAACATTATTGAAACATACCCCTGCTTGAGTACGGGTGACTTAATTCAGAAGTGTTGTATTTGAGTGCCAAGCTAGTTCCCAAGTATATGTATAACTTAATATTAAAATTAATCAATCCTTGGTTAAGCCTCTACTACTTCATCTGGAAGGCTGTGCCATGCATCAACCACCCTCTTAGTAAAACTTTTGTTGTGTCATGTTTTGTAACAGCTTTCTAGAATGTTGCCCAAATTGTGGTTCTCTCTCTCTCTTAAGCATTTCATATTTCAGCCCACAAAGAAAAAACTCCTTTTTCAGAGTTTGTGTCTGCAACCATCTCGCTTCCAGAGTTATCCAGAGCCATTCTGTAAAACAGCAACTAAAACATAATATAAAACATAGTAGAAAAGGTATATATATATATGCCATAGTACATCACTGTGGAATATGATGGTGCCATATAAGATAATTATAATAATAAATATTATTATTATTAAAAATGAAATTCAATAATTGTGTATTATCGATATATAATTACTTTCTTAAGATATTTATAAGACAAAATATTGTGCTACAATAGCATCAAAAAGCAAGGATAGTTTAGGGAGGATAGTTTAGCAAGGATGTAAGAAGGATAGTTTAGTCACCTTTACACTATTTTTTTTGCCGTAACCAAACAAAATAAGTGACATTATTTTATTAAACAATATTTCCTTAAAATATATAAAAAATAGCATTTTTATTTGTATTGCTAATTGAATTAGAGGCAAATGTGTGTTTGTTAAAAAAAAAAAAATATGATAAGACGAGAATATCAACCTCAAAGCAATACCCATACCATGGGAATGGGTGGTGGATTAGATAATATCCTAAAATAAAAACGTTACTCTAATAAGAAAGCTATGACCCCTATACTTTTTTCCCCATGTATACGACTAAAATGGCAGGTCCTGAACAACATATGTGATTAGTAAATCTTGTATGTAATGAACGTAAATCACAGTTTATTAATGTGTTTGGGAGTGCACATTTTGCAGCATACATAAATGTTTAGGTTTAAAGATAAATGTCCCTTCTACTATGAATATTCAGCGTATCAGCATTAGCAAATGAGGGGGGTCATATGAGTTGCCTAAAAGCTCTCCCTGTTTCTCTTACCTGTAAACAGTTGGATGGGGGGTTATAAAATCAACCAAATTATGAACCCCAAATATACCACCCAGTGCTGGAATGGGGAGTTAAAGTTCATAAAGATAGCCTCTGGGAGACATGGATCCCATTGCATTCCTTCCCTACACTCTAAAAAAATCACCTAAGCACTTAAAGGAAAAAAGTAGACTCAAAATTTTAAAACTATATACACCAGTCAGCCATACCATTATGACCACCTGCCTAATATTGTGTAGGTCCCTCTTTTGTTACCAAAACAACCTTGACCTGTCAAGGCATGGGTTCCACTAGACCTCTGAATGTGTGCTGTGGTATCTGGCATCAAGATGTTAGCAGCACATCCTTTAAGTCCTGTCTCCTAGTAAGCAACGCACATGCACTGTGTGTTCTGTGTTCTGACACCTATCAGAACCAGCATTAACTTTTTCATCCATTTGAGCTACAGTAGCTCATCTGTTGGATTTCACCACATGGGCCAGCCTTCACGCCCACATGCATCAATGAGCCTTGGCTGCTCATGACCCTGCTGCCAGTTGACCACTTTCCTTCCATGGACCACTTTTGATAGGTACTGACCACTGCAGACCGGGAACACCCTGCAAGAAATGCAGTTTTGGGGATGCTCTGCAGTTTTGGGCAATTTTGCCCTTGTCAAAGTCGCTCAGATCCCTACGCTTGCCCATTTTTCCTGCTTCTATCACATCAACTTTGAGAACGAAATGTTCACTTCCTACCTACTATATCCCACCCACTGACATGTGCTATGATAACAAGATTATCAGTGTGATTCACTTCACCCAGGGCCGGCCCTACAATGGAGCTGACTGGGGCAATTGCCCGGCGTCGGCGGGGGGGCGGCATTTTAAACTTCGCCCCAGGCGGCGTTAAGTCTTCGGCCGGCCCGGACTTCACCTGTCAGTGGTCATAATGTTATGGCTGATCGGTGTATACGCCCTTGTACCAGATGCCCTAAGAGATTGGAGAATGCATTGCATACAAAAAGTGAGATTTCTTTCTGGAAAGATCAGAAGCATGCTTCTAGAAATGTTTTTTTTCTGATTTGTTTGGGTTATTATAAGTTATAATATAATTATATTCCTATAGTGACACTTGAATCTCTTAATATCTTTATTACTGATATTGCAGATGGTCTTGATGAAAAGGTATGTCTATTTGCTGACAACACAAACATTTGCAACAGGGTTGATGTTCCTGGAGGAAGAAGCCAAATGGCAAATGATTTAGGTAAACTGGAAAAATGGTCAGAGCTGTGGCAACTCGCGTTCAATATGGATACTTGTGCGAGGACTCAATTCAACAAAATAACAGTTTTGACTGTGGCGTTTTTACTATTCTAAATGCTCACTGTACAATTTACACTTTCATCTCTTTATTGTAATGGTCTCTCTCTATTCACCTTCTTATTTTACTGACATAATAATAAAAGCTACAAGAACCCAAACACAGTGTTTCTCAAACTAGGTTTTAATACAAAGTTATTAGTAAATATTAATTCACATGTTAACTATTTTTCATACTTAATAAAAACTGAGAAAAAAGCCTTGTTTATATATTCTTTTATTTACCAAACTGCCCCAGTTATGCACATCTGACCCCCAGCTTGCCACTCTGCCCCCATATATGCCTTATACCTCTTATATGCCAGAGATTCCACTGTGCCCCCTGATATGCCTTATACTCCTTATATGCCAGTGATATGCAACTGAGCCCCCTGATATACCTTTTACCCCCAGATGTCTTATGCCCCCCTGATATGCCTAATATCAATATGCCTTATACCCCCTATATGCCTTATAACTTCCAATATGCCACTCGCCCCCATTTATGCCTTATACCTCCCTACTCCGCTCCCCATAAATGTCCTGCACCACCCTGAAATTCATTATACTCCCTGATTCACCACTCTGCCTCCCCCAGATATGCCACTCTGAAATTCATTACACCCCCATACACCACTCTGCTACCCTGAAATTCATTATACCCCCATACACCACTATAACTCACCCATACACCACTCTGCCTCCTCCCCCTTCCTGTACTCAACTCTGCCTCCTCCCCCTCCCATACACCATGCTGGCTCCTCCCCCTCCCATACACCACTCTGGCCCCTCCCCCATCCCATACACCACTCTGGCTCCTCCCCTCCTATACACCACTCTGCCTCCCCCCCTCCCATACTCCACTCTGCCTCCTCCCCCATCCCATACTCCACTCTGCCTCCTCCCCCCTCCCATACTCCACTCTGCCTCCTCCCCCATCCCATACTCCACTCTGCCTCCTCCCCCCTCCCATACTCCACTCTGCCTCCTCCCCCTCCCATACTCCACTCTGCCTCCTCCCCCTCCCATACTCCACTCTGCCTCCTCTCCCTCCCATACTCCACTCTGCCTCCTCCCCCATGCCATACTCCACTCTGCCTCCTCCCCCTCCCATACTTCACTCTGCCTCCTCCCCCCTCCCATACTCCACTCTGCCTCCTGTCAGCAACGGAGGTTCACAAGACACCAGGGAGCCGGGTAAAGAGGCAGAGTGGCATCGCGCAGACCCTCACCAGCTGACAGAGAGGATGATTCTCTGCAGGAGACCTCGATTCTCTGTCAGCCGGTGGGGGTCTGCACGATGTGCACAGACAGCCTCTGTTACTGCCCTTCACTTACGCTGAGGCTTCTATGAAGCTGCAGTGAAAGTGCCTGTCAGCAACGGAGGTTCACAAAATACCAGGGAGTCGGGAGAGAGGCAGAGCGGTGTATGGGAGGGGGGAGGAGTCAGAGGGGTGTATGGAAGTGGAGGGGAGAGGCGGAAGTTGTCTGTGCGTATCGCACGGACACCCACCGTCCGACAGTGAGGGGAATCCAGGTCCCCTGCAGCGTTGCGGGGGATCTGGATTCTAGTGTTATAATCCGATCTCTGTTTGAGGTCGGATCATATAAGGAGAGGAGTTTTTCAGAGCATTTGCTCTGACTAAAACCTCTTTTTATAATTGATAAAAATTGATTTGACTAATCGATAATGAAAATCGCTGACGACTTTCATTATCGATTTTATCGATTAGTTGTTTCAGCCCTACTGTTAACATAGCACAACACAAAGAGTGCAAATGGAAAATGCAGAACAGGAAAAATCTGTCATCTCTTCTCCAAAACGAGAGTAGCAGATGGTCCACATGTGCAGAGGATGCATGCCCAGGAACATTTTCTCCCTCTGATTGCATGGTTTTATGCTGCCTCTGTTGCCAATGGTATCATGCAGCATGCCTTTTACAAATCACCTCAAAACTGCCAACATATTACAGGTGTCACCAGTGTTCAAAATGACAAAGATCTATATGATATGTCAGATGGTTTTATTGCAGAAAAAACTGTTTGATTTTTCTCCCATTATATCCTATGGGCATTCAGTCAATTCTGTCATTCACCTGTCATTCCCTAGAAAACCGCTATAATCTCACATAACCTGAGTTTTAGAACCTATAACTGTACTAGGGGAGTATACATGACAAAAATCTATCTATTTCTCTGAAAAACAGGTTTTTTTCTCCCATTATATCCTATGGACATTCCCTCAACACTGTCATTCAACTGTCATAATTCACAGCCATAATTCCACCTAATCTGACACTTAGATCATGTGTCTGTAACAGGGGAGAATGTGTTCCAAAGATCTACATCGTATGTCTGATGGTTTTCTCTGCAAAACAAGTTACATTTTTCTCCCTTTCTATCCTATGGGCATTCACTCAATACTGTCATTCACCTGTCATTCCATAGAAAACAGCTATAATCCCTCAGAATCTGAGTTTTAGATCCTGTGTCTGTGCTAGGAGAGAATGTGTGCCAAAGATCTAAATTATATGTTTTAAATTCAAAATCAATTATTCTTTTACCTTCCATTATAGTCTATGGGCATTTCTCCCCATTATAGTCTATGGGCATTCCTCCCCATTATAGTCTATGGGCATTCCTCCCCATTATAGTCTATGGGCATTCCTCCCCATTATAGTCTATGGGCATTTCTCCCCATTATAGTCTATGGGCATTCATCCCCATTAAAGTCTATGGGCATTCCTCCCCATTATAGTCTATGGGCATTCCATTTTGTCATTCGTTTTAGTATGTCCCTTCCATACCACAGGTCAAGTAATGCAGTACGTGGCGCTGCAGCTTCCTATGTGGAAAAAGAAAACCCTGCCATCACAAACTATGCTTCACCTACTATTACTCGTAATCTCCGCTCATACAGTGATCTCCGTCTGTCCCACCCCCCCTTTAGCAAGCCTTTCATACAAGCTTACAAGATTTCTCAAGAGCTCTCCCTATTCTCTGGAATGCCCTCACCCGGCCTATCCCCCCCTCCCCTGGCTTCGGTCCTTTAGCTCACCTTTCCTAGTCCCTCTCCTTCCTTCATACAATAGCTATACTAGTGTGGCTGCTCCATCCCTAACAGCAGCACTAGATTATAAGATCATTTGAGCAGGGCTTTCCTTACCTCCTGTTTCAATTATGTACTTAACTACTTGTTACATCCTGTCTATCTATTATACAGCACTGTGGAATACAATGGCACTCAGGGCCGGACTGGCAATGAAAAGCAGCCCTGGAATTATTTGGACACCATGTATTGTATCGCGGGGTGGCGCTCTTGTGCCCACACCCCTAACACACGCCTATCTGAGCCAAATGGCTATAAATCATTCTTTTTAAAACTATATTAAATTTTTCCTTTATTATTCAAATCCCAGGAACCAAAAGTGTTAAAAGGCCCAAATAAGTACCTGAGAATGGACAGAATCTTAACAGAATGCTGCCTCAGAGTGACCCTAGACTCAAACCTATCTTTTATCCCTCACATCAAATCACTCTCTGAATCCTGCCACAGCCAACATTTCCAAAATTTGCCCATCCCTGACTGCCTGCACTGCAAAACAACTAATCCACTCCCTCGTAACCTCCCGTCTAGACTACTGTAACAACCTACTTACCGGCCTCCCTCTCTCCCGACTATCCCCCCTTCAGTCTGTCCTCAATGCCTTTGCCAGGCTAATCGATCTCACCCGCCGCACCTCTCTGCGAGTCCATCCACTGGCTCCCCATCCATGGCAGAATTAAATTCAAGTTACTAACTATCCTATAAAGCTCTCACTAACGCTGCTCCCCTCTACCTATCCTCCCTCATCAGCAAATATACTCCAGCCTGCCCTCTAAGATCCAACAATGACCTCCTCCCACACCCGCCTACAGGACTTCTCCTGCGCAGCATCAACCCTCTGGAACTCCACGTGCTCTCAGACTCTCACCAACTCTACCCTCCTTCAAACGCTCCCTAAACAAGTTTCTCTTCAGGGAAGCCTACCATCGAAAAACATCAAAACTTCTCTCACCCACTTGCAACCCTTTTCCCGCCCTACATTGACATCATTCACAACCACGCAGTCCTCACCTCCTGTTTCTCTGTTTCTCACCCCTTATCCACCTAGATTGTAAGTTCCTGCGGGAACAGGGTCCTTCATTCCTTTTGTATCTGTATGTCAATTGCTGTATTGTACCTGTTGTTATCTAACATTTTCATCTTGTACAGCGCTGTGGAATCTGTTGGCTCTTTATAAAGTATAATAACTCCTCACCACCCATGTGTGCTGGATAAAGATGACATCAGAGCTCTGCAGATGTATAAGATAGAATCTTATGTGATGGGATCTGGAGTACAGCCATACACCTGAAGCCACAATTTAGTGCCACTAACCCTTTTTAATAAAATGTACAGATTGAAATAGGGTGAATAACACAAATCCTTTACTTTTTCTCACTGACTTCTGGCCCACGAATATTTTGTTCTCTGAAGTGACTACAAATTCAGTTTTATCTCTAGATAAGTAAATAGTTTAATTTATTCCCACAGTAAGTAAAGTGCCAGGAAACAGATGACCAAAAACACACCAGGACAGGCTCTGCCACACCAACACCCAAACACACAGACCAAGACAGGCTCTATCAAACAGGACACCTGAAGCAGATTGAAACAGGAGTAAACACAAAACCTTTACTTTTCCTCTCACTGATTTCTGGGCCAAGAAACCCTAGGACAGGCTCTGCCACAGCGACACCAAAACACACACCATCGCATTAGCGTCAACCACTGTTGATGGGAGGCCGTTTAATTTATCTACCACCCCTTACATTTCTTCTAAACCTCTGACCCTCTAGCTCTATGATCTCATTTGAAATTAACTTCTAAACTTTGTTAAAGAATTCAGTGCATACCCAGCAAATACTATTCAAAAACATCCAAAAGGCATAAATATTGGGGATTCCGCCACATTATATAGCCATATATCACTGAGCCCGTCACTACGTTAAAGCATCCCAAGTTTGGCAAGTCCTACCTAATTTTTTTTTATGTCTAGATTGATTAAACAAGGAGCCAGTGGGAATGCTCTGCATTTTAACCCAAGCAATTTAACGCCTTCTCTGGACACCATTAATAAGGCACCTGTGTGGCAGGAGGGGCTGCTTAACCCCAAGGTTTGGCCAGAACCTATAAATACACAGCAATGAATATACAAATTAGGGGGGCTCGCAAGCTAAAAAAAAATGGCAGTCACATTCAGATTCCTGGGTTGTTGCTAGAATAATAAGGACCAATAAATACACAAAACAAAGCAAGAAGTCTGCATCCTACTACATGGTCACATACTGCTTAGACCGCCATACATAGTAAACCAAAACTTTGTGGCATTGCTGACCAAGCTTGCATCTAGGGCTGAAACAACTAATCGATAATCGATAATGAAAATCGGTATTTTGTGAACCTCCGTTGCTGACAGGCACTTTCACTGCAGCTTCATAGAAGCCTCAGCGTAAGTGAAGGTGAGTAACGGAGGCTGACAGCCTCCGTTACTGCCCTTCACTTACACTGAGGCTTCTATGAAGCTGCAGTGAAAGTGCCTGTCCGCAACGGAGGTTCACAAAATACCAGGGAGTCGGGAGAGAGGCAGAGTAGTGTATGGGAGGGGGGAGGAGTCAGAGGGGTGTATGGGAGCCACCCTCTCATACACCACTCTCTACCCGGCTCCCTTGTGTCTTGTGAACCTCCGTTGCAGACAGGCGTATGGGAGGGGGGAGGAGGCAGAGTGGCGTATGGGAGGAGCCAGAGTGGCGTATGGGAGAGTTATAGCGGTGTATGGGGGTATAATGAATTTCAGGGAGGCAGAATGGCATATCTGGGGGAGTTAGAGTGGTGTATAGGAGAGGTAGAGTGGTATATGGGGGGTATAATGAATTTCAGAGTGGCATATCTGGGGGAGGCAGAGTGGTGAATCGGAGAATTTCAGGGTGGTGCAGGGCATTTATGGGGAGCGGAGTGGCACATTAGGGTGCACAGTGGCATATAGGGAGGTATAAAGCATAAATGAGGGCGAGTGGCATATTGGAAGTTATAATGCATATCAGGGGGGCATAAGACATATCTGGGGGTAAAAGGTATATCAGGGGCTCAGTTGGATATCACTGGCATATAAGGCAGAGTATAAGGCATATGGGGGGCCAAATTGGCATATCAGGGGGCACAGTGGAATCTCTGGCATATAAGACGTATAAGGCATATATGGGGCAGAGTGGCAAATAAAATATAAACAAGGCTTTTTTCTCAGTTTTTATTACATATGAAAAATACTTAACATGAATTAATATTTACTAATAACTGTATTAAAACCTAGTTTGAGAAACACTGTGTTTGGGTTCTTGTAGCTTTTATTATTAGGTCAGTAAAATAAGAAGGTGAATAGAGGGAGGCCATTGCAATAAAGAGATGAAAGTGTAAATTGTACGTTTTGTATTACATTTTAAATTTTTTATCCGATCGAAAAAATAATCTGCCAACTAATCGATTATTAAAATAATATTTAGTTGCAGCCCTACTTGCATCCTGACTTTATTTTGTCAATTTGCCCCCTATCTTGAGCCTGTGTGATATATTTCTCTCAAAACATTCATGTTTCGGAAGGATCTCTACAGCGCACATTGAAGATTCAGATTGAACGATGTTAGAAGTGAAGACTAGGAGGAGAGCCAAACCCTTCTCTACTGGAGTGTGCCATTTGACTGCATTACTCCACCACGGTCAACGGAAGTATCTGGATGGTATCAAATAATGAGATGTGACACTTCACAACAAGAAATAGGAAAAGCCTCAATAAGCATTTTAGAGTCACTCCAATGGGATCCCAACCTGTACATCAGAAGCATATGCTTTATTAGCAACCATCGGTTCAAATCTTTAGGACGCCAGTCAGGAGCCAAGCTTTTTCGATCACGCATTTGCATAAAATAGATTTTTTTCCCATTTAAAATATTTCAAATAAATGCTACTCACTTTACGCACACAAGCTTTTGAGGTTAAATAAAACCAGGGTCTCTATCAAGCGTAGTCATTTACAAGACCTCATTCAAAGCACTTACCAGTTTTAGCTGTAATCAGTTATGTGACTGGACCAGGACTTAATCTACACTAAAGTGCTTTATAAATACAATGTTTGCATGAAATCATAATTATCCCCAAGTAATAAAGTTATACGAAAATAAGTCAGTGATCAGGCAGACATTTAACCCTTTGAATCAGCTTTATTCGTCTAATTCTGTGTTATTTCAATATTTTTATAGCACCTTGGCAATGTCCAGAAGAATACAAATACATGTATTTTAACATTTAAAGCCATGAACTTCACGATTTTGAATTTGGACAATAGAATTAACTGGAACAATGTAATGCAAAAAGAAAACCAAATATTGTGTGCATATGTTTTATATATATATATATTATCTGATATATGTCTATACACACAGCAGAATGCCAAGGTAAGTTAGAATTACCAAGAAATTGATGCACATGTGATTGTTGCTTAACCTAAAAAGCAGGACTGTTAGAATACAGTTCAAGTTTAAACACAAGCTGTATTAATATGTGCCAAAAGGCCTATTAAACGTGAGTAAGTGTTTCTCAGGTAAACCAGATTCAATATCATTCAAGATTAACAATATAATCATACTATGTATTCCTTTATCATTCATATTTAGAACACATTTAGATAATACAAAGCTGACATCTCTATGGTACCATAGTAAAGGAAGCCCCAAACAAAAACATACAAAAGCCACGATTATGATTCTCGCACACTAGTGTGACTGTACCAGAATAAAAACAAACAAGAATAGATTGCACAATCTATTGTAAATAAAAATGTATAAAAGGTTTCCTTCACCTAGTGCATTTTCCACAGACAATGGTGCCTTGTACAAACAAAAATAATTAAAGAAAAACTTGGATATTTTATGTTCGGCCCATACTTTGTGTCAAAGTTATAGTTAGAATGAACTTCGAAAAAGAGCTCTAAAACAAGTCCTACAATCCGATCGCAACGGCACATTGTCTGCTTTTATGCACAAAAAGGAATGTAGTAATACACCAAGTTAGATGTAATTCGTATGCTTTAAATTCCGCAGTGTACTGTAACATCCATAGTGGTAGAAACACTAGTCTGGATAAGGAAACAAAATCATGTTCATAATACACAAAAATATGGTCTACTTGAAAAGGGGAAAAAAAAAGTAATATGTACAGCTAACAAATTTGATTGCAATTAAGGTAGTGACTGGTAGTCGAAGCAGTCTAGCCCAGTATGATTATTGAGCGTTGCTTCAACCGCTGACCAAGCAATAAAGACCAGTGATTTGATGGACAAGTGAAGCTAAGGACATGAAGAATGATTGTTAGCAGTCGATCAGTAAGCCATGTGCTCGTCATGCAACATACAGTCTTTGCAGAAGTTTACACACACAAAGTATTTTCACAGCCTTAAGTAGAATTTGATAGCCCCAGTTCACAAAAAGGAATACCTAAAAAGGGTACAGAGAATTCAAATAAATACCTTAATTTTATGAAAGACCATTGTGTAGAGCTTAAGCTGGAAAAGCCACAATCCATAGGCGTTTTCTGTACAGGAGTTGTAATGTCGCTCAAAAAAAAGCTATACACAACTTTAAAGCACATAGCATATCAGCTTTCATTATAGAACTTCCATCACGAAGCAATGAAAATTTTTTACATCTATTAAAAAAAATATATAATGTACACTTGTTAGAAATGCTCAAGTACCCCCCCCCGATGAAAACCTAAATGCACTAAATTGGACATTCTGTCAGGGCCTACAGAGAGTTGAGATGTTAGACTACATTTGCCCCAGGCTGCTGCCAGGACCGACACAGATGGGTCCAATCCGTGGAACGGTAGCCGTAGCTTAAGTTTGGCTGGCAGAGCCAAGGAGCCATACATAATGTAAGCATTACTCTGAACAAACCTCTGACAGCGAAACAAATGCCATAAATATGAACAAAGCGGCACCTTGTAGGCATTATCCAAAATGCAATACAAAGGCGACAACTTACTGGAAGGTGCAGACAAAGGTGAAAAAAAAAATCCATAAAAACCAAAATATATATATATATACCACTCGTTCAGAGACAAACATCGATCATGATGAGACCCTTCTGCAGTCTAACGAACCATTTAAGTTATGCTTTTCTCCATGCGCTATCATGGACTGTAAGCATTTACACTTGCAGCTATATTAGTTTCGTTTTTATACTTTGGGGGAAGAAAAAAAAGAAAAAAAAAAAGGGAAAAGAAACCAAATATATCTCATATACTGAAGAATATTTGGGCACTGCAAAGTCTACACTGAAGCTGCACCAGCATATATACACATATATAGCAAGAATGTGTAGGTCACTGATAAAGAATAAAGCACTTAACTCTTCATTCCCATGGAACCCACTTAAAAGTCGTAAATCCCTTATGCATAGCCCTTTCTTTAACAAGACGTACATACACAGGTTGCATTTGTAGATTAGTAGCATGAAAACCATGCATAACATGGGGGGGGGGATAGTTACAACAGTAAAGAAATGTGAAATAAAAACAAACATGAGTTTACTGAATTACATGCCATTTAAGCAAAACCTTCTCTACCATCTTGCAAAAGAGTGGAATATTCCCGATTTGTAAGACAGCTTATAAAGGAAATAAAAGCTTGGGTAGAAATTCTAGTAAGGTCAAAAGACAAACTACATTTCCAGCGAATAAGGAAACAGCAGTACATTCAGTTATTATACCACGGACACAACCATCCGGCCATAGTTGACACACCGAGGACATTGATGGCATTTAGAAAACGTATATGACCAACAAAGCCTTAAATAGATTAAAAAAAAAAAAATTAAACACATTTCAAAAATATTTTCTCACCCTCTTTCTACACAGAAAGTTTCCTATATATCTCCACCCTGAAACTTAACAGGCATGTCATCTCTGCAACTTAAAATGTTAATAAAAAAAAAAAAAAAAAGAAAATCCAATCCCCCAGAACTAAATTGCTCTGTTTTGAACTGCTATTCACCACTTCAAAAGCCACGGAGATGAATTTAGTAATTTCATTATGTCCATATTCATTGGTTTTTGTTTTTTTTCTTTGTTTTGTTTTTTGTTGTTTTTTTTTTCTTCTTTTTTTTACAAAGTCAGTCCTTACGGCTGAGCATTTCAGAGTTCATTCCACCACTGACATCAGTCCAGTTAAAGTTTGAGTTTTTTTTTTTTTTTTGTTTGTTTTGATTACTTTGGTGATCTTGGTGGCACGTATTGCTCCTTGCCATTACGCCGTGTTGCTCCCTGAGGTGAAGACCTGCGCACAAACTGGCGCCTCTGATCCCTGATTTTCCCCGCACCGCTTCTGGGCGTTCCATTGTTGCGATGTCCTGGAGAATCCTTTACTTTTCCTTCAAGCTTCTCTTGGGATTTTTCCACATTCTTTTCCGGAACAGCATTTTCATCATTTTTGGCTGGCGGGGAGATATTTGAACGCAGTTCACGGAGCGGCTGTACAGGAGCGGGAGTTTGTGGGGGCTTCTGACATACTTCGGCATAACTTAATTTCCTAGGCTCCTTTAAACAAAATGCAACAGTGAGAATTCACATATTTTTATCTAAATTGTAAAAACACATCCTTTGGAACAGTGTATGAAAGGTTTTGGAATAGTCTTACAGTAATGCCAAGCAACATTATAGCAATACATCAAGGTATCCGAGCTACTTTTTTTGGCAGATGCAGCAAACTAGGAGGATTTTACTCAAACTGTCATGATGGATACAAAAAAAATATTTCTGAGAGTAAGGCATTTAGAACATTAGATTCTTTGAGGATCCCTCCCCACCCCATGTTCTACACAAATTGGCTGGTAGAGCCTTATACACACATGTAGACATCGTGCAGTTATAAAAGAGGAATATTAGGGGAGTAAAGGGGGGACCAAAGGATTTGGGTGACAAAGGGAGTTACAGGTGGAATTATGTTACCTGTGTATTCAATGACGGTGAGACAGAAGCTGATGACACAGCAGCATTTGTTTTATGTGGTTTTAATGTAGGAGTAGATGCAGGTAATACGGCAGGGGTCTGGCTTGCAACGTCCTTATGACATGATAATTCTGTAGGCTTCTTGTCATGAAGAACTGTGTTACTGAAGAAAACAAAGGAACTGGTTAACAGACAAGAAGCCGTAACATACCTAAAGCCAAACATTCAGTTTTGCATATTCAGTACATGAGCACATCAAATGGTTCATATGTAACATGTGCCCTCAGATCTCATAATCTTGCGATCATTGGAGGGACAATGCAAACACAGCCCAAGCAGAGAGGGAGAGAGAGATCTAAGAAAACAAGTGAAAGACAGAAAAGAGATTAAGCAGGAAAAGAAAACAGAACTCAGGCTTGTGACCACATGTCCTTTTACCTCTAAGCGCGATACTCGATCATCACTGGGCACAGTTATACAGAAATTATGAAAAATATTCATAAGCTAAAGATTACATGGTGCATCAACTGTCAGAAGGCACTTGGCTGGCAAGATGAAAACCTTATTGATCTATGCTATACTTAGAGCCATCTGGACATGAACAAGGTAATCAGATAATCTTAATTGGAGCTCTTTACAGTGTGTAATTAAGCCGTTTGTATGCTTGGAGTATGGTTTGCAGGTGAAGGGCACAATTCCGATCAATGAGAACATTCCCTTTTTTTGCGGCACACTCACCTTGGCTGTGGGGTCGTTTCCTCTGTGGTACGGGGAGTTGTGCATGCGACAGGCTGCTGGAGGGGAGTTTTCGCAGGTTCTTCCTGAGCTGGTGTTGACAAATTTGCAGGTAATTCCTTATTCTCCTAAAAAAAAACAAAACAAAAAACATTACACATTATGCATCTCAACACACAAAATGAAAAGACTCAAACATTCACTCAAATTTAGGAATCCAAAAGATTAAAAAACACCACAGGAAGGCTACAATCACTTATTCATTTACCTTTTCTTTGCAAATTCCTTTCACAACATCAGCCATCCTGCTTTCTAGGACGGGTTCCCCCGGGGTGCTGGCTATACTTCCGGGTAACGGAGGGAAGTTAGATGCTAGCAGGTCAAACTTTGGTGCGGGTGCAACGTCTTCCATTGTGGACAAGGGCCGCTTAAAAAAAAAAAACAGAAGAAAATTAGTTGATTCGCTTTTTCATTTGAAGCTTTGAAAACTTAACAGCTTTCTGGGTATATAGGCCCTCAGATCTCATAATCTTGGGATCATTGAGAAGGCCAACAGACAGACACTAAGGAACAGAAACAGAAGAAGAAGAGAAATAAGAACTAGATTGTAGAGTAGATGTGAGAAATGAGGCAAGAAAAAGAATCTGGATGCTGGCCCATTTCCCTCTAAGCGCGATACTTGATCATCACTGGGCTTCCACAACTTGATGCATTAAACAAAAAAAAAAAAAAAAACTAAAATCAAACCTCAGAAGCCTACTCACCAAAATACGATCCTCTTCTCTTCGTCTTCTACCTCTAAAGGCATTTCGCCTTAAAATAAAAGGTTTTTTTTTTATTCAAGGCATAGATTTCCATACAAAACAATCACACAGATTATGAAAAGTGTCTATGCACTTATGGCATGCAAAGTTTAGAACCAAAACCAACTGCTCAACCGACAATTATTTAAGAAAATATATTTTACTGATTAAGGTGCTAACCAAAAAAACCAAAAGACACTTTGCAACCAAGCAGCAGTTCGGATATACATACCTTCCACGACCAGCTCCATCCGAACCATTCTGTTCTATCTGTAACGACTGTGTGTCCTTTGGAGAGAACCCAAGATCTAGGTGCCCTGCCGCTGTATGTCGATCAGATGGAAAACCCCTGGAGTTGAGTCTGCTTAAAGGTGCCTCTGTTAAGGATGCTGGAGCCGTTGTAGCCCCGCTGTCAGAAGTCCGATCAGAGTTTGAAGACGTTCGAAACGGGGGCTTGACACTACAAAAGATGGCTTACGTTAAACTACCCCATTTCTCCGGAGTTAACTTCATATGAAGTTATTTGATATCAATACTAAGATCCTTCATGAATAATAACAAAAAGGTACACAAGATGACCGTTACAACTTTCACTGTTGTACAGCTTGGTTACGAGCATAACTAGAAGTTCAGTTCTACTTAAGCCCTCAGATCTCATAATCTTGCAATCATATGGGAGAACCAACAATTCATATGCCAGAGGACATTAGGACTAATATTGTTCCGCTGTCAGGAACAATAATGTATTACATTACTGAACCTGGCATGGAAGACTAAAACCAATTTTAGAAAAAATAACTTAAGTCCAATTCCTTAGCATGGGAATGCCGGCCTTTTACCCATCAAGCGCAAGCTGTCATCACCGGGCCAGATCAAAGCTTTAATGTTAGAAATTCTAAGACTATTGGATGGAAAAAAGTCAAATGAAACAGACTTAAAAATTATGGTGTAAAAGCTGGTAAACCAGGCACCTGGGGAACACTAATCAGTCCACTAACCTCCTGGCACATAGTAAATTATATCCCTGTTAGAATAAGCAACGTAGACACAGAATTAGTGCAGCGCTCCCCAAGCTTGGCAAAGATGCATTTTCACACTGACCATGACCTCATATCTTATCCAGTCATTAACAAATGAGATGCTAACTGGAAAATTCCAGAAAGCCGCCATCATACAGATTCAAACAATAGCCTGGAAAAATCGCTAAAAACTCAATTCTTTTGTTTGGAGAATTAAACGTCTACATGCTTTATAGATGCCAGGCAAATACTTTATCAAAACTATTTGCACTTAAGCAGAAATCACTAACAGGCTCAGAACGTTTAGAAACCCTGCATAACATTGACTCGATTGTCACCATTTGGGGAAAACCCCCACAACACTTACCGATTTCGATGGAACGGCCTGCCTACACCCAACGAAGCAGTGCTTGATTTGTAAGATCCTGAAGAATTAAAACCATTTGCAAATCCACTGTTGGGAAATGGAGCCTGCACAGGGGAGATAAGAAAACAATCCAGATAACCACTAACACAATTCAAGGCACAATTCAATTCGAAGCATTGACCCGCTGCCAACAGCACCAAGCAAGAAACTGATCTGTTTAAAGAGATTACCGTATTTGCTCGATTATAAGACGACCCTGATTATAAGACAGCCCCCAAAATTTGAATATTAATTTAGGAAAAAAAGAAAAAGCCTGAATATAATACTACCTTATAGGAAAAAATTGTTACCAGTAAATGTTAATTCATCTAAACTATGTAAACAATTTTAATAAAAGCTATGATTGAGAAAAATATTTTGTTTTTAATTAATTTTCCAACCTGCCCCCAGCCTTGTCACTCTGCCCCATAAATGCCTTAAATCCCCTATATGACACTGTGCTCCGTGATATGCCTTTTAACCCTATGTGCCACTCTGCCTCCAGAAATGCCTTACACCCCTATATGCCAAGCTGGCATACAGAGAGTTAAAAGGCATTTCTGGAGGTAGAGTGGCATTAAGGGGGTTAAAAGGCATATCAGAGCACTCCGCCTACAGAAACTCCTTATGCGCACCATTTAACACACCCCCCCAAAAAAATTAGCGGTGCTTCGGACTCCCGGTGTGTTGTCCGGGTCCGATTATAAGACGACCCGAATTAGAAGAAAAGGGGTATTTTTCAGAGCATTTGCTCTGAAAAAAAACCTAGTCTTATAATCTGGCAAATACGGTACATCGGTTTCAAATGGAAGGAGCTCTAGTTGGGGGGTTGCACTGCACCCCTTGAAAGCTGGCAGGCTCTGAGTAATATGGAAAGCATTTAGGCAACGTAACTGTCATGGTGCTTTTCACAGTCCAGATATTTTATGGGGTAGTAACTGATTTTTAAAACACAATGGCAAAATAAAAAAAAAGTCTCCTAGGACTGCAAGAGACTACTGTGCGTGCAACCTTCCTATAGCTTCAGCCCAGATGCCTTTATAATTATTAATCAACATCCAATCAATTTTCCATCACACGAAGCCATAGCGTTGGCGGTAACTAAATGCAGAGCCGTTAATCTACATTGAATCAAAAAATGTGTAGGACTGCATCAGGTTGAGGGTCCCGCCAAAATGTACCTGCGGGTCCCTGTAATCCCACGCACTCCCGCAAGGCTGCCTTCGCATTCCTCGCACCCAGTGGAGTCACATGAATTTATGCCACGTCACATGACTCTGCTCCGTTCCTGCTTCCCCTGGGCACAAGAGAATAGACGCTATGTGCGAGCAACGCGAAGGCAGCCTTGCGGGAGTGCGTGGGAAATCTGCAGTTCAGGTAAGGGGGTTGGGGTGTTTGTATTAATGAGTATGCATGAGAATGCGCGAGTGAAAGAGAGAGAGAGAATGCGCGAGTGAAAGAGAAAGAGAGAGAATGCGCGAGTGAAAGAGAGAGAATGCGCGAGTGAAAGAGAGAGAATGCGCGAGTGAAAGAGAGAGAATGCGCGAGTGAAAGAGAGAGAATGCGCGAGTGAAAGAGAGAGAATGCGCGAGTGAAAGAGAGAGAATGCGCGAGTGAAAGAGAGAGAATGCGCGAGTGAAAGAGAGAGAATGCGCGAGTGAAAGAGAGAGAATGCGCGAGTGAAAGAGAGAATGCGCGAGTGAAAGAGAGAATGCGCGAGTGAAAGAGAGAATGCGCGAGTGAAAGAGAGAATGCGCGAGTGAAAGAGAGAATGCGCGAGTGAAAGAGAGAGAGAGAATGCGCGAGTGAAAGAGAGAGAGAGAATGCGCGAGTGAAAGAGAGAGAGAGAATGCGCGAGTGAAAGAGAGAATGCGCGAGTGAAAGAGAGAATGCGCGAGTGAAAGAGAGAGAGAGAATGCGCGAGTGAAAGAGAGAGAATGCGCGAGTGAAAGAGAGAGAGAGAATGCGCGAGTGAAAGAGAGAGAGAGAATGCGCGAGTGAAAGAGAGAGAGAGAATGCGCGAGTGAAAGAGAGAGAGAGAGAGAGAATGCGCGAGTGAAAGAGAGAGAGAGAGAGAGAGAATGCGCGAGTGAAAGAGAGAGAGAGAGAGAGAATGCGCGAGTGAAAGAGAAAGAGAGAGAGAGAGAGAATGCGCGAGTGAAAGAGAAAGAGAGAGAGAATGCGCGAGTGAAAGAAAGAGAGAGAATGCGCGAGTGAAAGAAAGAGAGAGAATGCGCGAGTGAAAGAAAGAGAGAGAATGCGCGAGTGAAAGAAAGAGAGAGAATGCGCGAGTGAAAGAAAGAGAGAGAATGCGCGAGTGAAAGAGAGAGAGAATGCGCGAGTGAAAGAGAGAGAGAATGCGCGAGTGAAAGAGAGAGAATGCGCGAGTGAAAGAGAGAGAGAATGCGCGAGTGAAAGAGAGAGAATGCGCGAGTGAAAGAGAGAGAGAATGCGCGAGTGAAAGAGAGAGAGAATGCGCGAGTGAAAGAGAGAGAGAATGCGCGAGTGAAAGAGAGAGAGAATGCGCGAGTGAAAGAGAGAGAGAATGCGCGAGTGAAAGAGAGAGAATGCGCGAGTGAAAGAGAGAGAGAATGCGCGAGTGAAAGAGAGAGAGAGAATGCGCGAGTGAAAGAGAGAGAGAGAATGCGCGAGTGAAAGAGAGAGAGAGAATGCGCGAGTGAAAGAGAGAGAGAATGCGCGAGTGAAAGAGAGAGAGAGAATGCGCGAGTGAAAGAGAGAGAGAGAATGCGCGAGTGAAAGAGAGAGAGAATGCGCGAGTGAAAGAGAGAGAGAATGCGCGAGTGAAAGAGAGAGAGAATGCGCGAGTGAAAGAGAGAATGCGCGAGTGAAAGAGAGAATGCGCGAGTGAAAGAGAATGCGCGAGTGAAAGAGAATGCGCGAGTGAAAGAGAGAGAGAATGCGCGAGTGAAAGAGAGAGAATGCGCGAGTGAAAGAGAGAATGCACGAGTGAAAGAGTGAGAGAATGCGCGAGAGAATGCGCGAGAGAATGCGCGAGTGAGAGAATGCGCGAGTGAGAGAATGCGCGAGTGAGAGAGAATGCGCGAGTGAAAGAGAATGCGCGAGTGAAAGAGAATGCGCGAGTGAAAGAGAATGCGCGAGTGAAAGAGAATGCGCGAGTGAAAGAGAATGCGCGAGTGAAAGAGAATGCGCGAGTGAAAGAGAATGCGCGAGTGAAAGAGAATGCGCGAGTGAAAGAGAATGCGCGAGTGAAAGAGAATGCGCGAGTGAAAGAGAATGCGCGAGTGAAAGAGAATGCGCGAGTGAAAGAATGCGCGAGTGAATAATCTTTAAAAGCTGTGACAGAATGGTTGCTGTGTTCAGTATGCACAGTGAGGCCAGCGTTGGAAAGTTGAACATGCTAATGAACACAGCATACGTCCCAAAGATTATGTAAAGACTGCTACGAGAAAAAAAGTTGATGTTCACAAAATACACCAGCTTTAGTTTAAATGTTAAGTTACTTAAATGGAAGCCTCAGTAAATTCATATGAAACTGGTAACATTGGTAGATGTACCAAATAACATTGGCTGGAGGTGGAACGTTGTATTAGATAGTTGCAGCAATCTTAAATTGATAAGCCCTCAGATCTCATAATCTTGCAATCATAGGGTAGGATCAACAATCCAAGCTGGAGTCCATGAGATAAAAATAAATAAATCATTCCGCTACCGGAACAGCAACGTATTACTGTGCCTGGCATGGAAAGATTTAAAGGCAAAATAAGAATATTAACAAAAATTCCAGACATTGGAATGTTACCCTTTTACCCATCAAGCGCAATTTCTCATCACCGGGCCAAACAGTAAATATGGTTACCAAAGCTTATCGAATGTAAGATGAAGTCTAGGAGGAATTTCATTGTAAGACTTACCAGTGGAGTTTCGAAATAAGGTGCTGGGTTTGGAGACCACGTTTGAGGCACAATGTTATAAATGGAGTACTGCTGATGAGGATTAAATACAGGCTGCATAAAAAGTGGAGAGGCAAACTGTGCTTGGGACTGAACCGGCTGAGCGTACACACTGGACTCTACGGACCGATAACCATTCTTTGCAAAGAATGTGTTGATGGCTTTTATCCTAGCCTGGTGGGAAAACATACAAGTTGGAGGATTAAAGCAAAAAATGTCTACTACTACTGGAGGGAAAACTACACAGGGAAACTACAAAAATGGCCAGGTTTAAAAAGATTGCCCCTCTTGCAACAATTTAAAAGTGTTACTATGTTATATAAAGTTTTAGGTCACAATGTTAAAAACCAAGGCCATCAGAAAACAAAGCTTTGAGAACAGTTTCACCATGCTAACAAAATCTACTAAACACGCAGACTTACCATTATAGGCTTGTCCTGAAAAGTTTTTACTTCTTCCCGTAGATATTTAAATGCCTGCGCAATATAAAATTGATTCAGTGCAGTGAAGAGACGTACAATGGATAAAAGGAGAATACACTTTGGGTGGTGGATCTTACCTGTTGAGCATCGGTATCTGACTGGAATGTAACATACCAGTTGTTATTGTGAGCAAACTCACAACTTATAACTTTGGGACAATTTTCATTGTCAAAGAGTGCTTTAACTTCCTGGTGGGAGGGAGAAGAAATGCACAAAGACGTTAGAAAATGCTTTGAACGCGCCATTTTTGAATATTCCAGGTTCAGTACCACAGTTAAAATCCCTCTCCTTAAGGACTGAAGCTGATGATTTTATGGCAGATTGTTACAGCATTCAACAGTATCAAAAACAATGTTCCTTAGTGCTGTATTTCATTAAAAAAAAGTGCAGGTGGAACAGCAGCTTTAAGAAAACAGACGTAAAGCACAAACATGACCACATGGGAAAATAAAATATATGCTTTGTTAAACTGATCTAGCATCAAATAGGTTGATGGTGGTACTCTTAGTAATCTCATCTTTGGGGTTCATAGATTTGAATGACTTCCTCCTAATTTACATTCTTACAAACTACTGATGGCAGATGACTAGTTGTAGTGGCATTTTAAGGGTTGAAATTATAACAAATACCTCTACAGGAGTAGTTTCTGGGATTTCACGAAGAATGATGATACACCGTTTATGATTCGGTCGCACTTTCTCCCCTTTTTCATCAACCTGCACCACAGGAGTAGCTAAAAGGAACACGGGTGGGATTGGTGGGGTGAGAGGGAAAGAGAAAAGAAAAAAAAAATTCAGTATTTATCCGGAGATGTACTGATGTAACTGATACAGCTTGAGAGATATATAGATATATTATTTAGGTGTCAATATTCGCAGCGTTTACTTTTGTGGTGCGAAATATGAAAGTAACTTGGTTATGACTGGTAGAGACCATAAGTACATGCAGCCTACACACAATCCATATGGAAGTGCAGTGGCAAAAGTGTAACAGTATAGGAGAAGACTCCATGTGCTGCTGATGAATGCGTGAGATGTAAAGATGACGGCTCCATTTGACGATGGCAACAATAAAACATGCAGGCTACACAACATAACCGGACGTGTTTTGGGTCCTAAGGAGTGCACAGATTTAAACAAGCAGCCTACAGCTGTGGATAACAAGAAAGGAGATCCTGCAAATAAATTATGATGGGGGTAGTCTAGTGTCCAAGGAAGCCTCCACAATGGCTGCTTATTACAGTGTTTGTAAGTATATTAATATACATTTTTTTTAAACCTATTTGGGGATGAGAACATCTTTGGAAAAATCTGCAGCCAGTCAGCGGTAGGAAAGCACCCCCACTGAAATCAATGGGATGCTGTTTGCACATGCCCTTGGGCCCATTGCTGAGCCATAGCAGACTGGTGGAGAGTCTTCCATGTGGAAGAAGGGGGGGGGAGACACACACCGCTAAGGAAAGCGCATTTGGTAGCTAGATCAGTACAGCAACCCAGCAAATGCTCACTTATCTAACTTACCCTCATCTCAAGTGTACAGATGATGTTACATTGGACGGTCTAGACACCCATCCCAGCCACAGTTTTATTTCAGTTATACACATGACTTGGCAGTCTACTTTTGCATTAAACCCACCATGTCTCCTCACTTTTTGGCAAGTGAGGGCACCTTTGTCCACAGACAGTAGTTCAAGTCAATACATTTTTGTTAATAAAGCTGTTCATACTTACAACGCAATACTTCCAGGATGAGATCCATGTCAGTGGTCAGTTTCTTGATTCCTTCCATATTTGCTATTGTCCATATAGGTACAAACTGATCACTATCCATTTGTGACATCAAATAGAGATCTTTAGAAAGATTCTCTCTACAGAAGGGAGGAAAAATACCAGTTCTGTAAACGCTTCCCTAAAGCGGCCTAAAAACAGCTCATATAATGTATATTCAGTAACGAAACTTTCACGGAGCAGGCGCCAACACACAAGGTTTACGTTTTGAGACACGATACAGTGACAGCATTGTTTACTTAATCTATTACTGTTGGACAGCCATTCACCCAGCTTCAGACGGGACCACATGTACTAGTGTTGGCATATACTCTAGATTAATAAAAGACCATTGGGGTGCCCAAAGCTTGTGCAACATAACAAGTCTATCGTCTCTTGGGCAAATACAGTAAAATGCAATTTTCTTACAGTAACACGCGTAGATAGGATATTACCGTGAAAAGCAAAACTCAAGTTGCTTTTTGAGACATTCTTTTAGATCTTCGGCAGAAACTTCCTCTGGAACGGTAGAAGTGCCATCACCTAAAAAAGGAGTTGTAAACACACACCATTGGTTTTTATGATCTCTACATATACATTTTCGTTTTCAAGACAATCCCACAGCAGTGTATTTGTTATGTGCAAGTTTTTGGGTCTGTTGTCTGAAAATTCACTAGAGCCGGACGTTATAAGCCTTAGTAAGTAATTTGTTCTCTGCAAGCCGGGGGCCAGATTCAGGCCCTCCTAATGAATACACACAAATAGTAAAAGTAAGCGCCACTCAACAAAATGAAAAAAAAAAATCTTTATATCTCGTACACAATCAAAAAGGCACAAAGCCAGAGGAGCCTATGAATAGTTTTGCTGAGTGCTGCTTACCTTTGCTGTCTGTCTTTGCCCAGCCTACTCAATACCATAAACCCTTATACTCTGTAGTAAACCTAATAGCCAACTCAACCACCCAGCGGAACCTCCGACCTATACCAGAGGTGATGCACTTCATAGGATAAGCGGGACCTCATTTTCATCCCCACGAAGTATAAGTCGAGTGGGGCATTTGACAGCCTCCCGGTGTGTAGAAGTTTAATGGAAGAAAAGCTATTTTTATACTTATATCTCCCCCACCCGGAAAAAAAAAAGCTACATCTGAGACTGTGGATTTTTTTAAGGCAAGGTTATACAGTGAAAACTGGATAGTTTGTTGTCTAAACAAGTAACTAAGGGGCAACCTACAAGAATACAATGATTATGAGGACTGCGCATGACATACCAAGCCACTACTAGAGATACACTCCAGCTACCATGAGTAGACCGCACTCGGCCGGACGCACTCACCTGATGCCTCAAACATTTGGTATCCAAGCTCATCCGGTACGATTAAATCCATTCCATTTGCGGCCGCTTCTTCCATACCGAGACCATTCTGGCTCGCTTCGCAAGTTGGGGAATACATAACTTCGAACTGCTTGCAAGCCTCACTCATATTTTCTAAGACATAAGGGGGGGAAAAATAGAAAGTTGGAGACTTGTGTGTCTAATTGAATCCAAAACACAACTTTTGAAACATTCATGAAAGATGACAGTCTAGAAGCAGACGTTACGTGACCAACGTGTGGATGACTGGGACAGCGGACACTTTATATACAGAGAATTCACTAAAGGGCAGGATTACAGGAGAGATGCGGCTTCAACTGCCTCATTCGACTATTCATTATAAAGGGCCCACACTGGCAAGTCTATTCAGGCCAAGGCTGGCACTGAATAATGGATAGTTCAAGGAATGAGGAGATTCCAAAGACACCAGGCACGTGCGCCATTACACTGGCGTCTAGCACAAAGTAGCCCAGTCCTGAAGAGAAGGCAAACAGAGGTGAGGGGGAAACAATATATATAAAGAGAGGAAACCGATGAGCGAACACTGAGCCGCTCCATGCATTAAAGTGCATGCAATGGCTGGAGTGCACCTATTAACACAATCTATAGATAAAAGCGTATCCATGTTAACGTTGGATTTTTAAATGAATAGGTCGCAAGTAATGTTAGCTGAAGAACGGTGTGCTCTTGTCCTGTACTAGCGTGAGTTATGTTCACAAGCACCACTGTAAATACAAGCCCTCAGATCTCATAATCTTGCGATCATTGAGAACACCAAACAATCAGGCGCTGAGCAGGAGGAACAGAGAGAAGACAGACGTTTAAGAGAAAGCAGAAGAAGGGAACGGAGAAAAACAAGGAAAGAGCTGCTCAGATACCCGATCGCTGGCCCACTTCCCTCTAAGCGCGATACTTGATCATCACCGGGCTTTCATGACAAATTATGATCAAACTGATTCTAAAGCATTTGACATACATACATACATACACACAAACATTAAAAAGCAAATCAAACCCTGTTTAGTGATCCCACGATAGAGCTGGTCTCATGTTAGAGTTTTTACACAAAAGTCCAACTCCTTGCACAATGAAGCTAAAGGGAACACGTCAATTGGCCCCCGGCTTTCTACGATTTCTACATCTAAGCAGTGTACCTTATTTTTAAAGGGCTTAATAAAACAAATCTGCTGCAGATTTCCCATTCCCAAAGCGACTCCTTTTTATATCTCATGACCACAAGCCAGAACTAAGAGCATAAAATGGTACAATCAGCGTAACATGTGTGCAGGTTTGGATCACAAAAAGAATAAAAGTCCCATCATGCATCACTAAGACTCAGTTTACGTTCTTCCAGCGAAATGCATGGGGTTTCACAAACATTGCTTGTTTACCTTTCTGAAGGCTGCGGTGTCAGCGCATGCACAAGCACGCAGGCATTAGGGGCAAGTGTCCAAGCAAGCATTTGGCAGATCTATTTTAGAGCCTTTAAAAAGGGAGCAAACTGCTTACTTGGCAGCTGCAGAAGCCGTTTCAAATTCAGATCAGGCAGTCGCTTCCTACTCGTAGACAGCAAACTTAAACGGGAGCTGTGACTAAATTTACACTAAAACAAAATCACAAGCTTGTGAAGTTAATTTAAGTTAACCCCACGGAGGATGCGATCATACACCGTGTGTGCTAGAGCCAGCATTACGTCTATGTCTCCTTCCTCTTCAGAGGGCTACCTGAACCAATCCACATATCGTCTGTGTGTTATATTTATGTAGAGCCACCATACTCTGCAACGCGGTATTCGCTATTTTCAGTAGGGAAGGGGACAGAAAACTGACAGATCTGCCTCATTATCTTTTAAAGGGACAGTAATGGAAATTAAAAATGCATATACCACAGAGAGCACTTAAAATGATAAATGATATTTAACTGCTTCTGTGGGTTCAGGATTCTGCTCAACAGAATCATGGCTATAATAGCTTCACAGCAAAAAATAAACATTACTATGGTATGAAAGGATAATCGTCAGCATGAAGCATCGAGCCACATTGTAAGATAGGAGGGGGAGAAGACAATTGCAGATCATCCATTGTTAATGCTTCATCGCTGTAACCAATAGGGTTACATTTTTAATTTATAAAACATTTTGAATAGAGTTATTTCTGTAACTTTTACCCCCAAGTTTTTACTAGGCATATCTTTAACCATGTCAGCCTGTAAACACAATCAACGGATCAGGCCCTTTACAAGTGAGAACCTTCCTTGGCTTTCTGAAGGGGGGGGCTTTTCCTAAGGGGCAGCTATTTCATGAAACACTCAAACCCGAGTTATTTGAGAATAACGAAAGCATTAAACGCAAACCTCAGTCACACATACGTCAGGAAAGCTTCCTCCTCCTGTTGTGATCCAGCAGACAGGCTACTAGCATGGAGGAACACCCCATCTACGGTACCAACATGAAAGTTTTCCTTCACCAACATAATTATTGGGGTGCATCATGGCACCAGGCATAAGGCTTTTGTTCACCATGTAACAAACATCTATTACAACAATTTAACTTTAACACAGAAAACATGATTTATTTTTCTGGGTAAATAGAAAGAACGTCATTGTTTACCTTCTGTGCCGGTCCCAGTTGTTGCTGATGCTTCATCCCAGGAATCATCAGTGCCATTGACCGCTTGAGACACCGCAGCGCTTCCTTGGGGGATTTCTTGCCATACTTTTGCATTAGGATTCAGGCCGGCACCTTTAGAGGCAACCTTTGAAAAATAAAGAGTGTTAGTGACGGCGATGTCTGCAACATAGTAATATAACAAAACTAAACAGACGAACGAAGACAGAAGAAAGTGAGGTCATTAAAGAGGCTGAACGTGACATGCGCTGTAAACACAATCTCTGTACATAGTATATATTAGAGGCAGCAGCAGAACATTACGCATCCCGCATTACTTAAGGAAAACAGATATTTTTAGATTGGGGAAGATAGAGTGTTTAGCCCATGCTGATGGCATCTTTCTGTGTCGGCTTAAAAAAAAAAAATTCTAACTATCAGGCCATCTCCTTCAGAGTAGAGAAGGAAGCTAAGAAGCAGCGCTTAACCCTCGTCACACGCTGTTTGTATAAATACAACGTGTAACTGCAGCATCAGCCGTGCCGGCAGAGACCGTAACTCCTGAGCGTCCCTACACAATCCGAGCGACAGGAGGTATATTCACCACGCGGCGTACACGACCGAGCGTTAAGCAGGAGCAGCTTTCCAGCAGTCGTCATCTGATCTCGGATATCTCCTTCCAAAATACACCAAGACCAGACAATACAAGCAGAGCATGCAGCGCTCACACATAGCTCGGGGAACCTGCCATGTTAAATATATTTGCACACGTAAGCCTCCAGACGACCATTCCCTTTGCTGAAAGTGCTCAGGATAAATCACATCCACACGCCAATGAATAACGGCGTTTAACACGGGGAGTCGTGGCGATTTGGTGCTGAAAAGCCCTTTCCGTGGGTCAGGGCAGGTATTTAATGCGCGTTTGCAGTTGGTGCTGCTGGTTGTCACAGCTGACGGCCCCTTTAAGGAAATCCTGTTAAAAGGTCACAGCACGCCAATAGTTTAAAAGGCAAAGCAGATTATTGCAGTTTATAGCTGCAGCCACACAGTCGGATGCTTTCAAACAACCAGAACACGCTACACACGTGACACAGGACCCCTAACCAAACATTACCTATCCGGATCACGGGCCCAACAAACTAGCAATGTAACGCTTTATGGAAGGACTCTATTTATAGTAACGACCTTGGCCTAAAAACGATAAAAGCCATACGGGTTCAGAAAGGTCCAGTAACAACTCGCTGATGCCGTCCAATCACGGCGTCCCAACATGAACCGGAACGCAGAACCGTTTGGCAGCTTGTCGTCACTTTCCTCGGGTCTACGCGGCAGCTTCCCGCTCTGCGACCTTTTAACCTCCGCAAACATCCACAACAGCCAGCCGGCCATTTTATGCCAGGATGGAGAGATGATGAACAAACCGCAGATCCGAACGCAGGGAACGGGCAGGCCGGCTGTTAGAATGACTTCACGCACCGGAGAGGCCATCCAAAATACTCGGCACACATTCAATTCCGGTATATTTATCCCCCAATTCAACTTCCCAACAAGCAACCTCGATATACCAACTCAACAAGCAGCCGATAACCGGCAACTACTCGGCAAATCACCAGACAACGTTCACCAGAAGCGGAAATAAAACCCCTTTACCCAACGTATGCGTCTGCTCTGTATATTCTAGTCTTGTCATTCCCGCTGCTATAGGTAAGGTAAGTAGCACGGAGTAAATTGTTGGCGCTATAAAGATAATATTAACGTTGGTAGCACCAATTGTATGAAGTCAGAGGGGTCTGAGAAGTTACTCGTCTTCCCGAAGCACTGATTTTAAGGCCAAAGTCAACACATCAGCTGCCAAATCCAAATAAATGCAAACAGAACATTTGCAGAGCGCTGGTTTCTAAAGCTTACCTAAAAACCCAAAACCATAAATACAGACAGAGAAACCCCAAGGAACTTGAAAGGTCTCATTAAATAATGGCGTCTTTACTGGGCCGGAGCAACGGGAAACCCAGTGCCCGGTCCACTCAATGCCCACTCAGCTCTCCGTGTTTCACGGCACAGAACTTCCACGTTCTCGGGTCACACACTGGGATCCGAATAGGGGGAAAAAAAAGGCATATGGAACTTTACAAGATTAACTTGTTTGTTAAAAACTTTCATTCTTACTAAGAGTTGTTCCAAAAGCCTTCAGCCCGAAGAAGTAAAATGGTAGCCAGCGCAGCAATGTCCTTGGGCAACCGCAGAGCCGCCAGGAAGTGGCATCATAGCCAGGGCTAGTTACTTGTTGCACGTGGGGGGAGGGGCGCGTCTACTCGGTGTACCGACTCGGAATCAAGTTATTTCCGATCCAAGACAGAGCTTCGGTAATCACGGCAGGCAGCGCATCGGCCAGAGTCACATGGGAGGCCACATGGTTTCACTTAAAGCGATCGCTTGCAGGACGGGACTATAAGTGCTTCGGCCGACCGGGGCATGTTACTAAGAGCGACGGCAACAACATGCCGACTCGAATCATCCCGATATATACGCCTATCTGTAATACGGACGGGACATCCGATGATGGCGGCAGCGCAGCAAACCAAGCGCACTCCCACCCAGGCCACGGAGCACATAATTGCGCCAGGCAATATACACAAATAACGCTAACAGGTCCAAAACAGCCAGTCCCACTGGAGACGTTATTTATAGAGAAGTCACCAGCACACGGAGGCCTGAGGCTACCGTCCATATGGTGATCGCCTCTTACTTCTCGCCTCCATTCCCACAGAGGTCCAGGGGCCACCATCCCGGCTGCCCTTCTCCCCAGTGATAACCTTCACACAGCGATCAGGAGCTTTGACAAAAGGTCACTGCGGTGCCTTTCAGCACTTCCCATCCCCCATCCCCGCCAGGCGACACACGTACACAGTTAATAGCCTCATGGAGCAACTAATAACCGCTTGTCTTGCGGTCCGCGCCTCCCCCTCACCCGATCCTTGTACCTATAACATCCCCGACCCGTATCGTCCAGGCCGCGGTGAGAGGAAGGATTGCTGTGTCAGCCCGGCCTCGGTCACATGGCGGCCTCCTAGCCCTTGCTCCTACGCTCCCGCCCTCTTTCCCCTCCTTCACCCGGCTCTCACCTCCACGAATAATAGCATCCTATCACGGTGAGGAGAGAGAACCCCTGCTGACAGTCAGGCAAAAGGTAGCGTCAGAGGCTCGCAGACAGAAGAGAGATACCCCGGGCCTGGATAGGAAGGAAGGACGAGCAAGTGACAGCGGCGGGGCCCGCACTGCTTGTCACACAGGCCAAGCCCCCCACACCCTCCCCGAGCTGCGGCGCAAGAGTCCGACCTCTTCCGGCGTCTTCTCCTCCTCTTCGCGAGGCAGCAGCTGCGCACACTCCTTCCGAAAGAACTTCCGGAGTCAGGGCACCCGCGCCATCATAACACGTGCTACTCAGGAACGTCCGAGGCAGGTCACGACGCGAGCCGCCATTTTACCGCAGGGCAGCGGTCGCAGAGAGGTGGGTCCAGGTCTCAACAGCTGCGCATGCGCTAACCTGGTGTTACCTGTTCCGCTCCACATCATGGTTGTAGAGGGCGCTACCATTCTGGTCTTGTGGGGATGCCAGGCCTCCGATGGAACTCTGTGCGGTTCAGTATTTGGCAGCAGAAATTGCACGGGACGTTCCACTATTGAGCAATCCGGTTTTTTTTGGGGGGGGGGCGCTTTCTAGCCTCTGTATTGCCTATTATAGCTGAGGGTATTTATCATGTATATCAGGTCTTAGCCTACCGGCAATCATAGCCACACCTCCCATCATTATATAGGGCCAAAGAGGGAAACGTTTGCCTTAGGGGTGTGGTTAGAGGCGTGTCCACGGGCGGGGCTTCACGTAGAGGAAGACATTGGTTTACGCTGTGACAATTCTTCTGTAACGCGGAGGCTCCGGCTACACGGCTTCGTCGGTGAAGTGTACGCTGGGGCTGGAGCGGATTTCCCCAACCACAGCGGGCATTGTCTATTTGTCGAGCATCATGATGCATATGAATACATACAACCCCGAAACCTGTAACTTCAGATACAAATATCACTGATGCATACCTCCCAACATTTTAAAATGTGAAAGAGGGATACTTTTTTTTTTAATCTCACGGAACTCACCAATACAAGCAATTGCATACTACTTCCATGATGCTGGCTGAGCGTCCTGGGAAGTGCAGCAACCGTAAAGCTGCAGATGCTAGCTGTGAACTAAAATTCCTATGATTCTCAGCCAGCTAGGTGTCCACCATAATGCTGGCTGAGCATCATTGGAAGAGTAGTCCACAGCAGCAGAGATTTTTTTAAATTAAAAAAAAAAAAAGGCTAATGTTAGCCTCCCTCCCAGGACCCTTACACTCACATATACACATACACTGCCCTTATACACACATATACACGGACGCTGCACTTACACACACATATACACGGACACTGCCCTTACACACACATATACACGGACACTGCCCTTATACACACATATACATGTAGACTGCCCTTATACACACAAATACTTGTAGACTGCCCTTACACACACTTATACATGCACACTGCCCTTTGTTTTTGGAATCATAACATTTGCTACTGCAAACATTTTTAGATGAAAAAGTTCCATTTTATTCAGTGGAACAAAACAGTGATCACATTATTCTTCACTATATTCTTTTATTTCTTTATTAATTCATGTAAACTATTTTTTCATATTTAATAAAAGCTATGATTGAGAAATGTGGTTTTTGTTTCCTTTTATTTGCCAACCTGCCCCCCTCAGTTATGCACATCTGCCTCCAGTTTGTTATTGTGTGTGACTTTAAATGATCACACAGATTGTAACAGCACTATGGAATCTGCTGGCGCTATATCAATAAATGTGATTTTTATAGAGAAGCTGTATCACACATGATCACCAGGGAGATAGCGGTTCCTCCCAGAAATCACACACAGGTTTTCTGGTATCATTGTGTTTGGGCCGTCCCGCACTGTGTATACAAGCCCCTGAGTACATGGTTTATTGTTGCACTGTGGATCATGTTTAACACCTGCCATAGGTGATTTCTGGGTGTGCACAACAAAACTTGTCAAACTTGCTGGTGGAGTTTCGAAATGCTACCTAATAGAGGTGAGTCTGGTGGGTGATATTGCTGAGTGGGGGCCGAAAACTGGGGAGCATCGCTCTGTACAGTGAAAGATTGTTGTCGTTTTTGACCCACCTTAAGCATGCACAAGTGATGTCACAATTTTACATACAGAGTATTAGGAATAATAAGTGTATTTTATAAAAGGCACAATTTATAGTAGACCCGGTATGTGAGATGTGACATCACATACAGGTTTGCTACAATATTAGATGAATGGCTAATCCAAGTATTCTATGTTCATGCCTCATCGTGTTGATGATTCTGCTTGATTTCGCTAGTTCTTTGAACTTGCTTTCAAATAAATCAAAATAAATAATCCCATGAAATATATGCAACGGCCTTTCATTTATGGTGAACTGTAAAACAAAGTTTGTGACAATAAATCTTAACATCAAGGAGTTTTCAGTTAATTGTCCAAGATCAAGTGACACTGCAGGCTCTGTATAATGAAGATTGTCTACTTCTTGGTCATAAGGTTGTTGTGCTTTCAACTTTCTGACTTCACTATTCCTTATGAAGACACTGGCAGGTTCTCACTTCACTATTCCTTGTGAAGACACTGGCAGGTTCTCACTTCACTATTCATTATGAAGACACTGGCAGGCTCTCACTTCACTATTCATTATGAAGACACTGGCAGGTTCTCACTTCACTATTCCTTGTGAAGACACTGGCAGGTTCCCACTTCACTATTCCTTATGAAGACACTGGCAGGTTCTCACTTCACTATTCATTATGTAGACACTGGCAGGCTCTCACTTCACTATTCATTATGTAGACACTGGCAGGCTCTCACTTCACTATTCATTATGAAGACACTGGCAGGCTCTCACTTCACTATTCATTATGAAGACACTGGCAGGCTCTCACTTCACTATTCATTATGAAGACACTGGCAGGTTCTCACTTCACTATTCATTATGATGACATTGGCAGGCTCTCACTTCACTATTCCTTGTGAAGACACTGGCAGGTTCTCACGTCACTATTCCTTGTGAAGACACTGGCAGGCTCTCACTTCACTATTCATTATGAAGACACTGGCAGGCTCTCACTTCACTATTCATTATGAAGACACTGGAAGGCTCTCACTTCACTATTCATTATGAAGACATTGGCAGGCTCTCACTTCACTATTCCTTGTGAAGACACTGGCAGGTTCTCACGTCACTATTCCTTGTGAAGACACTGGCAGGTTCTCACTTCACTATTCATTATGAAGACACTGGCAGGCTCTCACTTCACTATTCAATATGAAGACACTGGAAGGCTCTCACTTCACTATTCATTATGAAGACACTGGCAGGCTCTCACTTCACTATTCATTATGAAGACACTGGCAGGTTCTCACTTCACTATTCATTATGATGACATTGGCAGGCTCTCACTTCACTATTCCTTGTGAAGACACTGGCAGGTTCTCACGTCACTATTCCTTGTGAAGACACTGGCAGGCTCTCACTTCACTATTCATTATGAAGACACTGGCAGGCTCTCACTTCACTATTCATTATGAAGACACTGGAAGGCTCTCACTTCACTATTCATTATGAAGACACTGGCAGGCTCTCACTTCACTATTCATTATGAAGACACTGGCAGGTTCTCACTTCACTATTCATTATGATGACATTGGCAGGCTCTCACTTCACTATTCCTTGTGAAGACACTGGCAGGTTCTCACTTCACTATTCATTATGAAGACACTGGCAGGTTCTCACTTCACTATTCATTATGAAGACACTGGCAGGCTCTCACTTCACTATTCATTATGAAGACACTGGAAGGCTCTCACTTCACTATTCATTATGAAGACAATGCGAGGGTTTTTCCAGCAAAAAGTTGCTGTATAAGACCCTGAAAACATCTTGCTAATTTAACTACACATTATATACATTATATAGGACCAGCCAAGCTCATCCAGCATTAGAAGCTCACTGGGGTTGGCTCTATTGTCAGTTCTCCCTTTGAGTACAGAGATTGAACCACTGTATGGACCTATCATGCTAATTGCTAAACTTTTGAGTTTACCTTCTAAAATAATAATAATAATAATAAAAACCTATGTACAGAGTTGACAATAATGGAAAATAACCTAGAAAATCTATTTACTTTAGTTTTTTCATATTTTGTGCTACTGGTTTTTAATTACTTGTAAGCAGGGGGTTATTTATAAAATGTACTGTAAGTTAGCTAGTTGTTGTACAAGACTAATATAAACTTAAAACGATTTCAATAATGCTGGACATATCCATATTGTTATCTGTCTAGTGATTGGGTTTTGGTTGTAAGTGAACAACAGCAACCAGAAATAATCCAAATCTTTAAATAAAACTGTACTGAACACACAGAAATCAAACAAATATTTGTTTGACTTTCTCAGCTCAGGCACAGCACAGATTATTTATGGTACTGTTAAGCGATTTTATGTTAGTCTGACAAGGAGTCTGGGCTGGAACACGTACAAACGGCTAGTATTTAAATCATAATACTATACAAAAATAAAATAAACATAAAAACAGCACAATTATTTTATGATAAAACCTTTTCATTTGAAGAAGACCACTGCATTTTGAAAACATATTTATGTGAGTTATTCTTTAAGACTGAGTCATTCTATTGTTCACCATAGTCCGTGTGATAAGGAGTCGGAGTGTTTGTCCAGAGGAATGAGCTGAGATAACAGAGCTAGAACACATAACAAGTGGATAATATTCTGTTGTCTGAAAACATATTAGTGCTCTATGTGAACATTAGAATGGTTTAAGTTGGAAAACAGTATTTTATATAATAAAGTGATATGATACGACTAGTAAAACAAACTTTAGTGGCAGTTTCTCAGAGTATAAACTTGCGAGCAGTGCCCTCGTTACCTTAGTCTCTCAGTTCTAGTTGTCATTCCCCTTAAATATATAAATTGTAAGAAGTGCTGTGTAAATTGTTGGCACCATATGAATAAAATATAATAATAATAATGTGATAGCTGTTTAAATCTCTAGTAATCCTAACAAAATAAGAGTTTCAGATCCTTTGGTGGTACGTAGGCAGCTATGAGCTCATTATTCATTTAAATAGTTAATGATATAGGTTTGGAAACAGTCCCCTTTTATGCAACCATTAAGCACTATATGGACAAAAGTTTTCGGACACTTATATGGACAAAAGTTTTCGGACACCTGACCATTGCACCATCAGGGGCTATTATGACATTGCATTCCAAATACAGAGACATTAATATGTAGTTGGTCCCCCTTCACAGCCATTTCTGTAAGAATTTTTGCCCATTCATTCAGTAAAGCATTTGCAAGGTCAGGCATTCATAATGTATGGTGAAGTCAAGGAGCAGAAACTCTCAGAATATCAAATCTTCCTTTAGTGAATAAACCTCAGAGTTACTCCAGGAATACAGGGGCCACCGTTGCCGCACAGAGACTGCACCAACATAGTCCTTCTAGCTTAACGCACATTAGACAGTCGGCCCGCTGGACGCTCCCTTTTCCTTTGTTATCACAAAACACACAATTGTCTTCTTCATTTTTATGTGTTGCTTTGTTGGATGTACACAGACACAGTAGCCAATGGCTCAATGAATTTTATTCTAGATAAATTATTATTAAAATATGGCATGTTTGGTAAGGTCACTACACAAGAGTTCATGCATTTATCAGAAAACCCAGTACCACTAACCCTACAGAAACTGAAGCAAAACATATGAACGTAATTATATGTACCCTTCTACTCACATTATGTAGATGCATTGTAAATCATGGGGTATAATGCACATCTAATCCCTTACACAGAGTGGGACATGTAGTTCCGGGGGCTGCAATGTGCCCTCTTTTGCTTGATGAAAGTGTACTAATATCCAACTTTTATTTATTTTACAATGAAAACTTTGCTTAAGCAAACATAAAGTGTATCCTGATAATACTGCATGTGTAAACGGAACGTCGAACAATCTATCGCAACCTACTAGTAAAACACGCTGTGCAGAGCACTGAGTTTCTTCCCGTCTCAGATGTGGGATTCCACAGAACTCTTACGGGTAATGTGTTCTAAATGTGCTCTTTCAGACGTGTCCAGGGAGATGTCATATTTTGCAAGGATTTTCAGGATGGGCCGGAGTTTTAGCCACCATTGATCTTGAGGTAGACGATGCCTAAGAGAAAGCAATCAAAAAAATGTTAATTTGGTGATTCGTTACCCACATGGTTTGTGGATAGGTTTGACACTGGAGTCCTCCAATTCTTTTTGATATTGATCCTGGGACTATCTGCTGGTGTCCAGTGATGTGCCCAGGCCTAGGGCAGCTGGGGAGCGGCCGATCTGCCCCGGTGTGCCCTGCGGAGTTGGTCGGTTACAGGAAAGAGCGCTGTTCTCCTCGACCCACCCCATACACTCCATTGAAAGGCACCAGGGTATATAACATCATGTCCCAGCACTCCACAGAGGGGATGGCAGACGTAGAAAGGGCGCTAGGGACGCTGCCCTAGGTCCGCACCCAGGGTAAATACGTCACCGCTGGTGTCTTCCGGTTCTGCTTCCACTGCTGACAAACTCACAACGTTTCCATCACAAGCAGAAAATGAAGACTAATGCTATATGCAATGGCTCATTTTCTGTCCCTCCCGCATTGTCTATGGCTGCACCCTATTCCACTTCGTAGTTACCCTCTTGTTAGGTAAGATTTGAGCTGGCATTCAAAATGCCGAACGTTGCATCTGAAGAATGAAACCAAAGCGGCGCGCGTTCGATAGCAGTGTGATTTTACGAAAGGGAGATCTTCTCAGGACCAGGAGGCTCACGCTTGACCCGTTTCACGCTTCAGCGCTTGATCATGCTGCCATGGTTTCATTCTTTAGACGAGGGCGTGCAACATCCGATTCTACGGAGGAGCGCTTTTCAATTTCTCCAGTTCACCGAGTAATCCCATGGTTTGTTTCTGTATATCCAATTTCAAATGTGTTCGCTGGCTGAAATCATGTCACAGATCAGGCAACTTTCTACCTCTAGATTTTGTTAGCGGTCGGTAACTCTCGAGTTCACAGATGTACCGTTTTTTCTGTACATGCTTAAATAAAAAAGGTGTACTATAGACCTGAGCTTGTATTTCCTCAGCACTCATCACCTCCACTAGAATACTTTTGTCGTAATCATTTATCTACTCCCACTTCTCTCATTAACCTCTTCCCTCTTAAATAACCTCTGGTATCCATACACTTTCTCCGAGAGAACTCAGAGGGTGGTTGATAAATGGAACAGCTTCCCGGCAGAGACTAAAACAGTGAGGGATTTTTTTAAGTGTTTAGTTTTAATTAAAAGAATATTAATATATAAAAATGAAACCGTATCCTATAGTGTAATGATTAATTTCAAACAAAAGGACAAAAAATGAAAGAAAGGCACTGTTTTAATTTTTAATTACTGCCACTAAATGCATTATCTCAGCCGGTGAATTAGATATCCAGTAACAGTCCTGCTTTTCATGGGTTTTTACTAGAAACAGTTATGATGATAGATTCAGAATTTATACGACCACCTTCTCTACCTTTCTTGTGTGAATCTAGAACTTTTTACCCCTTTTGATGATACAGAATGGTGAGAGTGTGTGTGTGAGCGTGTGTGTATATATATATATATATGTATATGTATATATATATATATATATATATATATATATAATCTGTATAGGCTGCATGCACCACTTCTATTTCACATTTCATTTCAACTTACTCAAAGTCCGTTTGATCTTTAAGATCTGTCAAGGGTTGAAACACAAGGCTCCGTTTCTTCATTCCCAGCAAGCAAGCGGAGTCTGCAGTGTTGGCAAATATACGACCTGCGGGACGGAATAACACATCAGAAGACTACACAAGCTAGCCCGGTCAGTTCAATGATAGGCAAATATGTTTCTGTGATAACGTGTACCATGTCTACTGCATTCCTTTATTTTTCCAGTAATCCAAAGTACAGCTTTGGCACCCATTTTTGTGCCAAAGTTTCTATCAAATGGCGTAGGTGTTCCTCCCTATAACGAAACAAAATATTTGCCTTGAGTTAGAATATATTAAGATGCAGTATGTATCACTTCAACAGAGAACCAAGTCTGATATCTTAAACTTTTTTAACTCTTGCAGCATAACGGTCATAAAGCAAATAGCCCAAAACAACGCTTATCGGCTTCACATACGGTAATAACCCTGGTTGCGACCAAGTGTCTCGTTGGGATTTATTCACTAAATGAGTTGTCGGGAGAGCTGTGTTGGGTCCCATAAATACATCATTGGGAATAAAGCCTTTTTCTTCTTAACTTTACCTGCTGCATGTGACCCAGCACATTTTTCCTGCAATCAAAGATGCCTTTGCCTTCCTCCGAGTACAAATTAAATATGAACTCCGTAGAGTAGTTTTCACTGCACTTCTCGTTCCTATCACAAAAATAAAGCATGTTTTTCAGGGCAGCCAAACGGAATCCAAAACACCAACTTAACATTAAAAGCATGAAGCGGCTTCTGGAAACTCCTTGCTACCCAACAAGCACGCTGCACACCACACATCATGCTTACCTTAAAATCAATCCTCTTTTCACAGTGGTTTTCATTTTGTCCGTCAGATGCTCGACATTCATCTAAATCCAAACGACAACATATTAGGACAAAATCTTCACACATGATGAATCACGACAAGTCTGTTTCTCTAAATAATTCACACCTGTAGATCGTGGATAGAAAATGGATCTTCATAGATATAAGCAGCATCGGCTCCGGCCGCTAGACCTGCCATTGTGGCCAAATAACCACAATAACCTCCCATGGTCTCAATGATAAATACTCTTCTCTTTGTTCCAGCAGCAGACTGTTTGATTCGATCACAGGTCTAAGGAGGCAGATGATAAGATCATTTTGGTGAGACAATGGTATCCTGGAGGAGATCTACAAACAGCATACAACGTTTAAATACATCATTCTAATTCAACAAAATGTAACAGGAGGAGAAATGGTAGGTTGGAGGCTTAGAACTAATGTAAGAAGGTGGTAGATAAGTGGAACATCCTTCCAGCAGAAGCGGTAGCGGTTAATACAGTAAGTGATTTTAAATATGCATGGGATGGGCATAAGGTTATCCTGAGTAGACCAAGGACCCAGTGGTAGACTAGAAGGATCATATGGCTCCGCTGTTTATGCTTCTATGGTGCTGATTGCTACAATTTTAAATGAACCAATCTTCAATTCCTGAAATTGAGCCAATAGTCGTGTATAAAACCTATCTGACATGGCAATGTGGCATATTCATGCCTACCATATACCTACAGATACCTCCTTATACCAGCCATTCAGCGGCAGCAGGTGTCCGCGCAGGTTTGTGGTGATGGTGCGGTACGCTTTGCATTGATAAAGGTAGTGGAGCTTCAGAATTTTATGAAACACTAATAAAATATAGCCATGGCTGATATCTTAAGAAAAAAAGTATCTGTCGAGCGACACAGAACTCCTAAGCAGTTCATCCATATATTTTTTATATATATACATGGATTATTCTCTTTAGTTTAGTTCGTCGGTCCGCGTTTTGTTACAGGACAGGCATCTCTCACTGATATACTCACAGTAGTAATTGTGTTCAGAGCGGTGTCCGCACCAATACTAAAATCCGATCCTGGAACGTTGTTTGAAACCGTGGCAGGTATAACAACAATAGGTATGCAGAGCTCCTCGAATTTAGAACGTCCTTCCATAATTTCCAAGCTACCAGTGAAAGCCTAGAAGAAATAAAGAAGATCAATAAAGGCACGGTATTTGAGAACTTATTGACAAGTAATTTTTCACTTCTGGAGATCTTCTGGATTATATATCCCAGTACATTATGCTGTATGGGGGTATAGTAGCTATAGGGGGCATATAAACTAATTCAATAAACAGCAATAGCAATGGAGTAGGAATTGAGTGACAGCAGCCACCTAAATGATGATCAGAGGTCTGCCGTAAAACCAAATTCCGCCTAGCCTTAGGTATATAGAAATAGAAATATTGTGGTTAAAGTGAATCAATAAAAACACCGGCGTCAGTACTGTGTAAATAAAAGGGGGGTTTGTGTTTAATTCAACTCCACAAATCAAATCGAGATAAATGTCAGTTTCAAAAGAAATCTAATGGCTACATAACTAAAAATCATAACATTTCTTGAAATCTTTTAAGGCGTCTGCCGCACGTGTCTGCCGATTTATACGTAGCTTTGAGCTATAGGTGAAAGTGCAGAAGGCTGAGAGGTTTACATATAGCTGGCGTATACAAACAAGGCATGAAGATTTGCATGCCTCAGCCTGAAATCCATAACGTGCTCTGGAAACTTTGAATATTCTGAATTCAGGGCAGAATAAAAGAAGAATAATATGGGCATTCAAAGCCAATGTTTCTACATGCTTCCTGTACTTTGTATGATACGCACCGGTGTATAATACGCAGGTATAACTTAATGAGGTACTTGTGTATAATACTTACTGGCTGATGATCGTTGACACTGACCATGATCAGTGCCCCAAAGAGCCGCTAATCATTAGGCCACTGACACTGATCAATAAAACTGATCAATAACCAGTGATCTGAAATGCCACCGGTCAGTGATCAGATAGTAATCAGGCGTGTAATAGAAATATATATATGTTCTCTCTCTGTGTCACTGATGGGAGAATAGGTATATCTAGGGATAGAAGGGAAGTGGAAGGAAAAGGTTGATAATAGGTAGATAAGGATAAAAAATTGAAGCAGAAAAGGCAAAACAAAGAATAAAAGGGTGGGAGTTGTGTGCAGGGAACGGACAAAATGTGAGGTTTTAAAGACTACTATAATATGTTCCATTGTATATTAGTAGAGGAATCCTTGCACACAATCTTCATCAGTCATGTAGGTGGGTGCATCATCCAGCCAAACATAGAACAGAAGACAGATTATTATTAATGGTAAATTATTACCATGAAATGGCGGCTGATAATAGAAACCAAAACTTACCTCAAACCCTCCAATAATGATCAGCCCGTGTATGTTAAAAGCAGTAATATTTGCACTGATCGCCTCAAAGTGTTTCTTTGGCAGAACTCTGTTGTAATAATCACAAAACTGTTAGCGCGTACAAACAACGGACAAAAACAATACAAAATATTTTTTAAGCCCCATTATCCTCCTGTTGGTTTTTGGTATAATAAACGATGTATGTCTCATACACCGAGGATTAAGGCGCTCACAAAACGTGCAAATCTCCAGCCGCCTCCAAAACAGAGAAATATGTCGGCATGGCATACGTTCCTCTATTGTGTGCAAAAGGTGTACTGTGATCAGAGTCCCAACGTAAGGGTTTACTGCGCATGCACATCCTTCTTTAATACAGAAGGTGATCTGTGCATACATGCGCAAGGCAGGGGCCTCTACTGGAATCTTGTATTCAATATATTTATTCTATTATATTAGATTGTGAATTTGGAACTATCTTGTATTAAATGTTGATAAGCTTGATTTATCAATATGTTCTCTTAATTGGGAAATAGATTTTGTAGAATCCTTTGAAACCCCATTAAGAGAGTTCCTGCATACGTACGTCATGGTGGACCAAACATAGAATCGAAGGGGGGGGGGCAATCCTCCCCAGGTTATATGCTTCAGTCACACTCATGCATACACATATACTTCAGTCACACTCATGCATACACATATACTTCAGTCACACACATACATACACAAATTACATATTGTCACCTTTTTGTTCCAAGTCGGGAGCCACCTTGTCCAGTCCACCCACCAACACCACTCCAGCCAATTTCTTCAATCTAGAATGAAGGGAATAAACAATACCATCACAAACACAAGAATCTAGCTAATGGAAATGTGCATCTGCATAAAGATAATAATTCGCATACATTCCCATGTCCTCCCACAAACACTAATGCAGGAGAGAAATATGCACGGAACCCAATCTAGCTTCTATTTCTGTCTTTGAGACACCTGATGCCGATAAAAATGGCATTCATAACACCTGTGCCTTTATACATTGCCGAGACATATAAAACAAAGGCATTAAATACACCAGGACTATGATTTTTTATTTTTGGATTTGACTGTTCATTTCAATTACTCTGAAAATACCAAATTACATGCTAACAGGCAATATATCTTTATCATGGGCAAAATTCCTACTTTTGTCATTAGCTCAGAGGGACTTGCTAGAAACTTTATTCACCCCTGCTAATAGATCTCCATGGCGCATTGTGTATAGAATCCAGTACTGTGTCCATAAAGACCACTTCAGATGCAAAAGTCTAAAAATGTGCTCGTCATTTAGCTGGCGTGATCTATGGAAACATTTTATTCCTATCAAATGGACCAGATCACGTAACATTCACTTTAAAACAAACTGTTATCATACAAACTTTGAAGCGATTGTACTTTCCAGTAAGATGCTGTTTTTATATCTATTCATTAACTGCGCAGTGCTACCAGGTATGACATTTAATACAATCTGAATAACCACACTTGACGTACCTGTCACAAACCTCCCAAGGCTGCATTGATGATCAAAAAAGACACATCGAGTTTTATTAGGTTCAGAAGTCAGTTAGAAAAATGAACATCCACTTTCCCAAGAGCCCTCATATTAGTAGCAGTTGGTAGGCGATTTCCAGCAAGAGCTCGGTTGGCGCTATATAATGCATAATGATATAAGTGACATGTAGAGGTCATCTCATAGATTGAGCTATGCATTAAAGAACGCCAATGTGTCCGGGCCCGACATTCTTAGCGCACAATGAATTGGTAAGTTGCAAATACAATTCTCTGGATATTCCAGCACAGATAAGTATAACAGGTAAAAGAGGTTGCCTTGTATTGTCATAAAATATTTGTCGCATGCGTATTTCGCTTTGGGCTTTCTTTACAGATAAGTTCTGGCATTACATACGTTGTGGTTATGTGAAATTAGGTATAAGGATACAGGTTCAATAAACACATGTCACACAAAGCGTTGGTTCCTACTGACAGGAAAGAACTGACCTGGCCTTTAGCAAGACCCTCAAACCCATCGTGGACAGCAAACATTCTGTGACCTTGAATGATGCCGATTCTGACCGCAGATCTCACTGCCGCGTTCATGCCGGCAGCCGGCGCTCCGACATTCAGCACAGCTAGATTATAACCGCTCTGGAAGAAAGAACAAAAATCCTCAACCACAGGGATGACCAATATGTATTATTTTTACTTGGAAAAGTACTTTGGGTGTGTGCGCATGTGTGTGTGTGTGTGTATATATATATATATATATATATATATATATATATATATAATTATATTTATATATATATTATATTATTCTAAGTTAACTAATGATTTAGTTAGAATGCAATCTAGATGCATATTTGCAGTAACAGAAATTCTGGTTTTCATTTTCTCTATAGTGGAAAAAATTGACTAATCCAAATTATAAGAAGTAGGTTACGTTTTGATTGGATGATCATCACGCACTACGGCCAATATAAGTACCCTGTTTTCATTTTTGCACAAAATGTTTTTCTCACGTTTTCATGTTCAGGGCGATAACCTTAGGGGTAGAATCAGACTTGTAGTTTTTCATTTCCATAACACCTGATTTACATTTTTTTGACTACATTACAATAACTCTTTCATAGCTATCTCAGCATGTAGATAACCAGCAGCATGTAGTAAAGAGAACAATGTATGCCAATTTATTCTATGTTATGCCAGTTCTGTTCAACTCCAAGCCTTGAGGGCCACAATCAGGCATCTGTGCATCCTTGACTGAAAACAAGCGATTTAATGGCTTTTTAGATGCCTGTGCTCATGCTGGAATATCCAAACACTGTCGCCTGTTTGCTGCCCTTGAGGCTTAGAATTACACAGCACTGGGCTAAGAAATAGTTATACTGGAAAGTTATATACCTTAGTAGAAGGTGGTCTTATGTGAGCCAATGTCCTGTAAACATTCCAGGTATTTTCAAAACTCCTGCAAAATAGTATAAATTAAACGTTAGCCTGTAATGGGTGTATATATTAATATACAGAAGAACGTCTCTTGGTTTCACGGGCAGATCTGGTCATCACACTACCTCCACCATGTTTGACTGTTGGTATAATGTTCTTATTGTGGAATTCTGTGTAAGCTTTACACCAGATGTCTTGGGGGTCATCAAGATGTTTTTGGCAAAATGTGAGATGAGCCTTTGTGTTCTTTTTTTGGTCAGCAGTGATTTTCGCCTTGTAACTTTCCCACAGTCTCTTTCTTATTGTAGAATCATAACTACTGACCTTAACTAAGGTAAGAGAGGCCTGCAGTTCTTGTACGTGTTAGTCTGGGTTCATTTCTGACCACCTTGATGAGTCGTCACCACTGCTCCAGGTTTTCTCCATTTTTAGATAATGGTTCTCCCCATGGTTCACTGAAGTCCCAGAGCCTTAGAAATGGCTTTGTAACCCTTTCCAGACCGATAGATGTCAATAACTTTGTTTCTCACCTGTTTTTTGACTTAGATCTCAGCATCGCGTGTTGCATTTTGAGACCTTTTAGCCTATTGCACTATGCAAGACAGGTTCTATTTAACTGATGTTTAGATTCAAGCCTCCAAGGGTCAATTCTGAACCCCATGACTCGGGAAACGTGCAAGGCCTGTGCATGTTCAGTACAGATAGAAACCGTATCATTAGCTCCTATTATCACATGGCATAGGAACACTTATTAACCTGAGGAAAAAATATATCTTGTAGATTAGTAGGAAAGAATCGGTTTTTACCTTCCCCTCAACTTTAGCGCCTCATCAAATCTCTTCTCGTTCATTGCTTGAGTCACATCCTTGGTCTGTCAAGATACAAACATTAAACATAGACCAAGTTAAAAACATTCATTGTGCACAAAATAAACCAAGACATAGAATGCATTAAACCAATGCCCATAAAACATTATTCAAAGATCCATTTGTATAAACTGAAATTGTTTTCAAGTGGACTTGATTTGCATAGAAGCAAAAGACGATAAAAAGATTCTGGTTGTTAAAAACAAACATCAGAATAAAAAAACTTTAAATTTACATTAACCCTTTGATCTCTTATCACAATGTAATTTCTCTAATTGCCTTCTTATTTTACTGATATAATAACAATACAAGCTATATTTAAAAGGTACAAGAACCAAAACACAATATTTCTCAAACTAGGTTTAACTACCTAAAAAAGTTTAAGTAATAAATATTAATTCACATGTAAAACTATTTTTTTCATATTTAATAAAAATTATGATTGAGAAAAATGCATTTCTTGTTTTTATTTCCTTTTATTTGCCAACCTGCCCCCAGTTATGCACATCTGACCCCAGGCATGCCCACTCTGCCCCCCCCCTGATATGCCTTATACCTCTTATATGCCACTGTGCCCCCTGATATGCCTTATACCCCCATTATACACTCCACCCCCAGATATGCCTCATACCCCCTAGATATGTCTTAAGACCACCTCATATGCCTTATACCTCCTATATGCCACTGTGCCCCCCTGATATGCCTTATACCCCCTATATGCACTCCACCCCCAGATATGTCTTATGCACCCTCTGATATGCCTTATATCACCCTCTATGCTACTGTGCCCCGGTTATGCCACTCCGCCCCAGATATGCCTTATACCTCCCTATATGCCACTCTGCCCCCCCTGATATGCCTTATATTGATATGCCTTATACCCCCTATATGCCACTCTGCCCCCGGATATGCCTTATACCTCCCTATATGCCACTGTGCCCCCTGATATGACTTACACCCCCCTTATACACCACTCTACCCCCCTGATATTCCTTATGCCCCCCTGGTGTCTAGTGGGGGCAGCCGGTGAACCTCTGCTGCTGGCTGGCACTTTCGCTAGAGCTTCTATGACTGGGCACCGGAAGGTCATGTGACGTGATGCCAGCGCTCAGTCATAGAAGCCCCAGTGGAAGTGAAGGGCAGTGGAGGTTGTCTGTGCGCACGTTCACCAGCTGCCAGAGAGGAGGATCCAGGTCCCCTGCAGCGCTGCGGGGGATCTGGATTTTAGTGTTATAATCTGACCTCATTTTATAATCTATAAAATCAATTCAACTAAGCGATAATGAAAATCGTTATCAATTAGTTGTTGCAGCCCTATGTACATGTATTCAGTTTTCCATATACAGACTACAAACATAAGATACAATTATATGTATTTTTATAATATACTGCTTTTTATCCCTTGCTGACTAGCTGCTTCACAGGAAGCAAGTACACATCTTTTGGATGCCTACACCCATCTTTTATTCAGATCAAATGTATTTTCTCCGAATGGGGTACACGTGGATATGAGTGGTGCCCATCCGCCTCTTACAGTACATGTATTCAATGAGTATGACAAAACTAGAATAGACGGGTGAAGACAAAAGGATTCATTAGGTAAAGAGGACCCTGCCTGCAAGTTAAACGCTCTTCCGACGCTGGCTGCGTGTCACAGAATGTAGGGTGAAATATAACTTACCACTTGAACGCACTCCATTAAGGGCAGACGGATTGCTTGGTTTCCAGTCAAACTGACCACACAAGCTGGTGTATCAGGTGTCCCCTCCAACAGGGCCATAACAGCTTCAACACCCATTCTGCTTCCCTATCAAAGAGAGCATCACGGTCAGCCATTCTCTTCACATATTCGCCTGTATTACGGTTCCACTGTCCAGTTAGTGATATACATGGCAATTAATTCTAAGTAATGTGTAAGTAAGAGTGATTAATAATAGGTATACCCTACTATTATTGTTAATCGATATGCAACATAGAACCAAAATAAGTTACGGAAACAATAACTACTGAGAATTATTATTTTATTATTGATCATGGCAATTTCAGTGCATTTCCTATGGATTAATAACGTTAAAAAAAAAAAGAATTCTTACCAAAATCCTGTCGAAGGCCGACGGTGTTCCACCCCTCTGAACATGGCCAAGGACGGTGACTCTTGTATCATATGCAAGACGTTTAACAACTAGCTGCATGTATATGAGAGAGCGCAGTAAGTCATTTGGTTAAAGGGATGGTACACAGGAAAATGCACGTAATCTATGTATTTAAAAGCAATAAAGAATAGATCACGGTACTCGTTTTGAGTAAAAGTGTCTGTTTGGCTTACATGATACTGGTACTCACGTGACCTAAGTCCCTTTCCTCTCCTTACATATTTCAGGCTCATCTTAACAGGAGAGCCTTTGTGACATTATTTATGGGTCCGGGGGGAAGGGGGTTGGGGGCAAGGTAATTCCAGAACTGTTAATTAAGAAATGAATCTTTGGTTGAATTAGTTCTGACCGTCATTATGGGTATCTGGTTGGAGAAAATGAGTTCACAGCACAGCAGTAAGATGTAGCAATATGTTATGGAACAAAGGCTATGGAGATAGAAACGCCTATGGACATGTCACTGCAAACTCATTAGTGTGGTCTGGATGGTTTGAGGCTCTTGTGGAGCTGACTGATGATTTTCCCAATAAAAATATTTCATTCAGAGTCTTTCCTGATTCTCAAGGCAATGCAGGGTATAAAATTACAATGAGATGTAACTGGACCTATGACTTTTTATTGGGCAAGGTGGAGCTCTTGAGGGACACATCTGCCTTGACAATAATATACTTATAGTTATGGGAAACATTTGTGAAAGGATCCTCGAGTAAACCTTATAAATATTGCTTTGGATGATCTTTAGTTCATGTTTGAGCAACACCTAAAAAATTAAAACATTTAGACAACACTTACATTTTTAACATATTCAGATGTGATAGGTTTGCCACTTATGTCAATTGCTCCTTCAGCAACAATAATAATGTTTAATCTTGATCCACGGTCTCTTGTCTGGAAAAAAAAGTCGTTAGCATTTCCACAGCCAGGAGGAGCTGTTAGACATGTCAAAGAACTTGAGGAGTATTACATTCATGGACGTGGGCCTTTAAATGCAAACCAAGTGCTTCGTTCCCGTTTGAGGGAAATTTCTGTTAAATATATATACATATTTTATTCATTTCATTTTCAACAAAAACGTTTTGTGTTTTTAATACAAACACTTTTCCTCAAGTTTTTATTTTTTAAAGGAATGTACACCAATTCGGTGCATCGGGGCTGGTACTGGATAACGAGGAGGCCTTGGCTCTGTAAGGCCAGCGGCCACCTAATGAGGCTGGGTACAACAGGCCGCAGAAGGCAGGCATCTCCAGCTGGTGGCCGCAGACTGCAGCACCCTATTTGCCGCTGGAGCAGCGGATCGGGTGTGTATGGAGCAATGGTTGGCAGCTGCCCGCTGCTTGTGGGACAATCACGAGAATTATCCCCCCCAATAGTAATCTCCCCTAAGTTTACTTTTTTACGTAGGTGTTTTCCTAGACATTACATACATTGTTCTTTACATGTAGATGCATTCTATCTAATAGGATTCAGCTTTGCAGACTGCCAAAACCCCTTTATTGATTGATCTATTAATCACCATGTCTTACAACCGACTACTGATATTGTTTCTAAGCTTGCGTGGCTGCTGATTTAGAACAGTTTGTTATTCTTTTTTAATTATCACAGTCAGTCGTGTATTAAGTCATGTATGAATGTTTCAATCAATTTCAATTACTCGTTGTCTTGTTAACTCCCTTCTGGGGTCATTTCGCCTTTCTTTTCAGAAATATGCATTATCTTACTTAAAGGGATTAAGATTGTGAAAGGAAATTAGGAAAGAAAGAAAAGTGGAACAGAATTTAAATGGAAAACCAATCATGAAATAAGTTTTATTGGATAGGGTTCCATGGGTTCAGAGAGAAAAATGTATTATTAAATTTAGGGAAATATCATACATATCAGAAACACAAAATGTAATGGAAGATCAGAACAATTCGGCCCATCTAGTTTGCCTGAAAACCTCAAGCCCCATTTGGTCCATGGTCTTCTCTTACTTTCAGCATAGCGATATGCCTATGCCATGCATGTTAAATTCCTTACTACCTCTGCTGGGAGACTGTTCCACTTATCCACCACCCTCTGTGTAAAACTTCTTCTCTTTGAACTAATCTCCCTTGTTGTACTGTGTTGAATCTGTATTTATGTCACGTACCCTCTTCTCCGCTTCCATTGTACTATTCGCCATTGACAATGAATTGTACAAAAAGAAACAAAAGAGTTTCTGGATACTGATGAAAGCAAATAAAAAGAACATAAAGAGTGGATGGTGGGAATTCAGTTGCACTATGACTTGCTTTCATCAGCATTGGAGAATTAAAATTGGATTGACCACTGAATCCAAAGATAAAAAGGACATGAGAAACATCATCCTTATGACAGATTTATACATTCTTCACAGACTTTTAATAGGAGAAGAAATTTTAGTTTTGGTAGCAGCCATTTAGTTTTTCTTGATAATAAAAGTTTTAACCTTTCAGCTAATTTTATGTCATAATATCTATATCTATATATATATAGATGTACCTCCTGTAATCTTCTGCAAAGATGATCTTCCCAGTCCTCCTCTGGTGGAGACTCTGGAATAAAAACCCAGTCTGCACCACATGCTAGGGCTGTCACCAATGCCAAGTACCTAGAGTCCGGCACGAGAGAATTAAAATGGTTAGTGAAATGTAGACTACACTGGTGAATTACAAATACAGATGTTTACATAATACGCTTTAATTAACCCTAATCAGCCAAGCCTCTTTGCACCCTATGGGCGTATGGAAGAGGGAGAAGAGAGACCAGCGCCTAGTGTCATGGTCTATTCAAAATGGGATACTCCGTAAACTTGTCCACTGGAAGTAGAGTGAATTTTATCCCCTTCTTCACCACTCAAAGGACCTTAATTATCAAATCTAAAAGTCGACACAGAAGTGGGTTTTAGCACTGTGTGTTATAATACCCAGAGTTTGACCAAAACACAGGTTAGATTAATGGCGGGGCACACAAAGCAATTGCTCCAGGGCCCCGCCATTCTGAGGGTCCCTGGACCAATTGTAAGAGGCTTAAGTAGCTTTAAAATGTCCTTTACTACTATAGGAGCTGGAAAGTTAAGAGGAAGATCTGAAACTGTGCATTATGGATATTAAGAGACTAAGACATTTATAGGAATGGTGATACAGATATGGAATGGAATATTAAATCCAATTTTGATACTGTGGTCATCAATATTCCTATTTGTTACATCTCCCATGACCCATTGTTTCTTCTATTTCTCTAAAATTATCACCTACATTATCATCCACATTGGTGGAAATAGAATGTGTCCTACATAAACACGCAGGCGTAGATTTGCATAGGATTAAGGTAAATCTAGTACGCTACAAAGGCAAGTAACATTAGCCGCCGAATAATACTTTGTAGCTTACTAGCTTTACTTCCTCACTTTATTGCATTCTTCCCAATCGACCTGCTTCATCAATGAACGGACAAGTTCCTCCGATTCGACTTGGCACATTTAGTCAAAAGTTGCATTTAAAGAACTGAATTATAAAAGGATCACTAAAATGTTTTTTAAAACATTAATGATTGCACTTACCCACAGTGACGGCCCATCACTTCAAGAACAAAGGTCCTTTGGTGACTGAAAATAAATATTTTTTTATATAACATTACATATCATAAAAGATACAATTAAACCCCAAGCAACATAATCCCAGAGTCCTTACCACAAAACAATATCATATGCACGTCATGAAATATTGAGTTTAGCCAAAGCTTCTACATCATCAGACATCATAACATCTCTGATGTTAAAGTGACACACCAGGTATCATATGCACTAAAATGTATAAGATAGCTGTGATCTCTTTAAATTGGCATTTTTTCCTACACTTCAAAAATGCATGACATAATCCCCCAATGCATTCAATCTATAGGCAGCATGGGGGTTTTGTTTAAAGTGCTCTTATGGCCAATTACTAATGAGATGTTCCCATTCACTGCTGTCCAATCTTTGCACCAGAATCATTATTTATCCCTTTAATCACAAAGTTATTCCTCTACTGCAGATATAAACCAGTTCCAATTTATTCTGAGAATGCAACAATAAATAATTGACACTGTTAAACAAGCTGTCACAACTACTTAGCTGAGTCGGGGACACCTTTACTAGTGCAATGAAGTCCTTATGAAGTGACACAGGGTTCTTCCAACCACTGATCAACTTAGTTCATATATGCAGAACTTTTTGGTTAATGGCTCTTAAAATAGACTCTGCACTAACATGTGACATAACTAACTAATATATTTATATACCGGTATATATATATATATATGTATATATATATATATATATATATATATATATATATATATATATATATATATATATATATATATATTAAAATGAACTACTGTCGCAAAAATATTAAAATATACTTCTACATTTTCATATCCTTGTTCATTTCTCAACTTTGTTGAAGTCTGTTGTCTAATGACTCAGATGCCAAAAAGAAGAACGATGGCCTGGGGCTGCATAGCACATTTTTATTTGTGTCCCAGAATAAATAGGACCAACTGAAAACCCTCTTATAGACAAAATAAGATTACATTTATAACCATACCTTTGAGCAGTAGTTGTAATTGCATCTACTATCTCCATGATTCTGTGGAGAGCCGAATCTGTACCAATAGTCATATCTGTTCCACAGAAGTCATTATCAATGGATCCCACCAAGCCAACAATATTTAGGAAACTAGACTTCTTTGCTTCATCGGCAGTGATCTTTCCTACAGAAATACACCATCGGTTCCATTAAATATATTTATTATTAATATTTATTATTTTGTTTAAAATAGTAGAACAAGCCATTTAAACATTTGTGGTCAGCCTTCTTATTTGCAGTTGCAAAATCAGGTGGTTATTTAGGTGTTGTCTAGGTGATTATAGACTCCTAGAGCTGGTATTTAAAATGTCCTCATTTGAGTACAAGTAGGACACTCAACGTCTTTTGGGTCTATTCCAATTCTACATTGTGCCAACGTTGATGTTAACTCTTGGCAAACTTGTGAATGCCAACAGAAGAAACTCTCAGCAACTCCTATTTTCCATGAGTTGTCCTGCATTCAGTCCTCAAAGATTTAAAAACTGACCGAACTAAGGAGCACAGGACTATTGTAAGTGAGAAGACCTCATGGTGACAGATAACCATGCGCCAAGTTACGTTATCTATTTCAAGCAGATCCTAACTGTTGTTAGAGACAGGGAATGTGAGAAAAGAAAATTGAGAAGAGAAACAAAAAACATTGTAGCAAGACAGCTTAAAAGTACTTTTCCACCTATACTAAACAAAATTAAGAACCTTTTTTTCTATGGTACCCCTTTTTCAAGTTTCTATGGTAACAACCTATCAGTGGCTATTTGTGCCGCATGACAATTAAGTGTTCCCAGCAAAAAAAATGAACGTGGAAACATTTTTTGCTTGATGAAAGAAGTATTTCTGGACAGGGATTGGACATTAAACAGAACTAGAAATGGGGTATCTAATGGTGCATTTATTTATAGAATAAAGTAGGAGAGTATGTGGAGTTACACTTAATACTAAAGAGTAAATGAGCCCAAGGAAGCAATATTTCAAGATGCTTACCTGCTTTAACTAAGTCAGTAAGCAGGCCGCTCCATTCTGCACGGAATGTATCAGCTCCGGTCAAGCTGCCGTCTCCACCAATAACGCATAAGTTGGTAATGCCTTTCTTTACCAGATTGCACGCTGCTTTAAGTCTACCCTCTCTTCCTCGGAAATCTTGGCATCGGGCGCTTCCTATTACTGTGCCGCCCTATAGAAAGATAAGCACATTCAACACTCGGCTGCATTTCTCTTCTCAACATTTTTTTAAATAAAAAAGTTTTTAGAAGTTGCCCAAAATCAAAAAAAAATTATAAAATCTGACCAACCCAGGTACCAGATTTATTATTACTTCCAGTAGAATCAACAAAATGGTAGAATCATATATATACATATATACATATTATATATATATATATATATCCTCATCCTCATTGGAACTCATCAGCATGAGGTTGGGCTACTGATCTTAAGGATTGCAGCTGCACCCAGGGTTAATACAAATCAAATTAGGTATGGTGGGGAAAAAGTGTGATGGGGAAAATAGCAGGCATTATTATATATAAATATATACTGTATATCACACCTTTTTGTATTATGGCAAATCAGGGATTAAAAGATTATGCCTGGGCACTTAGTAGACATGAAATTCACAACATCTAAACAGATTGTCTGACATTACATGATATAAAAATGTTAATTGACCTGTTCTTCTAATGGCTGAGTTTGACAAACAAATATTTTAGCTTTTTAGATTTCAATGTATTTCAAAAACACAAACTAAGTAGTTTTTGTAGTGTTTTCTTAATGCCCTGCATGCACGATAACCTTTGATCGAGTACTTCTCCTAAAGTAGTTAACTAACGTACATTCTGAAGAAGAACTGGCCCATTCCTTAGAGTTTGCTGCAGATGTGATAAAGCCCCATCACATTTCTAGAAATTCTTATATACAACATGCAGGTGGAGAGGCTTTGTGAGGGGAGGACGTAGGAGTACATGGAGTGGGGCTGTCTGGAGAAAGATGAGAGTGACCCAGAGACTCTTGTTAGCAGGGCTGCACTCTGAGACTCCAGGGAAAACCTGGAGCGTTTCCAATGCTGGACAACATGGTGCAATGAATGACAGGCAAGCATAGGTCATCATACACGGTTGCAATGAAGACCACAAACCTTACAAAAAGCTTTTGTTCTACTTACATATAAGCGGAACTAGAATTTAATATTTCATGCAAACTGATCATTCACTTACTATAAATATAAGTCAATGACAAGGGATATCTTTACCTGGGTTAATAGCCATGAAATGCAATAACCGTCTGTCTACACCTGTGACCTTGCGGATACCAGTAAAGCACAGTAAAGGAGATCCTTTAGCATGTTTCTTCTTGAATGGATATTGAGGTGAGTGAAGATGTCAATGAAATGCATACTCTTCATACCGGTTATATAGATGGCATTCAAGGTGATGCAGTCTGTAGTAACATCCAGATCTGCACAATGTCAACAGGTCTTTCTTACTTTATATATGTATAATAATTTTAGAGGGGTTGCTATACCTACTACTGCAACAATTGTATAATTAAACCTAAAAATATTTATTATAGCAAAAGTTTAAAGAGAGTTCCAATTTTCTCAGGTCACCCTTAATTCCAACTTGTGGTCATGTGACACACGGTTTTGCTTACCGCTTCATTTAATGTTTTGGGGGAACATTTTGGATTTTACCGATCAAACTGATTAAATCATGACATCGTTATATTTACTTTACTTACTGGAATAACTAAAAAGCGGGCACAACAAAATTTCCTCTTATTAACTCAAAAAGCAATACAATTTGTTTTCTATTTTAAATGATGTGATTAGGACTTGTTGCCATGGCAACAGAAACCAGACACTCACAGCTAAAGCAATCTGACCTTCATACGTTTCTAAAACGGTTTCTCCCTGACGTGAAGAAACTAAGTAGGACTGTCTCTTGACACGTGCCAACGTGTATAAACCACAGACGTATCGCTCCTATAGATTTTAGCTTTCCATTAAAAAAAAAACGGAACTTAGTAGTATATCTTATGCATCACTTAAATGATTTAGAAATGTTGCTTGAGGTCAAGTCTGTCTAGTAGACTGAACACTAAATAGAGTCTTATGATTACCTATTTCTAACAGCAACACACACACACAAATGCAAAGGTCACGGGTATCATTTCTATTTATGTGTGGCATTTGAAATTTGACTCTAGGTAGAACTTTGACCTCGTTTGGAACCAAAGTGATGGGTTATTTTTGCCTTTGACATTGAGAATACCTCCCTGGGTATAGAATATCCCCAGACTAAAGTATCCTTTGCCTTCAAATGATAACCTCAAAAGATAATGTCAAGATGTCATGAAGAGTCTAAGGAATATTAAAAGATTTCTGAGCAAGCTTCGCACAATCCCTGGCAGTATGACTGAAACGGAGACATATCGTAAAACAGTCATTATCTTTTATAATATTTTCTTAATAAATTAAGGCCAATGGATCACATTTAATTACTCATCATGTGCAGTATGAATTTAAGGTAACAAAAATAAAAATAATAAATACTAATAATAAATAATAAAAATACTAAAAATAATTTTAAGATTTTGTTACCTTTTTTTTGGAATATATAATAATAGAATAGAGCATGGAATAGTCTATACTTTGATTCTCGGAATCACCCCGATTTATTCCAACCCTTGGAACCCTTTTATTTTATAGGATCCCTGTCGATATAAAAAAAGAACCAAAAAAACCTGACAAGCGCAAGCTTTAGATTCCAGAACAATACTTTGTGAGGCTACTATTAAGCTTTAAATATACTGAAAATACAAAAATTATGAGGGTTGCAACCATTAAACTGAAAAGTTTTTGTCAAGTTTAGTGTAAAAGCTATAGCATAGTTTGATGAGCTGGTGTTCGCTCGACGTGACTGCCTATCTCAGCTTGTCAAGTATTCTGGTCCTTCATATGGATGCAGGAGAGCTTTACTAGCTGAGCTGGGAGTCTGGCTTGGTCTACCTATCATTAGCACTCCACTAAGGGCAATAATTTCACAAAAGGATCTTAGTTAAAAAGTACTGATTTGACAAGTAGATAACGGAAAAATATGTCATATGGTTCTACATTCAACCTAACCCCTTGACTTTCTCAAAGAGTAGTTGGGTGGGCTATTTCTAGCAAGACTAAAATCTGCAATCTGTGATGTGATGTGATAAAAATTGTACATTTGATTCCATAAAAATAAGATACAATGATGAAAGAGTTAGCATTTTTGTATTTCCCACAAAAGTACAATTAAGACCATAAGGAACACTTGAGCCCAGTGTAAGTGTAAAATGCATACTAGAGTTCAGTACGCATACTTACGATAAACAGAAAATTGACTTATTTCTCTTTAAAGAGGCAGTCTAGTTACACATTATATTTATAAAGTAAGATTTCTGCCTACTTAAGAATGCAATGTTCTTAAGACGAAAGTCTTACTTTCTACCTCCAATAACTAAAATACAAAAAATAATGTATGACTAGTCTGTCCCTTTAGGAAGGCACAGTTCCAGTGTTTGTTTTAATTTATTTATATTTAGCAACATTCCCTGATGGAGAAGATCATTGTAGGTTATTGGGAGCCAGGCTTACAAACCTTTCCCCTAATCCTACTTTTAAGACTCCTTCTAAATCACACTTACAAATACACACTCATGCACATTTATGCTCACACACACTCCCTTTTACACACCACGCTAAACAACACTCTTCCTCTAACATACATATGTACTCTCTTACCCCCTTACCTGGCCCGCAGCTTACTTTCTGGCTGCTCGCACTCTGTGTAAGTAGCCTCGCTTTTACCGCAGGGTCACATTGCATCGTGTTACGTGACCCCACTGTGTTATTGCCTCTATGAGTAGCCCAGTCCAGGACCCTTTATAAAGATTTTTGGACTGACCCGGGGGACAATTGCCCCTGATGATGCACAATGAAGACAGATATTAGAAGTTGTTGATTTGTGTTGGCGACAGTGCCCATTTAAGAAACCAGCCGGCCTTACCAACTGCAGCATCATCGAAACGCTTTCCCACGTAGCTTCTCGTATGTTATCACCTCCATCGACTAGACCTTGATAGCCCTATAAAAGAAAAAGAAACTGTGTAACTAATGCAAACTTTAGAACAATATTTAAAATGGGAAGGATTACACAGATTTCTGATACAGACCTCATGTACAAAGTAAACCTTGGCTCCTGTATAAATTCCAACTCTCACAACTGCGCGGACAGCTGCATTCATTCCTGCCAAGGAAATGCCATGTTTACAGAATGAGGAACAGGCACTGACTGAAGCCACATTAAACACTTATCATTATAACTCCTTTTCCCACGGTTAAATCGATTCTATAAAATCTTACTTAGCTATATAACACATAGAGCCATTTGAATATTATAATATTGGTTGGATTATTTTGGCTTGCTTGAAAAAAATTACTTTTTTAGAACACTTTTAATCTATCTGTGCAGCGCGTGACTATGAACTTTGCCTTTAATTAGTCCTGCTAATTCTGTCTGCCTCCTTCATTACCACCTGTTGGGTTTAATAGGGGAGTTGGTTGTTATCAAATTCTCTTGCCAAAAGAACTCATTTATCTTAATGAAAAGAACAACAATTTTCGGCCAAAAATTCTTCATGAAAAGGGCCGGTCCAACCTGGACTGAGACATTTACGGAGGCAGTAACACAACACGATGTTAAGTGACCCAGCTGTAAAAGCGAAGCTGATTCTGCAGTGTGCTTGCAGCCAGAAAGCTGCGGCCGAGGTAAGAGGGTGAGGGAGTATGTATGCAAGTTAGAGTGAGAGTGTGTGTTAGCATGAATGTGCAAGAGGGAGTGTGCGTGAGCATGAATGTGAATGTGTAGGTGTGTGAGAGGGAGTGTGTGTTAGCATGAATGTGTATATACAAGCGCTTGTGTTAACATAAGTGTGTATGTGTGTCTTACAAGGAGTCTTACAAGCCTCGTCATCCACTGAACTATATATTATCCAGGACCATCTCACCCTATTATACATGGATGTATACAATAATGAGATCAACATCAACTGAAACCATATAAGTCTTCTGACTAATGTATGGAATACTATCCATCGCATGGAAATAATAACAACCAGTACAGGGCAGGGCTATACACTATTGATATTATTTTACTACACTAATACTATGTACTAATGTACTATTTATTCTCTTTATGCGCCGGTATGTTTTAACATGTGTTTATCTTATTGTCAATTTGTATATTTTCAATGTTAATGTTCCTGTTAATTTTTTGATGTCTCCCTATTGTAATAACTTTAAATTGTGTAGTTCTAGGGCACTCAAAAATAGACAGAAAGTGAGTATCTTACTTTGCAACAAACAGATCACTAATGTGTTACTTTCCTTTTGGAAATGATTAATTACATGGGGAGGCTTTATCACTGTGGAGTCATGCCATATCATACTAGTCTCACAATAGCAGTCACAACAAATAAAAGCAAAAGCCTTGAAAGTGAAACCCTCCTCCCCAATAATCTGTAAAAGATCTGCTTTAGGGAGTCAAACTGTAATAGAAAGAAAAAGTAAAAACTCCAGTATGACAGTAATCATAGGCTATAACTATATAAGTCAGCACTAAAATTACCCAATGTAGAAGTTTTCCTGTACTATTCAGTTCCGACATGCCACGGGCTCACACGTTTATTGATATGCCAAAAATGCACAGTGCATTTCTATATTCTCTTTTGTAAGGTAAATGGTTACATTCATATTATTTCCAGTCGAAACATAACACTTGCAAAATAAGAAGAAAGGGGGTTATTCATTGCAAGAAGTCCTCTTCTCCTTCTGTACCAGTATGTCTTAACACGTGTTAATCTTAATGTCAGATTTTATATTGTCAGTGAATGTTGTGAATAATAGATCACTGGCCCAGCTCATTGCATCGTATCTTATCCATCTCCAAGTACCAAACATGAAGATGACTTGTACCCGTTTTACAAACAAGCCGGAGTCGCTGGTTAATGTGGTTGCAGTGGTTACTTGAACTTTACGTAAAATCTTTTAATGCAATGTGAACATCAAAGAGTTAATGTACACCATATAGATATTACCTTGAGCATCTCCTCCGGATGTAAGCACAGCGATGGCTCTGCCAACCCCAAGGGATTGGGCGTCCTGCTGCTTAGTTGCTGTCCCCGGCATTTTATTGTCTGTAAAACAACAGAAAAGCTGGCATGAAATCCCAGACTGGCTGTCTGTCTCTTCCCGGTAACTTGTAGACTGACACAGACAGAGGAGTACGAGTGTGTTTTGTAGGGCGGTCACACTATCTCCTACAATCACACTGCATGACCAGCCGAAATGTCACTGCGAGTTCCTCTTTTATGCAACGTCAGCCACACTCAATCCTCCAGATCCAGTGCAGCTATGCATTATGTCAACCACAGCCAGTGCCCACTCTTTGAATACATTTATTAAAGAAGACCCGTTATAGCATATAGGAGAAAAATGGTTAACAGTTTAACTATTTTAAATAAAATGCCAAATATAATGGACTATATATATATATATTTTTTAAACAGTTCTAATTTTTGCATAGTATAATATTTTCAGACAGAAACACAGTCGCCATCTGTATGTTTTCTAGATCTGTTATCATAGCCCAACCTACTAGACAAACATCCTGACTCCTTATCATGCTGCAGTAGGGTAAACAATAGAATGGCTCAGGGTTAATAACCCAGCAGGACACCCTGACTATAGAAAGCCTATAAAGGGACAGACTTTATTAACTTTATTGCTGTAAAGAATCATCTCCGTGTGGTGTTTGAGCAGGGGAAAGTCACTAATGACAAGAATGGCACAAAATGAGACAAAGCCAGGGTTTTGTCAGTGCTAGCCACCATGACTGTATACAGCATTAGGGTCTATTCACTAAAAGGAGGGTTGGCAGCAGAGTTTACAGAAGAATTGTGGACCCAGCTACCTCAATTCTCCAATCATAAATTAAGGGCCAACACTTCTATGCATCTCCCGGGAGAAGAAAAACCCCACTGATTTACCTATACCTTATCCAGGGCCAGCCAAGGGCTTTGTAAAACAGAAGCTTATTGGGGTGGCCCAAATATATAGTTAGGTCTCCTCCAAAATCTCCTGACAACCTTTATTTAAGTAAATAGAACCTGTTTTTCAGCCAAGGAGAAAGTTATTTTTTCCAGGGGACATCCCATGTAACCAAGAATGGCTAGGCATGTGAAACGAAAGATTTATGCTTAAATGTGTTGTTCCAGGTACTCTGCTGAATTTAGCGATATAAAAACTATATGCAGTATTAGAACCATCATTCCTTATACCGTTCATTGCCCAAAACCTTCCCTGAAATGATTGTTTAATCATGCAAAGTTTGTCTCATTCTTCATTTTTGCTGGGGACATTTATCATGTGGCAGGCAGTGAAACTGAAACTGTTTCAGTTGTTTTGGTTGTTAATGTGTTAAAACTTCAGATGAAAGAATAAAATGACAGATATGCCTACCTACCAATGGCAGGTATAGAAAGTTTATTGGAGCGAAATCAAAGTCCACCTTAATGGCAAACTGCACTACTATATAAGGTGCTGTATTTCTTTTTCTATTTCTAATAAGTTTGTTACTTGCTTTATAACTGGTGCGGGGATTGAGGAAGAGAAAAAAATGGGGAAACAAAATTTGTTAAGCACTGTCTTTCTAATTGATTTATCTATATCAAATCAATACTTGGTGTGACCACCCTTTGCATTCAAAAGGCATCAATTCTTCTAGGTGCACTTGCAAAAAGTCAGGGATTTTGTGCTAGTGATCATCAAAATTAATACGTTGGCTGAAACACAATCATTGGATGTGGTATAGACGTGCGCCAATATGAAAAAAATTAAGGAGAGCAGAAAAGCAGCTATGATCACCAGAGAGAGTTGTTCCCATTACACTCAGGAGAAATGCAGGAATGGAGTACTAATAATGAAAGCGCTTAAAAGGAAAAGAAGGTGATACTGCTATAGTACAATACAATACAACGGAGGTAGGTGCAATATAAGGGCAATCTAATCTAATAATAAATATACAAGACAGTGTATAATGTATAAAAACAAATACACCAAATGGGTGGAGCCCTAGTGAGGCACAGGAGCCCCAATGCGTTTCACCATCAGGCTTCCTCAGAGGGTCCCAGCTCGCAGAGTACAGGCTACTGTTGGTGTGTGAAGGGTAGTAATGGGAGAGAGAGAACATAAGTTCCAATAAGAAAAAACCTTTTGCACAACGTATGTTCTTATAATGGACGGGCTTCCTGTATAGGACTGAGCGTGTCTGGATGCCAACGCAAATGTGCCAAACATGGGGAGAGGCGTGTAGACAGCTGTATTAAAGAGAGCTTCTTCAGTGATGAACACAATCATTAACTGAAACAGCTGTGTAGGAGGAAGAAAACCGGGTGAACGACAACCAAACTCACTAACAAGGGGAACTTGCTGAAGACAGGTTAATGTCAAAAGTCATATACCTTGGCAAAACTGAGCACAGCAACAAGACAAGACTGGTAGTTATACTGCTTCAGCAAGGTCTCTCTCAGGCAGATGGTTTCCCACTTCTGTCCAAACTCTTTTGCAGAAGCACAAAGAATCGGGCAATGTTGAGGACTGTAGACACATTGGTCGGCCAAGGAAACTTAGTGAAGCAGATAAAACACAAATCATGCTTGGTTCTCCTCACAATCGGAAGTTGTCAAGCTGTGCCATCAGCTCAGCATTATGACCCAGGTACTTCTAACCTGTAGAAGTCTGGCCAGAAGTGGTCTTCACAGAAAACTCACGACCAAAAAGCCACGCCTCCGACATGGAAACAAAGCCAAGCAGCTCAACTATTCACGAACACAAAAAATCAAGGGTGCAGAAAAGTCATAGCAGGTGGTATGGACTAAAAAGTGAAAATTTGGCTGAAGCAGAAGGCAGTTTGTTCACTGAAGGTTTGGAGAGCAGTACAAGAATGGGTGTTTGCAGGCAACACTGAAGCACGGTGGAGGTTCCTTGCAAGTTTTGGGGTGAATTTCTACAAATGGAATTTTGGTCAGAATAATGGTCTGCTCGATGCTGAGAAGTACAGGCAGATTCTTATCCATCATGCAATACCAACTGGAAGGCATATGATTGGCCCCAAATTTATTCTGCAGCATGACAACCCCAAGCATACAGCCAAAGCCATTAAGTGTGAAGAAGAACAAGGAGTTCTGGAAGTGACAGTATGGCCACCACAATGACCTGAACACAACATCATCAAGTCTGTCTGGTATTACATTTTTCCCTTTTGTACCCTTATATATAAAAAGAAACTGGGAAAACTTTGAGTAGGCTTACCAGAAGTCTGGCTGATCTGCTTCTGCTCTGGTGTGCTCTCTGAAAAACAGATACACACGGGACATGAGATTTATTCGTGTTCTTACAGTGTTCTTCTTGCACACAGTGAGTTTACCATCCGCAATGGAAAGAGGTATCAAGCCATCATCATAAGTTAACAGGTAAGGTACTTATATATATATAGACACATAGACAGTCAGTATGCATTTTACTAATGGCTGCATGTCTTTTCCAACTTCAGATACAATACAAAGATGACCTCAAACATTTCTACAAAGACTGTAATGGAAAGTTAGCTTAACACATATCAAGCTCGTTACTGCTTACTGGTTGTTACTGGATAGAAATCACTCAGTATGCTGATCAGGCAAATGTGAACCAGCAGAGATTCACAGAGCGTTTTATTCACTCAGTCAGGGTTTGCAAGAGAGCTGCAGTTTCATCTCCACTGCGCATTAGGAGCTTATTTTTTATTTTATTTTTTTTAACAATATTACTTAATCACATTTGCCATATATTTTTTCATGTTCCAGATCAGAAAGAATATGCTGGGCAGGCAACAGGCAAGTTAGAAAATTAAAGATGAGTCCTTGCAATTCTGTTGGAGATGGGTAGACCAAAACCCGGGAAACTCAGGAGACCAAAACGTCTTAAAACTGTAAATTCAAGTTCTACAAGCAATTTCCCAACATCAATGTAGATTTGCAGAAAAGCTTTATTTTTGACTTTTATTCTTGACCTCTTAAAAACATCCCATTCACCACATGAACACTAAATGTATGAGAAAATTATTACATACTACTACTTATTACTGAATGGCTGCATCGCTGCTACCATACACAAGAACCAAACCTAAAAGCTGCTTGTATCCTCAATCATCCCCTATTCTCGTATGACACTTATATCCTTTGGACTGAACTAACAGATAGGTCTGGTCCCTGTGAATTCGGAAATATATATTACAGCTGTCGTTTGGGGGTGGGCAAGCTCATCGCCAGTATAGAAAAGCTTGTTATATAATAAACAGTGAGCTTTGTATTGTTTAAAAACCAAATGTCACAGCCTTTGACAGATATACAGTATTTGATAGGAACCCTGTCCGCTCACCCAAAACTGTACACAAGAGGGCGCTGTGGTTAGCTGCACATGAAGTGGAGCGAAGGGGATCTCATTATCTGTTAGTCATGGCTCATACATTTAATGCACGCTGCTTTTCATTCTATACAAACATATAGACCGGCAAAGAATGTATACAAATCTTTAATTTCAACATGTGTTACTTAATTCTTACAGAATGAGTTATACGTTTTCATATATGTACTCAATTCCAGTAATTGTAAGCTGCAAACCCAGTAGAATATATGTGTTGCATTTCATAATGCGCATGTAAATTGTGTGACTACATGGGAATTGGATAACAATAGAGGGGTTTATTCACTAAAGGGAGAGTTGGCAGGAGAGTTGTGCTTTCAACTCACCTACTTCACTATTCATTATGAATGGCCATCACTAGCAAGGTTCTCCAACAATAAGATATGAGCTAGCCCTGTATAACTCAATGGGTAAAGAGACTATGAAGAAACCTCAAAGCCAAGGTGGACCTGCAGAAGAAGCTCCATTTATAATGAATAGGCAAGTATGAGCATTGAAGCCACAACTCTCCTGCCAGCTCTCCCTATAGTGAATAGACCTTGGCCAAAGCACACACACCTACCTAATTTAACATTTTCAAGACAAATGTACTTAAATACCGCTTTCTAAAAATAAAAAATTTATTAAAAATGAGATTTCACAGAAAATGCTGAAACTGGAAGAAATGTTGGTCCTTTTCGAAGCAAGATGGGTAACAAAGACTTAGAAGATTATCATGCTTTATAACAACATATTCTGCGTAAGCAATTAAGGAACGATGAAAAGGTGACAAAATACGAAAGAACAGACAATATTGGAAAATACTAACCAAAAGCACCCTTTCTTTTCTTGTAGAGCTGAAAAACAGAGAAGACGAGAAATATCCCGAAAGACACCGACACAGAAACGAGAAGCTTGATTAGAATGTTGGCGCCAGCAGAACACATAGCCTGTAGCTACGGTCATGGCTTCTTCATATTTATAGCTAGAGCCCATGAAGCAGGAGGCAGCTGCTAACAAAGCCCGTCCTACTGGTGAAATCAGAGCATTACGTGATGTGCTATTACACATGGTTTAAATGCCCGGACAGCTGAAATAAACTCCGCTTTGCTCCGAGAGGCCATCAAAGTGATACAGCAATTTCCATCTTCTCCATGATTCTGGATTTATTTTTCTTCTCCAAGACTATTTGTTAAAGGCAATTTGTCCAAGGCTTAACCTACAGAAACGTTATCTTAAATTAAAAGTCTTTATATAGTGTTAAAAGTTTTTAGAAAAGGTATAATAATATTCATCATGGAAACCATTGGGGGTATATTGTAAAAAGGTGTCATAATGACATATATATACCGTATTTATCGGCGTATAACATGCACTGGTGTATAACACGCACCCCCATTTTCACAAGGAAATTTGAGTAAGAAAAAATAATTTTAACTTGGAAGCTATGAACTTAATGTTGGAATAATATTTATTACATTATAACATTTATTATAACATTTATACCACTTATAAGGCAAATGTGAAAGAAAAAGCACCTCTTTGAACAAAAAAACTGAACAAAAAAAACTTCATCAGAATCACTGCTATCTGGGAAACCACACACACACACAGTAAGACACACACAGTAAGACACACACAGTAAGACACACACACACAGTAAGACACACTCACACTCAGACACACACGCTAAGACACACACACTCAGACACACACAGTAAGACACACACTAAGACACACACACACTCAGACACACACACACTCAGACACACACACACACACACACTCAGACACACACTCCCTACCCCCCCTTCTCAGGATCTCCTCTCTCATTCCCTAACCCCCCTTCTCAGGCTCTCCCCTCTCCCTCCCTAACCCCCTTCTCAGGATCTCCTCTCTCCCTCCCTAACCCCCCTTCTCAGGATCTCCCCTCTCCCTCCCTAACCCCCCTTCTCAGGATCTCCCCTCTCCCTCCCTAACCCCCTTCTCAGGATCTCCCCTCTCTCTCCCTAACCCCCCCCGGTCACTTACCTTCAACTCCTGTGTTGGAAGCATGAGGCGTTTGTCTCGGGTGCCGGCGCTTCACTGCTGAGCGCCTGCGTCTGACGTCATATGCCGGCACCTGAGACAAACGCCTCACGCTTCCAACACAGGAGTTGAAGCGTTGAGGCAGGCGGCGGCCGCCGCCGCCAGCAGAGGAGTCCTGGATTTCTGTCAGTCAGGGGGGCCCGAGAGTTGCCGAGCGGTCGTCTTCAGCAACCGCTCGGCACCCCTTGGGCCCCCCTGACTGGCAGAACTCCAGGGCCCGGTCGCAGTTGCGACCCCTGCGACCCCGGTAGTTCCGCCACTGGCTCTAGGATTTATCGGCGTATAACACGCAGGTAGGGTTTCAGCTTCATATTTTAGTTAAAAAAGTGCGTGTTATACGCCGATAAATACGGTACATCACAAAAAGCTTCATATCGGAATCATCAAATAATGCCAGTTTTTGAAAATTTGGCAACCTTTATACACAACCCTCAGTAAACTAGAATATCTACGGCTCATTCTGAGAATCGCAAATCCTCTTTCCTTTTTTCATTAAACCATCTTCCATATTTAGTGAGTTTTGGGATATTATCTCATGTAGCCACCAACAGGGTGGACTTCTTTAAGGTGGACCAAGAGGGGTTGGTTTCAAAAAGGACCCTTCTAAATTGGAGTGACGCCAAGAGGGGCAGGAAAAATGAACGGCTGGACAAATGTATACAGCTGGCAGATTCATTTTTGATAAGCCAGTAGTGTATATAGACATAGAGATCCATATAATAACTTCAGAAACCGGGTGCGTGTAGGAGAATTATAGGAGCCATCGCTATCTGTCTTCCAGTAGTTTCCAACCATGAACAAAATATTAACCGGCTTACCCATCGATCAACTGCTGTATTAATTTATTTTGATTTTATTTTAAATAATGACACTATAGATGTTGCAGATAACGGTAAAGGAGTGTATAATACATATGTTTGCATATTACATATCGTGAAAATCAGTTGGTTACCAATGTGAGACATCAAACACTATGTTTGATTAATTTCATGAACTCATCTACTGTGGCAGGGGAGGGCTGGCAGCCTAAGGCCTGGAGGGCAAGTCAAGTCAAGTGGCCCATTGCACCACCATATCAGCCCATCATCCATGCCCATCTTTTCCTGATTTTCTAACGCATATTGATTATAAAAATACAAATATGATTCAAATGTGGTTTAACATAAGTAAATTTAATAGCAACAAAGGATGGTGAAAAAAAAGCAGAACCTAATGTTCCCCTGATGCTCAGCCAGTTAAATGTCCCCCATGATACTGGCTAAGGATTATGGGAAGTATAGTACACAGCAGCAGGGAAATTGTAAAGGCTAATATGAGTACCTTACCAGGATCATACCTTAAAGTGGGCTGACTGGGGACAGAGCTGACACTGAAGAGCTGAATGGGGACAGCAATGACATGGGGGGACTGAAGGGGGACAGAGGTGACACTGGGGAGCTGAAATGGGACAGGTGACACTGGGGAGCTGAATGGGGACAGCAATGACATGAGGGGGCTGAAAGGGGACAGAGGTGACACTGGGGAGCTGAACTTGTGAACACATACAGACACAGAGATTTCTTTTTTTGTTTAATAATTTAAAAAAGCATTATGTTGTTTGTCCCCCACGGACACACTAACATACAACGAATACAAAAAAATATTATAGAGTCTGTACAAAAATAAATTGGTTTACTAACCTTCTACTTCTTCCACTTGGGGGGGGGGTTCGTCTAGGCCTCCGTCCTCTGGTAGCAGACTGTTTTCTACATAAACAGGATGTCAGCGACACGACATCCGGTGCTCCAGCAGTCTGAGTGCAAGGGGGCGGAGCTTTCACCCTTCATGCTGCTCCCATCACTACGCGGCCATCAGACTGCTGGAAATCTAATCTAAACGGCCAATGTGTGCGGATGCCGCAGTCCGGAGCTACATTAATACTTGCCATATAAAATTTTAAAAAAAGTATTATAGTAGCACCGGCCAGCGGGATCAGCCGTTTAGTTTTCCAGCAATCTGATGGCCGCACAGTGATGGGAGAAAGCTCCGCCCCCTCGGACTCAGCTTTCACCCCCCACGCTGCTCCCATCACTAGGCGGCCATCGCATGTGCGATGGCTGCTGGGTGCTGATGCCGCCGGCCGGCGCTACTTTAATACTTTTTTTTATAAATTTTATATGGCAAGTATTAATGTAGCTCCGGACTGTATTGATGCCGCCGGCCGGCGCTACTTTAGCACCCAGCCGTTTAGATTAGATTTCGGGTGGCCTGGGGGGCAATTGCCCCCCGGCCCAGCCCGCCCCTGTACTGTGGTAAGAAATAAGAATGAACACAATTTATTTTCAGCTGTTTATGCTGTGTTTTAAACATAATAAAAGAGATTAGACACTTAATTGGCCAGTTATTTTTATTAAAGGAACACAGAACTCACAGAACCTCGCTATAAACGGCACCAGTCATGCTCAAAGAATAAATGTAAGTGCACAATGCATAGAGCGCACACTCCAGTCTCAAATCATTCTTCAGTTGCTCTCCAGGCAGTGGGCACTACACTAAGTGAAAGCTGGCATCAAACTCAAGAGAGTGCTCCACAACCAAGATACCTGACTTATAATGCATATGGTAGCTTCGGCATCCCAAAAGTCCATGGTGTTCCTGTTACAAAACTATGGAGGATCCTATAGAATCTTCCCATATGCATTGTCCATTCCCTGGTCCCCCAACTATTTTGGGCATTGCGATATACTCACCATAAGTCAGCTCCAGCACTGGCTCAGCGAATGCTTAAGAGAAGGATCGATTCGGACTCCAGAGTCCTTTCCTGCAACTGATCCTCTACTTCAAGCTGCTTCTAGGATCCATGTTTTATTTAATGGTTTGTTTTGAAGAATGTATACTAAAGTACTCAAGAGTACTTAAAAATGTATTCTTCTTTAGCAAAGGTGTCATGGACCTATTCCTTTTAATCAGCAACCTATCAGATGCAGAATTATTATTCAAAGAAGGGCGTTGCTTGTGTCTGATTATATAATACGGAACATACATTTACACATTGGACATTTCAAGTCAGTGCTTGTCCAAAGATTCATTTACACAACACTTCTTGGGAAATTATATAATTTGTACAGTGATTGTACAATCAGCACATAGAGGACTTGCACAAGACAAAAGCAGGTTTTAAGCCACGGGAAGTAGGTATCAGATTTAACGTTAATAAATAAGGAAGCTGAGAGATTGAAGTGAACAGATAAACCGCGATTGGGGTCAATAAGTTAGCCGGGTTCGGTACACAGGAAACCAAACGCCAGGAAGAGCATCCAAAGAAACCGTGAGTGGGACTCGTTGAGCAGCTTTGAGAAATGGATGTCCTGGCCAAACGAGACGAAGGACAGACTAAGACAAACCGATACATTTGGTGGAGAGAGCCCTGCTCGCAAGCTTACAATCTTGAGGGAATGGGGTGACAAACATAAGGCACAGAGAAAGGGTGAGAGGTAGTGTGGTGGTTGTATCGATGATAAGGAGGTTCCAGCAGCTAAGATGTTGCGGCTTCTCTGAAGAAGTGAGTTTTTAGATGTTTCTTGAATGTTGGGAGGGAGGGTGAAAGCTGAAGGTTCCTTGGAAGTAGATTCCAGAGATATGGGGCAGCTCGAGTGAAATCTTGTAGACGGGAAAAGGAAGAGGTGATGCGTGAGGAGGAGAGCCTTAGCCCACGGGAAGAACGTAGGGATCGAGTAGGAGAGTATTTGCTTATGAGGGCAGAAATGTATGGAGGAGCGGTATTATATATTTTATGTCAGTACCAGGATTTTAAATTTAAATTTCATTCTAAAGGTAATTGGGAGCCAGTGGAGGGTTTCACAGAAGAGGAGCGACATGCAAGGAAGATGAGCCTAGCAGCGGCGTTTAGGACAGACTGTAGAGGAGAGAGTTGAGAAAGTGGAATGCCAACCACATGCGTGACTATGTGCTTTGTGCAAATTGTGAAAGTCTTTCAATAAACAAACATTAAACGAAAAAAATAAGTGGGACTTGTGGGTATTTACAGGATTTAACTCCTTGACGTAAACCTGCAGTCACAGAGTTAAAGATGAGTTTGAAGACAGATGAGATAGGGACGAACTGCCACAGAGAGGATGAACTAAGCGCTGTGGAAATTGTTGGTGCTATATAAATAAAAGATAATAATAATAATAATGATAATATCTACTCGCAAGCTGCCAGCTCTGACAAGGAAGAGAGAGAAGGGCAAAAACTCAAAGTGAGGAGAACAACTTTGGGAAATGTACTACTATTACACTACTATACTAGTACTATTACACTATTATACCACTACTATTACACTATTATACCACTACTATTACACTACTACTAGACTATTATAGTTTATACTAATATTAGACTACTACTACTACTACTACTATTATTACTACACTATTATACTACTACCACTACACGATTATACTATTATTACTACTACTATTACACTATTATACTACTACCGTATTACTACACTATTAGTGAAGGTCTGGACAGTCAAATGGAAATACGATTAATAAGGCGACAATAAACAGGGAAGAGTCATTGGGGTTTGGCTTTATTCATTTGGAAGGCATTAATCACCAACAGCTTCAATACCCAATTTGTGGTCTATTATCAGTAGACAACGCATTGACATCACAAGTAACAAAAACACATTTCTCACCCACATGTGTAGCATCTTTCAAATAACAGCGAACTTTTGTGTACATGCTCAAAAGGTAGGGATTCAGTTAACCCCCGCCTTGGACTTCATTCCATTACCAGGTTTCTCTCTTAGTATGTTGTACTATACTGGTAATGGAATGAAGTCCAAGGCGGGGGTTAACTGAATCCCTACGTAGTTTTTGAATAGAGATGTTTTTAGACAGTGAATGTTATGTCTATAAAGCATACCTAAACTACTACGAGAATCTAATGATTTCACTATCCTTTCTCACATTTCCAGCACACGGTCACAATTTAATTTTCTATTTGTAGATGTACCAGCCAACTGTCTGTAAGCGAACTGGAAATAGTACTCAATAGTAAAAATAAGAATCCCCATCTCTGTTATCAGCCGTTTTCACCACTATATTACTTATGCTTAACTACTCATTCAGTGCTTGTCTTTCCTCCTCACTTAAATTACCCTGCTTAATTTTCGTAATATTTAATAGGGCAATTTAGCATCAGGCCCACAGCTTTCTACGTGATGACATAGGCGACCAGTGACACGCTGATGATGGCTCAGGATGTCCCCTCTATGGGATCCAAATCTCTTCGTCCATCTTTTGTAGGCGCCCAGAATGCTTGATGGGTTAGAGTGTCAACGTATCACGGTGCTTGAGAGCCCTAGAAGCCAGAATAACTTTGATAGAAACTAAATAAAGCATGTTTATAAATTAAACCGCGTAAATAACATTACTCTGTTAATACCTTTAATACAGTCACGTAAAAATAACGCCCTACAACCTAGCTACACCTGGTGACGTATTCACCTTGGGCACTGACCCAGGGCAGCGACTGCTCCACGCTCGCATATGACATCATATCTGGCGCTCCGCTACGTAAAAGTGTAAACACGCCAGTTGAGGAGAGCAGAGATCTCCCTTGTAACCGGTCCATTGAGCGGCGGCACCCCAGGCAACCCGACTGTCCAGGAGGGCGACCTGCTCTGTGCTTTTACGGTGGGGGGTTTGCCAGAATACGTCGCCGGCTACACCTCTAATCACATCTTAACCAAAAGTTTCCACAGTTCGATGAATAGTTTGATTAGTTGACCTGACAAACCCATTACATGCCAAACAATAAATAACTATTAATAAATACTATTATAAAAGTATAATGAATCCAATATAAACAATACAGCGGATACAAAACAAATACTTCAAACTCCATAGCGATTGCTTCGTTTGCTGTCCTCTAAAACCCACCAAATAAATCCCCCCCACCCACAATGCACTAAAGGGCGTTAATCCAGACCCTATTAACTCATTAAAATAACACAACTTTTCTTTTGCACTATTAATACTTTGTTAACGCTCCCGAGTAACAATAAGAGCGATCAGATATGAAAACCAGTCTAACTACACCCAGCAGACGGACGCATCACCTTCCCGTGGGGCAGACATCACTTCCCCGCTGATCGCTTTATCAGTCAGGTCCAGCGAAGCAGCAGATGCGGGCAATCTACACACCGCAGAGCGCTCTCTCAGCAAGGCGCCCCCTGCATGCAATTCAATCCCACGCACTTACTGCCGCCATCTTGAAAAAGGGCAAAGTGCCCTGCCTTGGCAAAGATTGGAGGTCCTTGTTTTTGTTCTGCCTAAATACCATTACTTTAAAACTTTAACGAATCTGTCGATTAAAATAATGTGAATAACAGAGAAATTTAGTGTCCGTTGTCTTTAAGATTACGTAGACATCACTAAATGACCAAATCAAATATGGCGGGTTCGAGCGCCGTGTTAGACCATGTGACCCGAGTTCTACTACCTGCCAACCATGTAAGCAGAGTGAGTAGCGAGTGTTGGGCCTCCGGTTTCTCATACACGGCTGTCGCAAAAAACAATTTTCAGCAAGCCGGCAGGCGAGGGAGGTGAGTCTGCGCGCCAAGACCCCGGCGTACTTTTTGAGGGAAAAAGGGGGTGAATATAACATTAAAACATTAAGCATGACTTTCGAAATCTCGTAGTTGAGACCACATGGCGGTGGTGGCATATATACTATTTGTAAAGTTCCGGTATCTGTAAGGAGCCCCTTGCGGCGTCACTGGGCGCTTATATGTGACACCCTCAAGTCCTTGGGGGCTTCTCCCCGGTCATACGGTGTTGCCCTCCGGGTCTTGGCAGTCCCGACATGCTCCGGATGTGCAGCACCCACTCGAGTCGCTGCCCACCGTCCATTGTTTACTTCTCACACATGACACCTCAGAGGCGCAGAGTTCAGTCATATGGGTGAGTGCCCGGGACATCCATGTACCCCGTACCACCAGCCAGGTAGAGGTATTAACCGTTTCCTGAATTACCCGCCTCGGGGTTAAGCTGGAGCACCGTGAGGTGCGTAGAGCTTCCCTTTAACGCAGGACACTCGTGTTTTCGTGCTCTCCGGGTTGGGATGCGGACACTTCCCACGCTGCACATAATGGACAGCATTGTAACGAATTCAAGTGAAACTATGGACACGCCCACTGCAGCCTTATTGTAATGTGCCAAATGCATGTGCATTCGTGTTGTAAAGGGTTAATACTCTGAGCGTTGTCCTTTAAACTTCACAAGTCACACTGCTTTTAAATACGGTACAACTATTTTAATGGTGCTTTTTTTTTTTAGGGCTCACGTATTTCCCCCAATATTATTACTTTAAGACGCAAAGTGTACCTTTTTTTTTTTTCCTGGATGTTTTTAGTTTTCCTTAAGCCGTGTGTATCACACGGGTTATTATGAGTCTCGGGCAACATACGCGTAACTCAATGAGCTTTATTCCGACCAAAACACCTTTTGGAGAAAGAAACAGAATAGGAAAAACTATAAAAGGAACACAGAAAGAACCCATCCATGGTGCAAGTGTGGCTTAAAGTAATTTAGAGACCCTGGTGGCTATATTTGGAATTGCAAGTAAAATGTGAACACACTACATGTAGTGTTGCCAAATCAAAAGCAGCCCAGGGGGTAATTGACCTCTCCTGTGCGTGTTATACCCGGGATTTTACAATATTTTAGTTACGGCAGTTCGGACCTATAATTACCTGCTTCTGGAGTTTGAATTCACTTTGATGACATTTTTGTCGCGCGCAGCTGTCGGCTATTAGGAGCAGGGCGCACTGACCTTTTGTTGTGTAGAAATTGTATATTGATGTGATTGTTGCCACTTTATAAATACCGTATTTGCTCGATTATAAGATGACCCCGCAAACCTTTGATCTTAAAGGAAAAAAGGCCTATTGGGAAGAAAAAATAAAACCACTTTTCTTGCTTTCATTGAGCTTCGCTTCTTCACTTGCCTCTTCTTTCTTCGTCCGCTTCTCCCCGCGTCTACTCCGTTATCCAGGTACTTCTGCGAAAAGGTGGAGCATCTGCGCTCACCCTCTCCTCCGATTGGAGGAACGGGGAGAGGCTGTCCCCGTGGAGAGCACTGTGGCTCCGCCCTTTTGTGGCAGTGCTCCAAGAGGCCGCAGTAATGCAGACAGATATTTGGAGAAAGAGAAGCGTTTCTGCACCTCTTTCTCCGCAAATCTGTCTGCGTTATTCTGGCCTCTTGGCTCACTTCCGCAAAAGGGCGGAGCCTCTGCGTACATACTCTGCGCCGATTGGAGGAACAAATGTGTGTTCTTCAGCTTTTTTCACCTAGCAATTGTACCTTTTTTTATATCCAAGGCCTGGTCATAGAACATTTTATTATTATTTTTTTTTATTTTAAACAAAATCTATGCTCTAAAAAAATATTCAGGAAAATTGTAAATAACGCTAGTGTTTTTTGTTTTTTTTTCTTCTCAGGCTTTGGAAACGTTATTTTTTTATGCATGGATCGTGACAGGATATATTATGGGTAAGGACTTTCTAAATACTGAATTTCCTCAGTAGAGAGCGCAAAGTCGATGTTGCTTTTCAACACCCTGGTCGCAAGGTATTACTGCTCTTTACCGGTTAGACAATTTGTTTGACAATTATTTTCTTTCCTTCCAGATGATGATATGAAAGAAATGATATGGGAAAGCGAACACAACTCCACGGTCAAAGCACATCGTAAAGATTCTTCTCGGGATTCCTCATGCGCTTATTCGTTTCAGGTTCGACTATACTTACGTACAACTCAAGCAAAATTGTACTTTTGTCAAGAGATGTGAAAGCCAGCTAAGCTTTTCCTGCAGCAAGCGCTTTCTGGTCTTGGACCTTCACAATGTAGCGTGAAGTCAGGGAGTTTGAATACAACTGTCCTGGAAACTCCCTTTGGTGATTTGAACCCCAAGGTTGCATCAGCATATGTGGCTTTACTTGACAATGAATAGCCTTATTTATTGTTATTATATTTTATTTAGAAAGCCCCGACAGATTCTGCAGCGCTGTACAAGATGAAAATGTTACAGATAACAAGTACAATACAGCAATTGACATACAGATACAAGAGGAATGAAGGGCCCTGTTCCCGCAAACATATATTTCCTAGCCCCATGAACATTGAGTACAGCTTATACCACTCATAAGATGCAAAATTAGTTAACATTAAAGTAAAAATACAAAAATCTGTTGGCAAATGTACAGTTAAAATAAGTCAAAAGAATAGTTATGACAAGTGATAGATATTCGATTATATTCATGCAACGTAAAAAAAAAAAAAAAAACTATATACAATAAAAAGTACAAAATCCTTAAAGTAAAAAAAAATGCAGAAACACCAAGAACTATAATTTCAGAAATTGTGCCACAATTCAGTTAAAATAATAAAACAAATCTTAAGACACGATGAACTAGAACATCTTTTCTACACCGTGAGACCTTGCAATCGGCTGCATGTGAGGGTCCATCAGCTGAGATTCGCTTAGCAGTGTCTGGTTTTTTAAATAAGTTCCTGACAATGTCTTGTTGAGCCTATATGAATGATGATGATTTCCACTTTTTTGTTACCTTTTAGCTTACTCCATTGAGATACAGACCTATGGAGAGACCAGCAATAAATTCTCTTTCAAAACCACATTTTTATAAAGGTGACGTATTAAATGCTGCCGCTGAAATCAGCTGAAGGTAAAATGATTACGGTGATAATACACAAAAAAAGGTGTTGCATATGAGAGTCGAGTGTTGCCTTTACATCACCCTTTCCCCCACCTTGCAAATGCATGGAAGGGACCTTTCAGACGCCCAGCTATGCATTTGCCTCTTTCCTCACCTCCCAGTTCCTGAGCTTGCAGGATATGTGTCCAGCTGAACGCATGCGCGATACTCTCTGCCAGCCAACTCAGGCCTGCAGGTGACTTCCAGGCCCCCAACCTGTATGAATGCAGGTGCTTTCCTATCACTGATTGGCTGCCAAAGTGCTATGAAAGCCAGACCGATAAAAGAGAGGTACCCTGGAGCTTTAGGGTCTCTTAATTGTAAGTGATTCATTTCCCCTAAAGGTACAAAATACTCATTACTTTGTTTTTCTCATCGGTGGCGCTGTAGGTGACTCTTGCACCGTTTGCTCTAAACAAACAATACACAATATAATAGGTGTTTGTAATACATTTACAGGGGATAAAGTAATATAAAAACATAGTTGATGAGAGAAGTACTCATTAAACTTGTAAACTATAATACTACATGATATTAAGATACTAGGAACTATCCCAAAACGTACTGAAATATAGCACACCAAGACTCTTCATTGGGCCGCGGGGTGTTTGACTCCCATATTTACAAAGTGTGATGTTTAAGATGTGAAAAACATACCGTTTTTTGTAAGCTGTATTCTTCCCTTTTCTCTCTTAGAGATATCAAAGCCTGGGAAGTCCATCGCTGCAGTGGACAAATCGATGTTCACGCCGTCTTTTGATCTCACGAAAGCGAAACAGAATGGCAGCAGTCATTCCTCTATATTTACAGCACAAAGCACGTCCTCTCGGAGTCCGAGACCCCCCAGGAATATTTACACAGACTCCACAAAAGTCAGGTAAGGCAGGATATATGGGAATGGCCACATTTCAGCAAATTCATAACCCTAATCTTTATTTTTCCTTTTCATTTTAAGGTTACTGTCCCAATTAGACAAAAACATTTTTTGGGCACAAGACAAGTGTTTCCAGCAAAAAAAAACAAAAAACGAGCGAGACAAAGCTTTACTTTTTTTTTTTTTAGTTTGTAAAAGGTTTAGGCAGCCAAGAGTAGTTGTGAATGATGTTTCTAATGATGCATTTAGTATTAAATGCAGGGCTTTCACTCATTTGACATTGAATTTAAAGTTAAAACCTGCTGTGCCATCTCTGTGGCATTAGCAAGGAAGCCCGTTAGGCTAGAGAGTCGGTAAGGATATAGTGAGGTGAAATCTGTCTTGATATTTTGAGGCAATAATATTTTTCCTAGCGTTAGTGTCTGCTTTAGATTGAGTCTCTTTGTGGTTGCCTTCATGTTTTGCTTCTATTTTGTAGCGGGCCCTTAAATACCGTTACTGGAAAGTGTTCTCCCACTTCTGGTTTCGAAAAGTTGTTTCCCATCAAAAGTGCTTCAGCTTCTTGGAGCGGAACGTGTCGGAGAAGTCCCAAAAAAGCTCATCGAAGACATGTCAGTACGGTGGAAGAAGTAAGTTTAAACAAATGAGACGCCCGCCGCAGTAAAGGCCTGAAGATCAGCCTAGAGGTCTATTAAGGAATGTCTCAGCTTGGTTCCTCAGCTGCAGATCTCCAAGTCAAGCAGCAGTTGAATTGGTCAACGTATTGCTGAGACTTTGACCGGTTCACCCTCAGGAGCCGAGTTCTTTTTGCCAATAACCATCAATGGCCAACTAATATTTATGAATAGAACAGATGGTTAGCTTTCTGGTACTTTTCACACCAAGTTGGCGGATGCGAGTTCCTTCAACTGCCCACTTGATCTCACACAACCTTTAGGGACTCCTGCTTCTCATTTTCTCCCATTTTTTAGTTTATAGAATATTCTGAAATAGTTTTAGCTTGTAGAAAAGCGAAGTTAAGCCTACAGTTCTGTCTGATTGTCCTGCCTATTGTTTGAATTACCTTCAACTCCATTTCAGACTGTCCGCGAGGAAGAAAAAGAAATTTATAGACAATTACTTCAAGTGGTGACGGGGAAAACGTATTTGTCCACAAAATCAACCTTCCTCCCTCCGCAAATGTAAGTCGCGATGCAATATTAACAGCTGCCTTCTTAAATATGTACCTGTAATCTGCTTTCAGCTTGTGTTAAGCACACAATCCATTTAAATATGTAACTAATGCTTTTTTAAAAGGCCGTTTTATCAAAGCAGTGCAGCATTTTTACTGTAAATGCGTTTTGTTGCAGATCGCGGTGCCTGAGTTCAAGTAACAGTATTTCAGGGCCGCCCGGCGCTTCGAGTCTCAGTTCTCTAGAACCTTCCAGTTTTGAGACAGAATCTGTATACCAGCCGTCGTTTAGTTTTTTGCAGCCACCAGCTATAGAACCACTGTTACACAGCAGCACAGACTTAATTCCTGCCTGTGAATCCGAAGCCTTTACTAATCATCAGCACTACGAAGAATACAATAACACCAGTCAACCGCAATCTGAAGGTGAATCAAACATTTACAATCCGCTTTACTTTAAATGGCAGAAGGCTACACCTTGGGGGTGACTCGTCTTCTCTCTGCCATGTCCTTGAAAGCTACTTCATCTAAGTTATGTTCTTTGAAACAATACAGGAGTATGATGTGCCAATCATGGCTTTGTGTTTGTTTTTAGGTTCTGGTTCCGATTCAGTGATTATAATTGATTCTGTTTCTCAAGAGAGAGACACTCCAAAGTAAGTTTGAAAGAAATACTCCATCGCTTTATATTCTGTGAGAAATGGCTCATCGCGGGTGTCTCGGTGACATGAAGGTTATTTATCTAATGCATCTCTTTGTCTGTCTGTCCGTTCTGGATTTGTCATACCCTTCGACTGTACGCGCTGTAAACTGTCAGATCATTAAAAGCTTTTACGGCATTGTGTGGTTAGTTACATTGTTTTATGGCTAAATTCTTGTTATGAAATTGTAGTTTTTTTTTTTTCTATACAAATAATTAAATGTACTGCAGTTTATAGCGTAAAAAAATGTTGGGTTCTTATGGAACAATCTACAGCTTTGTCAAATTCACACTTTTTTTTTTCTTTTTAATAGTCCATCAATTTTCCAAACATTACTCTGGATCAAAGAAATGTAAGTTAAAAACAACTATTTGTATACATATGTGCTTTATACAGATAGATAATGTATTCCTCTCTTGGTAATGGTCAATTTTTTGTCCATTAGCTCGAGCAACTATGATTCCAGAGCAAGGGAAAGAAGGCGACAGATAGAAAAGGAAAAGGCACGTGCGTTACAGTTGCAGAGTGAGGTGATTTTCTTTATTTTTTCATACAATTATACAGCACGTATATTATATATAAGTTTTTCTTAATATTTTTAACATCACTCTGCTGACTGGAGATTATGGTTTGGGTACTAGCATTGTTCCTGGTGAGTGGAACATGAGTGACTTGGACGCACCTAGAATTACTGTGGGGTATCTGCACGTTGCAGGGTTTGGTATCCGCACGTTGCAGCGTGTATTGCTGAACCCAGCAGCGCTGGTCTGAGACCTCCACAGTACCCTTGTTAGTCCCACGGGGCTGTCGGGGTCAGTAAAGTGGAGCGGTGTAATCTCAAAGGAGTGTGCTAGACCCCTCTACAGCAATAACTTCATAATGACTCCTAAAATGAGTTCTATAGTACATGATTCCCACTCTTCTCACATGAAGTATAAGCCATCATTTTAAAATTGACCTTGGCTTCCCAAATGACAGGGTGTCGCTTTAGTGGCCCCCCATCGGTCATCTTTACCAGTCCATATAGATATCATTCAATTTGTTTGCTGTCGTAGAGCTTGGGACCATGTCCGTGCTTGACTGGTCCTGGTGGGGTAACACGCTTTTCTTATACAGCACCTGTTTTACGTACTGTTATATTTTGCAGCAATCTATCTGAAGATTTGATATTTTATTTGCTGTTTGCTACTGTTTTCTTGAACATAGAGGTTGCAGGACAGCTCTGTACAACAGTCCATAGACTTACATCTGCGTGTGCCCCTTGAAAAAGAAATACCGGTCACGTTGCCTCCAAAGCAAGACGATGAGCAAGAAGTGGAATTTCCAGAACTCACGGAGGTAATTTAATAAAGGGCCATACCGCTAACCTTTGGGACGCGTCTGAAGCGTTCTCCAGAATCTTGCAGCAGAAAAGTGAACATGAGGTTCAACAAGGCAAAATAATATTGCCTTTTTCACATGCAACAAAATAATACACATCCGCTATTTTGCTTGCCTACCACATCAAATGGTTCAGTAAACCCACACACCCACGGGGCAGTTTTCCAGGGGTATTAAAACATATAAGATTGTGGAGTAATTTAAAGTTGGCTTGAGATGGGTCAATCCATTAAAATGGTACGGCTGTTCAGTATGCGACCAAACACTGCACAGCTGCCTGCACTTCTGCAGCAAGCCTTTTAAGTAATATGGTGTTTTCAAAATCTTTATTTTATTTTTTATTTTTTTCCAGAAATTGTTTTTTTTTTTTTTTTTTTCTTAACTGTATTTTTCCTTTCTAAGGAGATGGAGAAAGAAATTAAACGTGCCCTTTTTGGAGGCAGCCAAGATCAAATCTTAAGTGAGGGATTTCGTTTGACTATTACCCGTAAAGATATTATGACTCTCCATAATCTGAACTGGCTAAATGATGAGGTATGGATGATCGTGCGAGATGTAAGACCAGTAGATGTGTACCACATATAATATGAAAAGAGCGGTGGCTATTTCCCGGCTGCAGGAGAGAAGTTCTAACATGTTGAGAATTCCTTCTATTCTATTGCGATCGTTCTGTCTTTAAATGTGAATATAACTAAAGAATTACACTTGGCACTTTCGTTGCCAGAGGGAGTTGGTGCATGGAGCATGTTCAGATGTTTATTTTGGTCTAAGGCTCCCCTCTGCTTCAAAATGGGGTCAGGCTCCCCAGTGCAGCGATCAGTAGGCATGTTACAAGGGACACTGCCGATAAGGCCGCGGACATGGAAGCTTATATCCTGACGCTCAGCAGCACTATGCTCACTGCAAGGATACCCAACATGTTGGCAGCCAACGTGTGTATATGTATGTCGTAACAAAATAAGCACTATATATATATATATATATATATATATATAATATACACGCACTGTTTTGCATTTAATTGCTAGTTAACTAAAATAGGCGACTTTATTTGCTGAATTAACCTCACACCTGTTGTTTTTCTTCTCAATTCCTTGCTACAGGTTATTAATTTTTATATGAATCTCTTGGTGGAAAGGAGTAAGCGGAAGGGCTTGCCGAAAGTTCACACATTCAACACTTTCTTCTTCCCCAAGCTCAAAAGTACTGGCTACCAAGCAGTGAAACGATGGACAAAAAAAGTGGATATATTCTCTGTGGATATGTTGCTGGTGCCGATTCACCTCGGTGTGCACTGGTGTTTATCAGTAAGTAGATTTAACTATATATTAAAATGATCTATAATTGCTTCCGCTAGCACACACCTTTTATGCGATTTGTATTAGGGTTTACACAGTCATTGATCACTTTCATAAATCGCTGTCAGAATTTTCTCCATGAAGGTATTTGTATTAGGATGAGGATTTGTCTAAAAATGTTTTTATTTCTAGGTTATAGACTTCAGGAAAAAGTCCATCGCGTATTATGATTCCATGGGAGGTTTAAACAATGAAGCATGCAGGTTATTACAGTAAGTAATCAAGTAATATTGTCAAATATTCCCATTGGTTTTTTTAATATGATCTTATTTTTGTGATTTTATTTTTTCTGCTTAATTACTTTATGATCTAAGAATTTCCCAATTCCATTTTTGTTGTGGAACATTGCTGGATATTAAGCTGCGCTTAAAATAAGTGCTAACCGTATGTAGTTCCTTTCATGAATATATTACCTGGATGTTTAATAGATGTGCTAGCTTTCGGCAGCTCTGATGTCATTTGCTAACACTGCAAATTGAATTTAAATGCTAAGTATATTCACATGTTTTTCCCCAGTGGTTCATAAATGTGTTTGGTGTGTATGTGAATATTCCGACAACTAATGCAAAATTTGCCTCCATATAGACAGTATCTAAAACAAGAAAGTTTGGACAAAAAGGGAGTCAGTTTTGATACAAACGGCTGGGTTTTGACCAGCAAGAATAGTGAGGTATGTTTTTATGTGAACTCTGAATATATGTTCCTATGAAGAAGCGTGTGTGTATAAGCATCGTTTCCTACTGAAGAAGCTTTATTTTATTTTTAATTCAGGAAATCCCACAACAGATGAACGGCAGTGACTGTGGAATGTTTGCCTGCAAGTATGCGGATTACATTACCAAAGACAAATCAATCACCTTTACTCAGGTAATTAAAGATATCATGGGCAAAATTGTTTACCTTCACCTGGTTCAAGTGAAAAGAGGTGCTTTTTTGAAGGGAATAAGCTTGATGGACTAATTATTTGCGTGTTTACTCTCCTACACAAAGTGCCCCTTGGGACTTGATAAAGCTCCCTAAACATTTGTTTCATGGTAAGATGAACTTTGGATATGTGGTGGTTCTTGCGTCAGAAAATTGTTTATCCGTAGTAAGATCTTGTTACATCGTAAATACTTAGCTGTATGGTTGGATATATGTATATTCGATAAAAAAATAATTGCGATAAATTTAAAATCCTCCTAAGTATGGACCTCATTTCCCCAAATGTATGTATTGCAGCCGATAATCCTAAATTACCACGCCTGCTGTATCTGATTTATATTTCCAAAGACATTTAAATTGGGTCACTGCCACATTCTGGTCAATCTGCTAAGTATTTGTAGTACATTTCTTTCCATTCTATTTGGACCAGGATTGTCTTATGGCTCGTTCCGAAATGGGTTATTTGTGTAATTAGAGACTAGTCGTGGGCATTGCCACCGATGGGTCCACACTGCGTCAGGTAGCATCAGCAGGCCAACATGTATTTTTATGACCCTGTAATGTTAGATGAGTCGGTAATCTATCTGTTCCTCGCTGTCGTGGAAGTGGCACACTGAAGCAAAACTATTCCTGAGCTGATCTTGTTTTAAGTAGATTGCATTCAGAGTAGAACCCACATGGAATGGATTGAATTTGTGGTTAAACTAAAACATAAGAATATGTGCTAATGACATACAGCACTGTTCCAACACTTTAGGCAGGTGCAAAAACACCTACTGATGAAAAATCTAAATCAAATCAATATTTAACGTGACTGCTCTTTGCCTTCAAAACAGCGTCAGTTCTTCTAGGTACACTTGCGCAAAGCCAGGGATTTTGTTTGTATATACTTTGGTATGATTACTTAATTATACACCTAACAGAAACGAGGTACAGGGTGGTTATACTGCATCAGCGAGGTCTCTCCCAGGTGGAAATTTCAGGGCAGGCAGGCAGGCCTACAGGTTTTCTATCCAAGCTGTTTTGCCACCTGTTGTGTGGAGACAAGGCCAAGCGACTCAACTGTTCATGAAAACACAAGAAATGGAGTGCAGAAAATGGCAAGCTGACATATTGGGCTGTAGCAGAAGGCAGTTTATTCGCCGAAGGGCTGGAGAGCGACACAGGAATGAGTGTTTGCAGGCAACGTGGTGGAGGCTCCTTGCAAGTTTGGGGCTAAACCTGCAAATGGATTTGGTCACAATTAATGGTATCCTCAATGCTGAGAAGTGCAGACAGATCATGCAATACCATCATGGAGGCGCGTGACTGGCCCCAAATTTAATCTGCAGCCTGACAACGACCCCAAACATACAGCCAAAGTCACTATCTTCAGTGTAAAAAAAAACAAAACAAAAAAAAAAACCATGGAGCTCTTTATGTGATAGTATGGCCCCCACAGAGCCCTGATTTCAACATCATTGAGTCTGTCTGAGATTAAATTAACTGATGCTGCTTAAATCCACAAAAGAACCGTGGGTTTGGAACAACCTACCTGCCCAGATTCCTCACACTGTGTGCATTAGTACCTAGAAGAATTGATGATGTTTTGAAGTTAAAGGTGCTCACACCAATATTGATTTGATTTAGATCTTTATCATTTAACAAAATGCAAGCCATTAACGTTAAACATTCTTACTTTACTGCATTTGCACCATACTGCATGTTTTTAAATATATTTTTTTTGTAGATGTAAAAACAGTACACTGTACTTGCTGCTTTATTGGAGAAACCATTAACATGTTTTGTATGTTAACCCACACATTTATTACATAAAATTAATTAGGTGCCATCAAGGAAATATTCTCATAAGAATGTCTTTCTCCACAGCGTCACATGCCATACTTCAGAAAAAGAATGGTTTGGGAAATCATTCACCAGAAACTGCTTTAAAATGTCATAGGATTCAAGCAAGAATGGGGACAAATTGATGACGTTTCAGAACAGAATGTTAATTGGACCAAGAAATGTTTGATATTTTTCTCCACAAGTTTACAATTGTAAAGTAAATGAGAAATATTTATGGCTAGTCTCCATATTTTTAATCATGTTGCCAAATTTTCTGACCTTGTCTTTTTTTTGTAAATTCCTGTGTGAATATTGGCGGAGAACCGGTTTTTGTTTTGAGGAACATCAACGCCTACTAAAGGAATCCTTTTAGACCTGTCCTTCGGTGTTAATAAGTACATCTATTGGGATCCGAAGATGATAATTGACAGAATTACTATTCAAAGACTTGCCTTACAATTGTATTTCATGGTTATTGCAAAAGATATATTATTTAATTCGAAGGGTTCCATGTTTAAGTTAAAGGTTTCCAGCACTATTTGCTCTGTTAATGAGCATTCATTATTTGTATTTTGTATAAAAAAAGTTTATATTTCCACGATTGTAAACTACTACTGTTTTATAAAGTATTGTACTTAAGTGTTGTGGCGCAAACCGTTTTCTTATTTTTTGTATAAGGTTACATATACAGGATGTTGAGGGTTTTTTCGACTTGGTTTACTAAAGTAAAGTTTTACTACTTGGAACATGATTGTACTTATGTATATTACTAGTCAACTTTCTTTCGTAGTTTAGTTATAAAGTACCTGTAAACTTTATTTTTAACACTTAAGAAAATGATTAAACAATGCTTACCTGTGTAAAAAGCAACGTCTGCACACTTAAGTTTGAAGAAAAAAAATCTTACGCACAGTCAGTCACTTCCGATTACCATTTTTTTTCCTCTTGTCAGAGAAAGAAGATGGCAGGAAGTAATTGGTGGGGTAAGGGTTTTTTTTAATTATTATTTGTGTTTCTTAATATCACAATTGTGTAAACCTTCTTTTTCATGTGTTAAAAATAAAGTTACATGGTAGTTTAAGTTTCTGGCCTACCTCAATTCTGCTATCTGGAAAATTGCTGATTACCAAGTATAAACAGTAGGATAAACGTTTTGCTAGGTTATTTGGTGATATCAACTTGACATTGAGTGTGAGAGAGGAGCTGAAGGCTAAAGAGCATCTTTTGGGAAGAAAGTTATTTTTCTAATACTTTTTTTCCCCTGTGCGGGAAGTGTTTATTCTTTTTCATTATCAAAAACTTGTATAGCAACAATTTTGTGGTTTTGATCCCCAACGATCAGGATTTTTTTTTTTTTATACCTTTTCTTGTGATAATATTGGATGGCTATTTTATAACTTAATAAAACGTGAAACCTGTGTGCTTAAGTGTGTCAATGTTTTTAAATCGTGACAAACCAGGTAAGTACAAAGAGTAACAAACTAGAAAGGAACGACATGTTGCTGTGAGTAAATAAAATCAAATCAAAGGAACTTTATTATCCCAATATTTCTCGCAGACCTCTGTAGTGGATTTTTTCTGCCTATCCACCTGTATATTTATGAAATCTGTCAGAATGTGTTTTATATACGAGGACAAAAAGGCACAAATTCGTTTTTTATTGGCAAAGATTTCTACGGTCTCTGTTTTTTTCACCTTCAACACAGATGAGAACTGCAAGAGTTTTTCAGAGGCTTCTACTGCAATAAAATTATATAAAATGGTACATATTTTCAATATTTTATCCAATATCTGTGATGGAATTCTCAATAAAATCAACAAATTAGATTTTGTATCTTGATACAACTAGCATAAAGCTGCTTTTTAGCTTTAGTTATTTAATACAGAGGTATAGATACTTAGTCACAATAGTAGTAGTTTTGGGATAAAAGGTATTTTATATTTCCATTAGTACAGGCGAACATTTTGAAGTCCAGGCCGTTTTGCATTCACCAGTTCTCGGATTAACCTTAATAATAAAGAAACTATAGACTAGAGCTCTTTGTGTGTGGGTATGTGCATTACTCTCTGCATGAAACCGCTGTAAAAGAGCGATAATGTCTTACTGCTTGTTCTTGTACTTTTATATGCCCATTGTAATGTGTAAATCCAATAAAGGTGGCTCTTATACTTTTTAAGTGATTGTGTGCGCTGTTTTTACATTTGCTATTGGAATATGCGTGGGACTAATAGGAAAGGGGTATTAAATATATTTATCCTACTTTGGGTTGATTATATTACAGGTGTATTGTTTCTGAGAGATGAGTATGCTCCTTTTTTTTATATCACCCATGTGATCTTTAGCACTCTTAATATGGCACAAATCAGCACTTGGTATTTATGTTCTACACCCCATTATCATAGTCCTTCGGTGCACTTATATCAGATATAATTGTTTAGGGAGTCCTGAGCATCATTTATTACAACTAAATAAAGGTTTAGCAGCTAGTTTCCTAGACCCTTCGCATGTTATTGTTATTACGCGTTATTTAAAAAATGCCAGCAAATTAAGTAGCGCTGTTACATCATACCTAAATCATTTTGTCTGGCTTTCCTCAGAATGATTGGTATGAGTGTATCACAGGGTTTAACAACCCCGAGAGTCACAATAATGTGTTTATAAAGTAAGTGGAATACATTAATTTTATTTCAGATGCCCTGCTCAGATTCTAAATCCTCTCTTTTAAGTGCGCTTTTCATCTTGTACAGTAGGAGGCGATCACTACTGTTTGTCATAACCAAATCTGGTTTTGAAACGGAGCTGCTCCCCAGTCATCACATCTACACAGTCCACCCTGATGTAACCACTTGTAACAAGAATTCTAGAAGGTCTCATATGAGGTACGTCGAAGGTTCAAGAAGGATCTGTGAGTGTACATATGGACTTAAATAGCTGATCCTCCTAAATATCTCCTGCAGTCAGAATGCAGGATGAGTTATCCATGTTATCCAACTGGATCATACCATCCGATGCTGGTCCTGATTCAGCTAATTTGTCCTCATTTTGAGCCTTGGGAAGCCGTGCTAGGTGACGTTTAATTTCCAGCACCTTAGTGTCCACAACATGTCCTGTGCTAATAATGGGCACTCATAGGGCACATCTGTAGCTTGGAACTAATATAATTTGAAATATAATATTGTGAAAACTGTGAAACCATGTGCGATTGTCTCAAAACCCTTTCTGACCTCTGGGAATTTGAAAGTTTTTCAAATCATCAACTGCAAGACCGCTTACTTTAACCATATAATGTATAGATCAACAATTTAGCCACAGCTTCTCAAGGCAGATATCAAACACATTCAATTAGTTTCTTTTGAATTTTTTTCATAGCAATAAAGAATAATAGGTATGTGGCATCCATGTGCCAGAATACAAAGAAGGGATATCCATGGCTTAGTTTCGCCTGTTAAAACACAACTAAATTAGGCTATATTAAGGAAACACAGGATAGAGATATTGGGTTTGTAATTGTCTTAGTTCTTAAAACACAACTAAATTAGGCTATATTAAGGAAACGCAGGATAGAGATATTGGGTTTGTAATTGTCTTAGTTCTTACATTTTGTATTTTAGTTTACTCAATAATCTTTATAGATCGGGATCTCTTATAGAGATTGTAGTGTGACATCTTGTTTTCTTGCTTTGTATCGTGAACTTGTCTATTAATTTGTCCCTACCTTGTTGAATCAGAGATAACATTACAAGGAGCAGAGTGGAGAAGGTGGCTTGTTCAGCTAGATGTGCCAGTTTTCCCATTATCTGTGTCATGGCTGCAGGTACCAGGTCAGGTTGGAATCACTCTGCAGATACACATGGTTGTTTCCAACCCTGAGCTGAGCTGGTGACTCCCTGACTGCAGATGGGGTCTGACACATAGTCTTCTGGGAAAAGTTTAGAGAGTTGAGGTAGGAGTACACAGCAGACTGCAGGAGTATTTGACAGAGTGATATCCGTCTGGAATTGGAGTACTGTAAAGGGGACTCGACTGACCAGACTCGAGGTTACGGGCCCTAGCATGCTAACACTCACAAAACAACTCAAAGATTCAGTATTTTTTTAGGTAAGGGCATGTAAAGTTCAATGAAAATTATCCGCTGCAACACATTAAGTAAATAAATAAAAATAAACCTGGAATAAGTTGTTCATAAGTTAAACCAGGGGGTATATTTTCCACAAATAGACCTCACTTTAACCACCCCCTCAGGGTGCCTCCCTCTCACTCCAAATCCCATTGTCGGTGGCATGTGGGGTTTAAAGTAAAGATTTGTCGTTAGAGCCAACAGGAGTTAAATGTACTAAAAATCCCCTTGGAAAGGTATGAACTCCATCTGTGCTCACCTCCAGCGCTGCCTTGTGAGATGGAGAGGTTTAAGTCACAAAAAACCTTGAGACAATTTTGTACCTGAACCCCTTTCCTTATTCTCGCAGGAAGGGGTTACATACATCTAAGCACCCTTTTGGTGCCATGAAGGTAACACTCAAAGGGTGCTTCAGGTGAAAAAAAAAGTCCCTTAGCATTTAAGCCTTTCAGTGCCAACTATGTATATGATACCATGTTGACAATGTGGATCCCATGAGCCAACCTCATACGTGGTGGAACACTAAGGTCTCAACTCTGTAGTACAGAAGGAGGCTGCTGATTGGCTCATGAGTTGATTATGGCAGCCATCTTACCTTACTCCTAAACTAAGAGGACTGCTGCATGTTGGTCATATATAGATAAGAAGACTTATCTTACACTGAAAAGGGGAAAACTAATATCCAAACCCAATATGGCTGCTTGCTACAATGGTGGCAGACACTTCAGACAAGTGGTGGCATGCTGGCAGCTGATCTACTGTGAGATCAGCTTGCTAGTATGCTGGTTGAATGCATGATCCCTGCTACCATCCAACATCCCATTATAACAGATTAGTCTGCAATTTACACAATCTGTCACACATTCACTCCCTGTGCACGCAACCCAACTATATATATATATATATATATATATGTGTGAAAAAGAAGTGTAAATGAGCCATGAGTTTAACTCTCAGATGTAACAATAAGTCAAACATCAACTGCACTTGTGAAGCACAAATAGCTCAGAGACCTCAAACGAACACGGTGCTGAGCGCATACCCATTCTCCCCGAAGATCTCACTGTAAATATAAAGCTGAGCGAAGCCGTCAAAATCATTTGTGAAGAAAGTGGCTGAGAGGAAGTCTGTGGAAAGTACCAATATTATCTAGATTGGCCTTTTCGTGTTGTGTACTTTTTTCGCGTTGACGCATTTAGATAATGCAAGTTTTCTTCAATAAATGAATGGTAAGAAATCTACCGTAATATATTTCTTGCATGAGATGCTGAGCATTATTATGTTATTACCTGTGTAGGAGATTAATAAGGTATGTTGGGAAATGACTCATTTAGTATTTCCTTTAAGAATATTCAGAAATAATTATTAATTATTGTTTACAAGAAGAAGCTTTGCATTTTCTATAAAGAAAGCTGTTATTGTGATCTTAATGGGTCTTGGAAACATAGAAAGTGTTGGCAGATAAGAACCATCTAGTCTGCCCAATTTCTGAATACTTTCCTTAGTCTCTGGCCTTATCTTATATCTAGGATAGCCTTATGCCTATCCCATGCATGGTTAAACTCCTTCACTGTATTGGCCTTTTCCACTTCTACTGGAAGGCTATTCCATGCATCCACCACCCTCCCAGTAAAGCAAAACTCTCATTTAAGACTAGGTCCTCTTGTTGTGTTTTTCTTCTCTTAAATATACTCTCCTCCTTTATCATGTTGATTCCCTGTATCATGTATTTAAATGTTTCTACCCCCCCTGTCACTTCTTTCTTCCAGGCTATATAGGTTAAGATCCTTTAACCTGTCCTGGTAAGGTTTATCTTGTAATCCATAAACCATTTTAGTAGCCCTTCTCTGAACTTTCTCCAACATATCTATATCGTTCTGGAGATGCGGTCTCCAGTACTGTACACAATACTCCAAGTGAGGTCTCACCAGCGATCTGTACAACGGCATGAGCTCTTCCCTTATTACAGTTACAGAAAGGATGCATTAAATAATATGGGATCGACATAAATACATTTACAATCTTAGAACATCAGGGAATTATCACAATAAATAGGTCAGTTTACTATTTTCTGATAATGCTCTATTCGATGTTCTTATAACACACCCAACTAATTATAATTCTTTCCTCTATGCATATTATAATACTCTTTTAAACAGCAAATTCATTTTGCTAATTTAAATGTTAAAACTTATTTTTGACCTAATAATACCATCTGAGATCCAAATTATAGAATTTAGTAAATGTTAGGTACACACACCATTTACTTTTATGTAATTAGATATATTTTTTGTAAAGGCTCACTAACATGTCTAATTGAGAAATGTATTAAATATACATCTGTTTGCAAAAAAACAAAAACCCAATAATCATATAGAGCTTTTAGGTTCTCATATAATACATATGATACCTGCTCATGTTTAGAACACAAATATTACTGGGAAAAATTGTTTTAACTTTATCAAGTGAAATAAAATGCTAACATTTGAATTTGTTCTGTTACCCCTCTGTGCCAATAAGACTAACAGTAAAACAGTCTAAAATATGTTCGTCACTTTTATTCTCTGGTCTTCTTTACAGTTTTTCCGCAATAGAGCTGACATATGGAAGGAAGTAATCAGTCCGCTATACGTGAATTCATCTTTATGGGAGTCACCAATGAACCAAATATAGAAGTATTCCTTTTCACATTTTTCTCATTGATTTACATCGTTACTGTTTTCGGTAATATTGCAATCATATTTCTGGTCTTGATCACTTTACGCAGCCCAATGTATTTTTTTCTAGGTAACTTGTCCCTTTCTGATCTATGTTATTCTACAGTTGTTACCCCAAAAATGCTGAATGATATTTTGTCGGAGAGGAAATCTATCACTTTTATTGGCTGTGCTCTCCAGCTATACTTCTTTGCATTATTTGCAAGCACTGAATGTTATATTTTGTCTACTATGGGTTATGACCGCTATGTAGCAATATGTCACCCCCTCCAATATGTAGTCATAATGAATAAAACAAAATGTATACTTCTGATGAGCGCTGTGTATGGTGGCGGATTGCTCACTGCGGGGATTCACACCTCTTCTACATTAACTTTATCTTTCTGCGGACCTAATGTCATCAACCATTTCTATTGCGACATCCCTCCTCTGATGGAACTCTCATGCTCTGATACATATATCAACAAAACCATTATATCCTCTGTGGTTTTTGTTCTGGGATTTGTTTCAGTAATAGTTACGGTGGCTTCGTATGTTTATATTTTTTTTACTATCATTAAGATTCAGTCTTCAGAAGGGAGACACAAAGCCTGTTCTACATGCACCTCTCATCTTTTGTGTGTCTCCTTGTTTTACGGGACTGTTTTCTTCATGTATCTACGTCCAGCTTCTGGTTATTCCGTTACACAAGATAAAGTGGTCTCTGTTTTTTACACGATGATCATACCAATGCTGAACCCTATTATCTACAGCTTTAGAAACACAGAAGTAAAGGAAGCAATAAAAAGACTTTGTTCATAAATGCCTGTTATCATTAACCATGAGACCAGGCTGCCGGTGTGAGTTTTGCAATTTAATATGTTAGATATAATGCGTGTTAGTTACCCAAAACATGTCGAATGTAGTAAATTAGGATTTTTTAGCAGCTCTTCTAAAAAAAATTCTAAAAGGAGAAAGTGTAAAAATCAACTGAACTCTGTAAAACAGGTAGAAATGGCAATTTACATTTTGTAGAAAAACGCTCCGATTTTTGTCTAAACTGGGAGTCAGGAAAATTAATTATTTAGGCAAAAAACAAATGCAGTAAAAACAAATAAAAATCTTTTTCTAATCAATTCTCTATTATTTATCTGATATTATATATCTAATTTTTTGGGGGTTTTGTGGATGCTTATTGACTCACTGGGTCTTCCTAACAGTTCTATGATTATAAGTATTGTCAATATTGGTGTATGTGTCGAAGGTCTTTTACAAGGGGAAAATAAAATATGCTTTAACGCCTAAAAGTATATATTTGCTATTTTTTCTTAATAAAAATATATAATATTACCAACTTCTATTGCATCAGATATAAAATAAATGAACAACAAAATGGACGACTGTCATGATCATCAATAAAAATGATGTACCAGCACTAAAAAGAGCCGGTTATTAGTGACCAGTTTCACCGGAAACCCTGATGCCAGATAAGGTGATAAGGGTTAGGCAGGGGCATAACCGAACGTCCTGCAACCTGGAGGATACAGGTCTTGACCCGGAGATCCCGAGGAGCAGCGCTCACCCGGCAACCTCCGGGTCAAACCCAGAGAGTTCCCAGGTATGGGGACCGCCCACCGATGTCAGCGGGAAGGCAGTGTGAGAAGGGGGAGAGGGGTAGATAGTGTGAGAAGGGGGGGGAGAGTGATATATAGTGTGAGAAGGGGGGAGAGGGGGTAGCTAGTGCGAGAAGAGGGGATGGATAGTATGAGAAGGGGGGAGAGGGGTAGATAGCGTGAGAAGCGGGGAGAGGGGATAGATAGTGTGAGAAGGGGGAAAGGGGTATAAAGTGTGAGAAGGGGAGAGAGGAGTAGATAGCATGAGAAGAGGGGGTAGATAGTATGAGAAGGGGGAGAGGGGGTAGATAGTGTGAGAAGAGGGGGTAGATAGTGTGAGAAGGGGGAAAGGGGTAGATAGTGTGAGAAGGGGAGAGGGGTAGATAGTGTGAGAAGGGGGAGGGGCAGATAGTGTAAGAAGGGGGTAGAGGGGGTACATAGTATGAGAAGGGGGAGAGGGGATAGATAGTGTGAGAAGGGAGGGAGAGGGGGTACATAGTGTGAGAAGGGGGAAAGGGGTAGATAGTGTGAGAAGGGGGAGAGGGGGTAGATAGTGTGAGAAGCGGGGAGAGGGGTAGATAGTGTGAGAAGGGGAGGGGTAGATAGTGTGAGAAGGGAGGAGAGGGGGTAGATAGTGTGAGAAGCGGGAGAGGGGGTAGATAGTGTGAGAAGGGGGAAAGGGTGTAGTTAGTGTGAGAAGAGGGGGTAGATAGTACAAGAAGGGAAGAGGGGGTAGATATTATGAGAAGGGGAGCGGGGGTACATAGTGTGAGAAGGGGGAAGAGGGGTAGATGGTATGAGAAGGGGTAGATAGTGTGAGAAGGGAGGGAGAGGGGGTAGATAGTGTGAGAAGGGGGAGAGGGGGTAGATAGTGTGAGAAGCGGGGAGAGGGGTAGATAGTGTGAGAAGCGGGGAGAGGGGTAGATAGTGTGAGAAGGGGAGAGGGGTAGATAGTGTGAGAAGGGAGGAGAGGGGGTAGATAGTGTGAGAAGCGGGGAGAGGGGGTAGATAGTGTGAGAAGGGGGAAAGGGTGTAGTTAGTGTGAGAAGAGTGGGTAGATAGTACAAGAAGGGAAGAGGGGGTAGATATTATGAGAAGGGGAGAGGGGGTACATAGTGTGAGAAGGGGGAAGAGGGGTAGATGGTATGAGAAGGGGTAGATAGTGTGAGAAGGGGGCAGAGGGGATAGATAGTGTGAGAAGCGGGGAGAGGGATGGGTAGATAGTGTGAGAAGGGGGAAAGGGGTAGATAGTGTGAGAAGGAGGAAAGAGGTAGATAGTGTGAAAAGTGGGAGAGGGGTAGATAGTTTGAGAAGGGGGAGAGGGGGTAGATAGTATGAGAAAGGGAGAGAGGGGTAGATAGTGTGAGACGTGGCAGAGGGGTAGATAGTGTGAGAAGGGGGAGAGGGTTAGATAGTGTGAGAAGGGGAAGAGGGGTAGATAGTGTGAGAAGGGGGAGAGGGGGTAGATAGTGTAAGAAGAGGGGGTAGATAGTGTCAGAAGAGGGGGTAGATAGTATGAGAAGGGGAGCAAAGGGGGGATAAAAGTAAGAAAGGGGGTAGTAAGCATATTGAAATAAAGAGTGAGATTGAATGAATTAATATGTGGATGAATTGTGTGATTTATTTGTGAGCTGGGCTGTTTGGGGACAAAGCCAGGGCTGACCTTTGGGGTGCGTAACCAGTGATCTATGCTGTAATTTAGGGGGTTTCTATCTATACCTTTAATGCTGAGTTTTTATGTGAATTCCAGTTGATTTATACCTGCAAAGCTGGGTTTGTGTGCTAATGTGTAGATCAATACCTGCTATGCTATGTTTCCATACATTATTTATATACCTGCAAATATAGGGTTTGTATGTCTTATTCAGTTGATCTATACCTGCAGTGCTGTTTCCATGTGTTGCTTATTTGATCTATACCTGAACTACAGGCAGTAAGTAAAAGAGAGGTGTGGCTTAGTGAATGAGGGACAAAGGGACTCTGGGGATGATTACGGGGGTGGGGAGTAAGGACCTTTCAATGTCACGGAGTAGACAGAAGGAGGGAAGACTGCAGTGCCTGTCACTGTCTTCCCCTCATCTATGGTCAGTGTGGCAAATATATATATTTTTTGGTGTGGGAGTGGAGGGAGTGATTGCATATAGGGAGCGGGGCCAAAGGAAATGCTTGCCTAGGGTCCAATTTTTCAATATTTAAAAAAATGTTTTTGTTACAAAGATTAGCAGTTTTTTTCCTATATTTAATGTATTAAATGTTCATTATTTTTGCCAGTGTTTCAAGTTATATATTACTGTACGTGTTTGCAAATAAAGAGATGGGGAGAAAGTGGGGATCTGATGGGTGAAATGCTACCCCCCCAGATTTTTAGGGGTTCCTACACCCATGCCTCAACCCCATTAAACACATTTGGAATGAACTGGTACAGAGATTGCGAGCTAGGCCTTCTCATCCAACATCAGTGCCTGACCTCACAAATGCTCTACTGGATAAATTGGCAAAAATTCCCACAGAAACTCTCCAGAATCATGTGGAAATCCTTCCCAGAATAATGGAAGCTGTTATAGCTGCAAAGGGGGGGACCAACTACATATTAATGTCTATGTATTGAGAATGCAATGTCATAAAAGTCACTTTTTAGTAATGGTCAGTTGTCCCAATACTTTTAACCATATAGTGAACAATTGTACTATTTTTTCCAAGTATTTGGAAATATCCTATTGTAATATTTTAATTTGCCTTTGTGATTTTGTGATCCTGTTTGAGTATTGGATTCTCTTCTGTGTTTAACATAGTTATTCCCAGAAGAAATGCCACTGTTATACCCATTTCCTATATAATAACAGCAGCATACACACACAATGTTCTTCGCTGACAGATATTAACCATGCAACCAGATAATTTCAGCTGAGGTTGATTGCAGAGACTGTGTAAATACAGTGCAGCGGAATGGCAATACACAAAAAAAGGTATGTGCTCCTTGCAAAGCTTTATTATGTCTGTCGCACCAAAAATATCCACACTAAACTCAAAATTCTGGCAAATTCTGGCAAATCTGGGTTTTGGACATTCTTGGATCATTAAAAAACATCTTCTTATATCCTTCAATATGAAACTGTGAAGAACATAACACATTAGTTAAACATCACTTAAAGTGAACCATAGTAGCAAAAAATAAAATACACATGAATACATTTTACTCTGTATTAGTAATGCTGAGTAATTGTTCTTTGTTACCTTGCCCCCCCCTTATTATACACTATGCATTTCAATCTCCTTTTCTCAAATTCAATGATGATATAATTTATTTGTTATTTAAATGTTACATTTTACGTTGGTTTAATCTTAGATATTAACGATGAATGTTAACGGCCAGCCTGAAAGATGAAGTACTTTACAGTTCTTATCTTTTGTGTGTTTAATCATTTTTCCTTTCTCCAGCAGAAAATATGAATAATTACCCCACTCAAAGAACAAACTCAAGTGTTGTTACTGAATTTGTCCTCTTAGGTCTTACAGAGGTTCCAGCGTTAAAGCTTTTACTTTTTAGCATATTCCTGTTGATCTATTGCACTGCTGTAATGGCCAATGTGGGAGTAATTCTAGCCATATGGATTGAGCCACGTCTTCATACACCCATGTATTTTTTTGTCAGCCACTTATCAGCAAATGACCTTTTCCTCATTTCCATTATAGTACCCAGCACCTTGGCAAATCTTACCAGAAGAAGGAGATCTATATCTATACTTGGTTGTTCTATACAGATGCTCTTATTTGGAACTACAGCCACTACAGAGAGTTATATATTGGCCGTAATGGCCTATGATCGCTTGGTGGCAATAAGAATGCCTTTGCTCTATGCAACTATAATATCTAAAGCATTGTGTGATCTTCTTGCTGCTGGGGCATATATTGCAGGATTTCTTAATTCGCTAATCCAGACGTGTTTTACCTTCAGACTGACTTACTGCAAGTCTGTTATTGACCATTTTTATTGCGATATTCCTCCCATAGTCAAGCTTTCCTGTTCGGATTTAATTGCGAATAAGGTAGTTATATTCCTCTTTGGCGGCTTTGCCTCTGTTAGCTGTCTCTCGATCATTTTGTACTCGTACGTCAATATTGTGGCTACCATTTCAAATATCAGATCAGAGAAGGGCAGGAGAAAAGCCTTCTCCACCTGTGCCTCTCATCTAACGTGTGTGTCCTTATTTTATGGGACAGTGATGTCCGTGTACTTAAGGACGCCATCGGCGTATATGCAAAGTAATAATAAATTTGTCTCTGTCATCTATACTGTGCTCATACCCTTGATAAATCCGATGATTTACAGTTTAAAAAATAATGAGATGAAAGGTGCTATGAGAAAAATAGTAAGAAAATATTGTCTATACATCTAGATATTCTATTCTATTTATTGTGATTAAAATGTTTTATGACATGAAATATAACATTGTTTTTAAATCATCATATAATTTTGCAAAGGGGTACTTTTGTGTAAAATGATAATCCATAGTACTTTATATATGTTTTTTTTATTGTATGTTTCATAAACACATGTAATATATGTGGAAATGTTTATAAAAACAAATATCATAAAAATATATATGAGGTACACATTATATTATCTTTCCTTATGTATCTGTAACCACTATGACAATTCCTGCTGGTATGCTTAAATACAATGGTGTCCATAGCTGCAATAACTTTTAACCCCTTCACATCACTTGTCACATTTACATACTTACTTGTACAATAAATAGATGCCCCAATAAAAGTGACCCATTTTACAAGGATAAACTTTCTCTAAGATGCTTATATTTTGGTTAATAATTAGTGCTCCCCATGTATGGAATTCCCTGCTATGGTTCTGAACTGTACAATTAGAAAACATAGATTAGAATATATTATGATATTTGTATTCAGCTTTGTCATTTGGTTGGCTTGAATTGAACTCTTAAAGCACAGAGTTATATACACATATCCAATATAACCATACAACTAATAATACGCAATGTTGATTCACTAGAGGTGGTTAAACCTATAAAACAGCAATAATTATTCAAGTAGTCTAAATATATTTCTGGCATCCCATTTATTCACTTGGCTGCCAGTGCCTCCCTGTTCCTCAACAATACATTTTAATGAGGTTTACTAGAAACACAGCTTTTATACATATTTGTCAACTGTTTTATTGAAAGAATAAAATACCACTCACATGACACGAGCTTTCTATACAAAAACAGAAATTTTGTGCAAACAAGTATGCAAATGGATAATACCATATAAAATATTTTAGCACCAAAGACAGAAAAATAATGGGTGAAACTGAAGGGTGTTAAATAAGAGACCTTACAGGGGCATGGACTCCCTGATTCTGTCACCGGGTCCAATGTGCAAAAAAATAAAGCTAACTTGATGATGCACAAAGCCCTCAGTCCTCAATTTGTCCCTAAGGCAAGCACCTATCAAAAAAGTAATAATCACAGTGGTAACATAGTGTGTGAAGGTGTAGGTGTATAGTGTTAGTATGAATGTGTGCTTTACTGAATGCTATTGGAAAGTATTTGTATAAGTATATGGTGATATTGTGAGTTTGTGTTACTGAATGGTGTTAGGCTAAGTGTGTGTTACTCAGGGCTGCTTGTAATATTGACTGGACCCTGGGCAAGCATTTGCTTGGGCCTCCTACATGCTCCCTAGCAGCATAGATTGATGGACCAGGCTTGGTTGCTTTCTGGTAGTGGCGGACTGGTTAGCCAAATGTATGACACTTGACAAACTACACTTCTGGAGGCAAGTATTTATATACTGTATATCAGGGGAGGGCTGGCAGCCTAAGGCCTGGGGGGCAAGTCAAGTGACGTGGCTCCGCCCCCTCACACTCACCTTTCACCCCTCACGCTGCTCCCATCACTATGCAGCCATCAGACTGCTGGAAAACGTATCTAAACGGCCGCTGGGTGCTGATGCCGGCAGCATCAGCACCCAGCGGCCGTTTAGATTCGATTTCCAACAATCTGACGGCCGCATAGTGATGGGAGCAGCGTGAGGGGTGAAAGGTGAGTGTGAGGGGGCGGAGCTTTCACCCTTCACGCTGCTCCCATCGCTTGGCAGCCATCGCATACGGCCGCTGGGTGCTGATGCCGCCGGCCGGCTCTGCTTTAATACTATTTTTTTTTTCATTTAATACCCGATCCGACTTGCCATATTCAATTTTAAAAAAAGTATTAAAGTAGCGCCGGCCGGCGGCATCAGCACCCAGCGGCCGTTTAGATTAGATTTCGGGCGGCCTGGGGGGCAATTGCCCCCCTGCCCCCCGGCCCAGCCCGCCCCTGCTGTATATATATATATAAAACATGTTGGGTGACGCTGTATATGTGGCTGTGAGGCACTGTATACGTGGCTGAGGAGCTCAGTTAAGGGGTCACCTGTGCTTGTAGCACTGACTCTCCAGATTAGAAGGTGATCGTCAGAGTCTGCGAGGTCTTCCCAGGGCAGAGGAGTACAATACTAGCCGATTGCATAGTAAATGAATGGTGCGGGTCCAGTGAGTGATCCGAAAAGGATGTGCTTGTCGCAATCCTCTCAGGTGTTGTTACGGGCTCAAGGGGCAGCTGCCCAAGAGATTGTGCTGCATGGGTCAAAGAATGAAATGCTTCCCCTCAATATATTTAAAAATAAAAGTAAATATGTCAGCCTCAAAGTCACACAAATAAATTAAATCAAGTATTTTTATCCCATCTCTCCTCTTTATCTCTCCTCCTCTTTCTCAATAGCTCCCTCTTTTTTCATTATCTCTCCCATTTCTCATCATCTATCCCATTTCTCATCATCTCTGAATATCTCTCTCGTGTACATACATATACATAATACTTGGTCATTCAACATGGGAAGCCTGAAGCCACAATTTAGTAAAACTAATCCTTTAATTAAATATTATAGAGTAAATAACACAATACCTTATCTTTTCCACTAAATGATTTCAGGGCCTTGAATGTTTTGTCCCCTGAAGTCACTACAAATTCAGGAGGGCATTTTATCTCTGGATAAGTAAAAATTAAATAGTTCCTACTGTAAATTAAGGAAACAGATAACCAAAAACACACACCAGGACAGGCTTTTCCACACCGACACCCAGACACACACACCAGGACAGGCTCTGCCACACCGACACTCAAACACACACCAGGACAGGCTTTGCCACACCGACATCCAAACACAGACACCAGGACAGTTAAAAAAATAAGAAATGGTTCAGCACTCAACTCCCAGGAAGCTAGGAGCTAGCAGGAAAAAAACGCAAAACAAAAACAGAAAGCGTAACAAAAATAGCAACGTTTGGCCGAAACGTTGCTTTTTTGTTTGGCTTTCTTTGAAAAAAGTAACCTAAGGATTGGAAGCTGATTGGAGTGCTGGGGTTCTTTTCTGTGTTCCTACACACACCAGGCTAGGCTCTGCCACACCAACACCCAAACACACACCCCAGGACAGGCTCTGCCACACTGACACACGAACACACACACACTAGGACAGGCTCTGCCACACTGACACCGACACACACACACCAGGACAGGCTCTGCCACACTGACACCGACACACACACACCAGGACAGGCTCTGCCACACCGACACCCAAAAACACACACACACACACACCAGGAAAGGCTCTGCCACACCGACACCCATACACACACACAACAGGACAGGCTCTGCCACACTGACACCCAATCACAAACACCAGGACAGGCTTTGCCACACTGACACCCGCATCCGGAGGGTTTCCACGGACAGCTACTGTATGGTGTTAGTATGTATGAGTGTATGCTGTAAGTGTGTGCATACATGTTAGTGTATGTATTAGAGTATAGTCAGTATGTGTGTGTATCTGTATATGATTTTAGAGTGTGTGTGTATGTTTGTTTTTGGTCATTTTTACCTCTCCTGAACTGAGGGCAATATGGTGGGGCTTGCAATGACATCCCCTCCTCCGATTGGATGATCGGGAGAGGAGATCACCACAAGCACCCTCATATTGTCCTCAGTTGGCTCTCTCAGCGACGTCCTCTTCCCCAATTGGAAGATTGGGGAGGACAACACCACAAGCGCCGCCATTTTAGTGGAAGTTACTGTCGGGTTATGTCTGCGGGGATGTGGCCGAAAAAATTAAGATAGCAGATTAAAGACATAATGGAGAAGAGAAGGGAGAAGATAGAAGACGAAGGAGAAGAAGATGAGGAATCAGAAGTGGTCAGCAGAAGCAGCAGTGGTCGGCAGAAGTGGAAGTGGTCAGCAGAGAAGATAGGGAAACATTTAGAGACGTTTCCCTATTTCTTTGGACGGAAATTCAGAGCTTTTTGCTTTGTTTTCATCCAATTCGTGGGGGTCTGGCCTCGTTTTCAGGGCTTTGTACAAATCGACAGATTTACCAAAATGCGGTAAATTTGCAATTCATACAAATCTGAATTCACAAGTCTACTTAATAATTACTGGCAGCTGGTATCATTTATGAAATGTGTTTGCAACAACTAATGAGGGTGACTACAATCAACAGACAAGTGTCAGTTTAAATATATAAATATATACCGTATTGCCTCGAATATAGGCCGCACTTTTTCCCCCCCACTTTAAGTCTTTAAAGAGGGGGTGCAGCCTATATTCGGGGTCTAGTGCCCGACGCCCGGGACATGCAGTCCGCACCGCTGCGAGGGATCTGTATCCTACTCTCTGATATGCTCAGACAGCCTCCCCTGCCAGCACTTTCCACGGGGGGGGGATACCGGCATGGGAGGTTGTCTAAGCCTCTGCACGATTTGCTTTAACAATCTCCCTTGGCGGGAATTCCCACGGTGACCGCCCGCACGATGCGTTTTACCTCTGCCCCCAAGACTTCCGCTGAGTGCCGGCACCGGAAGTTGTATACGCGTATTGCGTAGATGTCCCCCGCCGGCCCCGCAAGACACCCGGGAGTCTGCTCTGGTAAGTCGAGGGGTGCAGAGTGGCAGCATATCTCGGGGGGGGGGAGGAGGACAGTGGCAGCATATCTCGGGGGTGCTATTTTTTACTTTTAGGGTGCGGCCTATATACGGGGGCGGCCTATATCCGAGCCAATACGGTATATGTGTGAAAACAGAAATAAAAAAAAACTAAGGAGAATTAAGGCTCTCCATTGATATTTTATATGTCCTCATTCAATAAACTTGTTTCATCTTACAGCACGGTCTAAAAATAAATACTTGTTTTTGTTAATGTCATAAATCTCTGCTGTATCTCTACAGAGATTAATTTGTTTCTAATTACAAATCAAATGCTCTGGGACATTAATAAGCCTGGGGGAAATATGTTCTATTGTACCTCAATAAAATCTTAATTATATAAATATATATATATATATATATATATATATATATATATATATGTGTGTGTGTGTGCCTACATATATTTCCATTGCTAATGAAGACTCCCATTGTCAAGGTAGGTGTAACAATGAGAAAGGATCAGTTAAGGCCATTGAGTTACAAATACATATTTTGGAATTTTAGGTTACTACTAGGCCTAATACATGAATAGTTATAAAATAAAATTGTTGCCATTGTATGATTTGATACTTTACAATAATCAATGGTATAATTAATGTAGAAATCCATGGTAGTTTACTAAACGATGTTACATTTATTTCTAACAGAATTGGTCTAGTTATCCATTTGAATTCTAAATGCATTTCACATGCATGATAGACACAGTAATTTAAATAATTTCAAACATAATTCACAGTCAATATATATCCCTGTATGTGGTAATTATTATTTTTATTTTTTTATTAGTTTTGTTTTAGAATTTATTGCATTAAAAAATAGAAGCACTTATAAAAAGAGATGCACTTATATCTAAAATGGCTTACTAACGCCAATTATGTGCCTTGACTCAATAAATTGCCTGCTGGCCTTAAAGTGCCAAGGCTGATTTTACTGTCTAGACAGGCTTTTATTAAAATGTTTGAATAACCCCATACTTGGTAGAATGTGAACAATGGTTTTTCTTGTTATATGTTCCTTTTAAATTTGAATATAGTTACACAGAGTTATACAGTCATGAATGCACATATGTCTATACAGAAAGCTTACAATATGAGAATATTAATTCCATAAAATTAACCATCAGGCATAGCATTTAAAGGTTGCCACTGTTTAATATAGTATGACCCCCCCCGATATCTTCATTTTCCACAAAAGAGTAATCTCAACTAAACGAGTGATCGTGATACAGTGCGGTTTAGTGATACCTCTCACATGAACAATTAACAATTATACAACCTTGAAAATGTGTCTCTTTGATGTAGGGTGTTTTTCCAAATATCTCAATACATGTAGTAAAAAGAAGAACAAAACACAAGAATAGGAAACCATACACAGTGTAGTATTGTTATTAAAATAGTGCCCTTTTTTCCTTTTACGCTTTGCACTCTTGTCCACTTTTGTTGGAGTGTACAATACCATGGGTCCTTGCTTCAAACCTCCAGGACAACCAATGAGCTCAAAGGTAAAGAAACCATAGCATCAACAGATAGTAGAAAAAACAAATTCTTAATCAACAAATATTCTTATATTTTTTAATTAGAAGTCTTCCGTGTATCATTCCTCATAAATACATAGGTTAAATCTGCTAAGAAAAGCTTTATCAAACGGGTGAAATTGTCTTTTACTCGTACCAAAATGATAAATCTGCTAAGAAACATTAAAACTTACATACAAAGTCCACAAAAAAACAAAGCAAAGTCCCATTTGTAATGCAACCTCTCCATGCTGCGTGTTTCACCCTTCTATTGTTTCTACCATATCTACAATATAGATTTATATATCTCCTTGTCTCTCTGCATGTGTGTAAATTGTTAATTTGTAAGATCTGGACTAGATTGTGTAACACTAGTTGCAAAGGGCCCTGTAATGTCGCTTTTTGTTTGCTCATCTTTTTGTCTCCTTACAGCCGATAACTTAAAAAGATTTAACAATATGAACTAAAATGTGGAATAACACAGAATTCAAGGAATTTGTTCTCTTAGGGCTGACAGATAGTCCTACGCTTCAGATATGTCTATTTATTCTGTTTATAATAATTTATATCATCACACTTCTTGCAAACTTTGGGATCATATTGACTGTCACATACGATTCTCATCTCCATACTCCCATGTACTTCTTCATCAATAACCTGTCTTTCTTAGACATTTGTTATTCTACCATCATAACGCCAAAGACGCTGGCCAACTTCTTGTCAGATAAAAAAACCATAAGCTACGTTGAATGTATCCTGCAGATGTATTTTTTTGTGGCGTCAGTTACAACTGAGTGTTTTTTACTTGGGATAATGGCCTATGACCGTTGCATTGCAATTTGTAACCCGTTATTGTACTTGATGGTCATGAACAAGAGGTTTTGTGTGCAACTTGTTGGATTTGCTTACGTTGGAGGGTATCTTAATGCTACAATCCATACAACCTGTACCTTTCATTTACCATTCTGTAAAAGCAATCAAATTGATCACTTCTACTGTGATGTGCCCCCTCTGCTAAAGATCTCTTGCACAGATACAACAATGAATGAACTTGTTATGTTCATATTTGGTGGGCTTGCAGAAATGAGCTCACTCACAACTATCACTGTATGGTATACCTACATTATATCTACTATAGTGAGGATTCGTTCCCAACAGGTAAGGAGAAAAGGATTTTCCACATGTGCATCTCACCTTACGGCCGTCACCATATTTTATGGGACAATAGTCTTTATGTATATGAGACCTTCCTCAACATATTCCATGAGTAAAGACCAGGTTGCTTCTGTGTTCTACACAGTAATTATCCCAATGCTCAACCCACTAATATATACTTTAAGGAATAAAGATGTAGCAAGATCATTGGAAAAAACTTGGAAAAAATGTTTACCTACATTGGTATTCTAACCAAATGATTCTGGATGGTACCCAAATAGACATCTAAAGGGATGGATGAAAAAAGGACTTTTGATAGATATCAAGGATTGCTTTAAGAACTACTATAATAATTGCAAAGTCTGTGCATATTTGTTTAAAGAGATCCCAGATTTTGAAAAAATAGTTATCAACTATTTGAATTGCTATTTCCAAATATTTAACCATATTACTGTAATCTTCTGAAGAAACCACAGAAGCAAATGAAATTAAAATAAATGCATTTAGAGGATGATTTGTGGCTTGATCATTTCGTGTTGCATTAATGTGAAAATTACTGCCTGCATTGCAGTATGATTGGATGTTTTACCTTTCTTTTGCCACAGTATTATATGATGGTGTTCAAGCAAATATATTTATACTATCCTTCAAACTGAACTGTTTTATTACAAAGGGTTTGCTTTTGATGAGTTTCTGCTATTATATTTTATTATACTGTGTGATGTTATTCAGGAGATTTTTTAAAGGATTTTACAGAGAATGAGTTTATGAAATGAATAGGGTTTTGTATAAATGCCAATTCTTGTGCCAAATGATAAAAGAGGTGCAATCTTCATGACAATGTAAAGAATGAACCACAATTACGAGTTAATACCAGCATAATTGTTAATGTGTAACCCCCTACTGTTCACACGCCTGTCCAGCTCAGCAAGTTCCAGGTGTTTTACTAGTTTTTAATGCTTTATTTCATGTGGTATATCAGAAACATGTGTTTCTTGTGTGCTTTATCAAAGACATCCTGGTAAATGGCAGAGAAAGATAAAACTTTGAATAAACTTGGGGTCTTTCAGGTATACAGAGGTGATTTTCAGTGTTGTGATGCACAAGCCATATCATACAAATATCTGGTAACAAAAAGAAAGTCTAATTATTATTGTGGTATACTGTTGCTTTGAGAAAGGACACTCTGGACTGTTTGTGGAGAACTCTATGGTCAGTGGCCATTTTTAAGTTTGAGTTCAGTTGACAGTTTGAAATGTTATATTTTGGATCTGAGCTGAATAAAGAACTGCTCTGTATAACTACTATCAAGTAGTGCTGGCTCCTGCTCTCCATGTTAAATACTACATACAGAAAACACTACATGGTGTCAGAAGTGCTGAACAAGTCACTTGCCTGAGGATTTTGCTACAAGGACTTTATTTACAGCTTATACAGCATCAGCATGGAGTTTTTTCAAACCACCAGACCCTCTGCAGTTCACAGGAAATGTAAGTGAAAACTGGAGGAGATGGGAGCAGAGATTTTTAATTTATGCTGAAGCAGTTGAACTTTATAAGAAGGAGCAGAAGACTCAGATTGCCATAGCCCTACATGTTGTGGGTGGGGAAGGACAAGAGGTTTACAACACACTGGAATCAGCCTTGCCTGTTGAAAGAACCTTAAATTCAGTGCTGAAGTTGTTCAGGGACCACTGTAATCCAAAGAAAAATGTTGTGTTTGAGCGTCACCAATTTTGGACACATCCACATCTGGAGGGGCAAGGTATTGAAAGATATATGACAGAACTAAGAGTGAAGGCAAGAGACTGTGAATTTGGGACTATACTTGATGACATGTTAAAAGACAAATTGGTTTTTAGTGTTACTGATGCCAGACTTAAAGAACGTCTGCTCAGAGAGACTGAACTCACACTTCAAAATGCAGTAGAGATGTGTCAGGCTGCTGAAGCCACAAAAGCCCAGGTTCAAGTTATGGCTGCAAACATGTCAGCAAGCGCTTACCAGCCTATTCACTCATTGGAGTACAAATCTACTCTCTCTAAGCCAGCAGAGGCTACTAGAGGCAGCAAGTACAAACCTCACTGTGCTACAAGGGCTGAGCATCAACATAATGTGTGCCCTAAGTGTGGCAGGGTTCACCCACCTCAAAGATGCCCAGCATTTGGGTGTGTTTGTTACACATGCAACAAAAATAATCACTTTGCAAAATGCTGTAAATCCAGGAGCCAGAAGGGTGAGATAGTAAACACAGTTGAGACTTTATTTATTTTGGGGCAATACTGAGAGATAAGACTTTTAACCAAGGAAAAGGACACAAACTAAACCACTCAGCATGGTTCTCTGAGGTGCAAATCAATGGTGCACCCATTAACTTCAAGTTAGATACTGGTGCTGAGGCAAATGTGTTACCTCTCACTCTCTTCAAAAGGATTCCTGGACAGCTACCCATCAAAAAGACAAACACTACTTTAGTAGCCTATGGGGGATCCCGGATCCACCCAAAAGGCATTGTGTATCTAACCGCAGCCACTCCCACGCACACAGCAGAGCTAGAATTCTTTATCACACAATGCTCCACACTTCCATTGTTGGGAAAAGCTGCATGTCAGGAACTGGATTTGCTTCGTAAGGTCCACACAGTCTCTACAACAACCATCCGCACAAAAGATGAATTGATAAAATGTTACCCTGATGCATTTCGGGGAATTGGGCAATTTAAAGGAACTTACCACATCTACTTAGACCCAAATGTGGCTCCAGTCGTACATGGCTGCAGGAAAATCCCATTTGCAATACTGGGAAGGCTTAAAGAGACCCTCATGCAGTTAGAAAAGGATCAGATCTTTGCTAAGGTACACACGCCCACCGACTGGGTCAACAGCCTTGTTGTCACAGAAAAGAAGAATGGCACTCTGAGGGTATGTTTGGACCCCCGTGACCTTGACAAAGCTATAAAGCGCCACCACTTCAATATCCCTACTGCTGAGGATGTACAGAGCCAGCTTGCTGGCAAAACCATATTTACCATCCTTGATGAAAAGGATGGTTACTGGCAGGTCAAATTAGACACAGAGTCATCAGAACTGTGTACTTTCAATTCCCCATGGGGACGCTTCAGATTTTGCAGGATGCCATTTGGGATAAAGTCAGCCAGTGAAGTATTTCAGCAGAAGAATATGGAGATTTTTGGGGACATCCCAGGTGTGCATATAATAGCTGATGACATGATCATTGCTGCATCATCACATGAGGAACATGATCGAATCCTGAGCCAGGTGATGAACCGAGCATTAAACGAGAACATCAAGTTTAATCCGGACAAAATCCAATTCAAAGTATCAGAAGTCCGATATATGGGACATGTCATCACACCTGCAGGAGTTCAGCCTGATGCTGAGAAAGTCCAAGCAATTAGCAAAATGCCTTACCCTTGAGGATAAAAAAGGTCTCCAAAGATTTTTGGGCATGGTCCGGTATCTTGCACAATATATACCGGGGGAGGCAGAGATTACAGCACCATTTAGGAAGTTACTCTGTAAAGACATTGTTTGGCAGTGGGGCCCAGAGCATGCTAAAGCAGTACAGTTCTTAAAACAGGCACTGATTGAGGCTCCAATATTGAAATTTTTTGACCCAACAAAAGCAGTGGTGATTCAGGCAGATGCATCTAAATCCGGCCTGGGGGCTTGCTTACTTCAAGATAACTGCCCCATAGCATATGCATCTAGAGCGATGACTACCACAGAGCAGAATTATGCCCAGATAGAGAAAGAACTCTTGGCAATTGTTTACGCTACTAAAAAGTTCCATCAGTTCATATTTGGCAAAACCATTACAGTGCAGTCTGACCATAAGCCTCTTGAAGCTATACTTACTAAACCACTAAGCAAAGCGCCAGCAAGACTCCAAAGAATGCTCTTACAACTGCAGAGATATGACCTGGTGATTTCTTACACTGCTGGGCGTGACATGCTTATTGCTGACACCCTTTCCAGGGCCACTGTGGATCCCATAGATTCAGAAAAGGATATGTTATATGAAGAAAAGGTAATTTATACACTTTCAGCATCAGAAACTATTGGGACTGAGATGTTATCTTATTTACAGAAGGCCACAGCAGAAGATAAATGCTTATCGGAAATTAAACATCTTCTATATCATGGTTGGCCACAAAGAAAAAGGCAACTTCATCCAAGTCTGCAGCCATTTTGGCAATTTAAGCACTTGCTGCGCAAGGAGGATGATCTCCTTTTGCTTGGTGAAAAGATTGTGGTTCCTCAGAATGCTCGCAGAACAATCCTGGAGAGTCTGCACGAGTGCCATCAAGGTATACAGAAAACCAAAATGCGGGGTCGGATGATCCTATTCTGGCCCAGCATGTCCAAGGACATTCATCAGATGGTAGAGACTTGCAAGATTTGTGCTACTTATCTACCTGTGAACCAAAAAGAGCCATTACTCTCGCACAAAATTCCTCATCTTCCTTGGCAAAAACTGGCAATGGACATTTTTGATTGGAAAGGGTGCTCTTTCCTTGTGATAGTGGACTATTTTTCCAAATACCCTGAAGTGTTAAAGATGTCTGATAAGTCATCAACAACCGTTATTGGCAAACTGAAAGCCACCTTTGCTAGACATGGCATCCCAACAGAAGTAATCAGTGATCATGTACCCTTCGCCAGTGCCGAGATGAAGGCATTTGCTGCAGCATGGGGGATAAAGTTTACTCACTCTAGTCCTCGGTACCCACAATCTAATGGACTAGCAGAAAGGACAGTAAAAACTATTAAACTCATGCTCCAAAAGACATGGGAATCGGGGGTGGATCCTCATATTAAGCTTTTAGAGCTACGCAACACTCCAATCACTGGAATGGCCTATTCCCCCGCACAGCTCTTAATGGGTCGGACTCTTCGAACCAAGTTACCTGTTGTGGCTGATGCATTAAAGCCCCAGATTCCAAAGAATGCACACCATTTTTAAGTTTGAGTTCAGTTGACAGTTTGAAATGTTATGTTTTGGATCTGAGCTGAATAAAGAACTGCTCTGTATAACTACTATCAAGTAGTGCTGGCTCCTGCTCTCCATGTTAAATACTACATACAGAAAACACTACAATTATAGAAGCAAAATTAAAAAATTACATAGCAAACACTTTTTAACGCAATGAAAATATAAGAGAATATTAGTATTTTTGGCAATATGCCTCCCAAAAATCCCATCCTATGTTTTCTTAACCAATCTCTGCATAACCCTTAATACCTAATTGCCATGTGAACACCAGCTGCCAGGAGTAGACCTGTCTTCGCTCTACATGTGTAAGAATAGAGCAACCAGGCAGCCACAAGCCGTAAATTGAATTTAATCTTACTTGTGATACATAAAATATTTCCCTTTTATATTAATTTCAAAACAAAATAGGGTTACAGCACAGCTAGGTTAGAATTCTAAACGAAAAATGTGTGAATTGAACAGTCCCACTTACAGTGTAAACATCCCTTGCATCATACAGTTATATAAAAAGGAGAACATTTCAAAACAGTTGATTCCTCACCCCCTATAAGATACAAAAATATTAGGAGGTACAGTTATTTCCACTTTAATTGATCAGTTTCAACCATCCTGTTACCACCCATTGACTGTTTTAGTAATCATCTGCCAGTTGTTGCCCTCTCACCCTGTACATCTACCCATTGCCAGTGTTTTTGTCTTGATTGCTTATAGTGGTCTTCCTCCTGCAACTTTCGAATGGGAGGAGTACCCTTAAATACCTGTGAAATATACCAAGAGATATACTTAAATTTGTGGAAAATTTACGTTTGCAGCAATGGGTCTCCCGTCCTAATACATGTAGACCACATCTTCAAAAATGTTCTTATGCTCTCTTGTTTGGTGAGGTCTGTGCTTATCTAGTCCATACAAAACATATGGTACAATTATTCGTAAAATCTGCAATGGATGGATGGTTAGAGTCATCAGAGATGGTCGTTCTAGCCACTGATGTTTTGATGTGTATCATACTTTTACTCAAATTGTGTTCCATAGCAAATACTCCTAAAATAAACATTGGTAGATCTAAAGAGAATCTACAAATGTGTGAGTTGTCGTAAACCTATGCATCTCCCTCTAGAATTTTAAACAAAACCAAAACAATGGAGTAAATTAGCATTGGGCTTTGGATATTTTGGACAATTGAAGCTATTATACAGATCCTTATTCTAAAAGTATGCGTCATGGGATCCCCAAACCAGCGCTGGAGCTGACTGGAGGTGATTGTATAAGTTACAGGAAGATTTATTTGGCTGAACACATCTTTTACATGGTGTCCCCCTGACCTCTTTTATGCCTGCTGGCATACACAATTCTAGTACTCTGCATTACAGCCTACTTTGAGGATGCCCAAAAAAGCACATGGTTGTTGATACTTGAAATATCTTCGTCTATATAGTTCCCGCAATGCCTCCCAATGAGGTTTAAAGTCTTTCATGGAGGTATATTGAGAAGGAAGATGCCTGGCTCTGATAGTAAGAGTAGCTGGTAAGGGCAGCATTTAAATCAAAATAGGGGCGTTAAAAGAAATGATCACATTTTCAATTTTGTCTCTGGTAATAGTAGGCATCGTCTGGGGACACGTGAGAAATTGTTGATTGTTGATGCAGAGCAGTGGACTCTAGTGATATGTGTATAGTCTCAAGTGGTCAGGTAAAGAGTCATCCGTGGCTCCACTAGGTGTAAGGTGTGTACAAGTATTGTAATACCTTCTAGTACCAGGAGCATCACCTGTGTCAAAGGTACATATCTGTCAAGCCTGTGGCACAATACTGCGTTAAAGTCCCCACCTACTATTTGTATTGAACAAATTTATCCACTGGGAGAGAGTCAAAGTTGTTGGTGTTTATAAAAAATGAGTTAATTGTGGTATTGTGAAGCGGTGTCTGAACCTCTGCTGCAGGCGTTGTAAAGGTCACTCCAGTGAGCTCTGACTTGGGCTGTCTCCATGTCAGATACCCTTTCCCTAAAGGCCCTTTCCCCCAAAACGGTGGTTAAGTCTGGGCCTGATTATGATAGCTGGGGAATAATCGCCCACCTTTGCCAGGAAGCGTTGGTGAGGGGATTGGTGAACACTGTGCGACTGTATCTTTTAGGCATAAACGTATTTCCTGTCCTATCAGGGAGGGAGGAGCTAATCAGGCATAAAGGAAAATATGGTAAGTATGAGAACAATTTCATCCACAAAAAATGGATCATAATCAACAAGTGTTCTCTTTTCGTTGTAATTAATTGTCGTTTGATTTTTTACTAGTAAACATTTGTTTCACATTTTTGAAATGGAAAAGTAAACAATTATCTGCCAAGAAAGCAAAAATCAAGGAGAATGGGGGGCATATTTACTATGGGATATTTGAGGCATATTTACTACATCCTCTTTGTTTTATTTACAGCAAGGTGTGATTAAATTAGTGTACTTGTCATGGCATAAAATCATAAATCTCACCTGTATCTCTACAGGGATTAATTTGCTTCTAATTACAAATAAATTGCTTCAATTTATAAATATACATATCTCAAGTTTCTGTGGGAAGTTTTGCCCATTCATCCAGTAGAGCATTTGTGAGGTCGGGCACTGATGTTGGATGAGAAGGCCTGGCTTGCAATCTCCGTTTCAATTCATCCCAAATGTGTTGAGGTCAGCACTCTGTGGGGCCGGTCAAGTTCTTCCACGCCAAACTTATCCAACCATGTCTTTATAGACCTTGCTTTTTGTACTGGGGCACAGTCAGGCTGGAACAGAAAAGGACTATCGCCAAACTGTTCCCACAAATGTCTTGATATGCTGAAGCATTAAGATTTCTCTTCACTTAATTGAAAGTAAGGGGCCCAAACACTTAAAAACAGCCCAGACCATTATCCCTCCTCCACCAAACTTTACAGTTGGCCTGATGCAGTCAGACAGGAAATGTTCTCCTGGCATTCACTAAACCCAGACTAACCCATCAGACAGCCAAACAGAGAAGATTGATTAGTCACTCCACAGAACACTTTACACCACTTAATCCGACGCTTGGCATTGTATTTGGTGATGTGATGCAGCTGCTCGACCATGGAAACGTATTTCATGAAGCTCCTGCAACAAAGTTTTTATTATTATTTATTGTTTCATATAGCACCATCAAATTCCACAGCGCTGTACAATGGGTAGACAGGACATAACAAGTAGTATATAACAAATTGACTTACAGAAACAAGAGGTGAGGGCCCTGCTCAAATGAATATACATATAAATGAGGCATTTCCACATATCAAGACACTCTAATGTATTGTGTGGTATTTTTATCAGTACTGCATCATACTGATGAAACATGTTAGAGGTGCTGACCTATAGACACGTATATCGCTACCTTGCTGATATGCGGTATGTCATTCTTTTGTATTTTTAAAAATAATTCTGGATTAATTTACGATTTAGTGTAAATGTTACTTTTCTTTATCGAAAAATTTTGTATAAAATGCCAATGAGTAGCCACAAGATGGCGGTGCAAATATAAAAATTAAAAAACTGGACCAATACATAGACTTAGGACTTTCAAGGACTTTGTGACCAGGGAGTTTTTTTTTTAACACTAAAGGCTTTGTTTTTTTTGGCTGGCCAACTTTAACAACATGTTTGTTTAACAATAGCTTCCCTTTTTTGTGGTTAATCATATATATTTTTTCCAACTAGAGCTTTGATATGTGTAGTACATCATTCAGAATTAAAACCTTTTGCCAGGATATAGAGGAAAAACGAGCCTTTTGGTTTGTCTGGTGTCTGTAGATGAGTGTTTAATAATGCTTCTACTACCCCCTTAAGAGGTGGAAGGGTTTTCCATCACCTTTACCCACCATAACAATTTGGCTGTTTTTAAAAATTTACTTTGGGTTTCTAGCCCAGATTAGATGCTGCTGAAAAATATCCTTCAACCCCATGCACAGTAATACCTGAATATATATAAGTTTTTTTTAATGTTTTGGCTCTGTTACACTTTTTTTTTTTTTTTACATATTTTTAGAATATCACTACTTTTAAGAATACCAGATGTAATTGTAGAGTAGTATTTATTGTTATGTATAGTTAATCCCATGTTTTAGAGTCATTATGGCTTTCTTTATTCACTTTTTTGCAACAATTTTACTACATTAGGGTGGTTTACACACACACACATACATTTGTTCACTGTTCATTGATTTTGCATATATTTTCATACAATGTAATATTGGTTGTATAATATGCTACATCCATGTATCAACATTTTTAGCTAAAAGCTGTATGCAATGGACATATCAGCAAGAAAGGTAACTAAAAAAGCCTTTGTGTCCCGGCTTGACAGTTGCTCGCCTCTCAGCTTACATTTACTCAACTCAGAGCAACGCACAAGCTGTGAGTTCAATTCCTGTGAGTGGTTATTGGAAACTCAGGGACCAGAACTGTAATTAGGGCTCTTGGCACCTGGGGGAGGGTCAAAAGTCTTCCGGACTACTGGAAGCAGAAGGAGTCCCAATTGCCCCTCTTGTCCAATGCATGTTTTGGTATGTGGGATGCATTCTATACACTTCACGCAAACTCCTCTCCAGTATGGTGGATGCTAGTATGAGCAAATGGTTTTTTTTTTGCACAATGGCCTTTGACAAAAATTCTAAAAAGTTACACAACCACATTCATTCTTCTTAGAATTTTTGTAAGGGCACTTTTCAGTTCCCTGTTCCTCATGCTGTAGATTATAGGGTTTAATACAGGTATTACCACAGTATAAAATACAGCCACCACTTTGTCTTGATCAGAAAAATATTTGCCACCAGGACGGAGATACATAAATAAAATAGTCCCATAGAACACGGAAACAACAATAAGATGGGATGAACAGGTGTAGAACGCTTTTTGCCTTCCCACTTTAGAACGAAGTCTCAGCACAGTAAATATAATGTATCCATAGGAAACTAGAATGGTGATCACAGATACACCACTGACGCAAGACACTGAGGCTAACAGTACCAGTTCATTCACAGATGTATCTGAGCAGGACAGCTTTAACAGAGGGGGGTAGTCACAATAAAAATGATGGATTTGTATAGCGCTGCAGAAGGAGAGCTGCAGAGCGTAAGCGGCATTTAACATAGAAGTTGTTATGGAAACCATATAACAACTTGCTATTAATCGTTCGCATACGGAATCTGTCATAATGAGGTGGTAGAACAGTGGCTTGCACACTGCTACACTTCGATCACAGGCCATCAGTCCAAGTATCAGGCACTCCAAACTTCCAAAGATGCTGAATACGACAAGCTGGGTCATGCACGCAGCATAAAGGATTGAACTATCTCCAATAATCAAACTCTCCAATAACTTTGGCGTGATCACTGAAGAATAACAGAGGTCAGAAAATGACAGGTGGCGAAGGAAAAAGTACATGGGTGTTTGTAGATTGGGAGTAGTCCAACATAACATTATGATACCTGTATTTCCCACAACAGAAACAATGTACATGACAAAGAACAAAAAAAAGAGATAGAGTTGAAGATAAACATGCGAGGTTAGTCCTAGTAGAAAAAATATTCCTTGGAAAGTTTCATTGGTTTTCTCTGAATATCCGGTGTAGGAAGTGAAGCGGGATATCATACTATGAACTATGTTCAAAATGAAACACAGATGTACCTAATCTGCAGGTGGTGAGATTACAAGTATAATGACAGTGGCCGGATTTATCAAAACTGTGACTGGATCAAAGGACCCTAAAAGCAGGAAAATATTGAATTCTACTTTGTTCTGTAATGACATTTATTTACTGCCAAAGAACTTAACTTGATACTGAAGGTCATCTTAGACATTTTGTGCATGTGAACGCTTTTCACATCCTGATCCGTGTGATCTTCCATGCAGTGTATCGGAAGTGTTTTTGTTATTACTTGTACCACAAGTATCGAGTTTCCTCCTTTAAAGCGAAGACTCAGTCAGCCGAATCATTTAATCGTCTTCAAAGAGTTTAAATTTTGTAGCATCTTCCTCCCAACACATTCTATTATATCTCCTAAAACAAAACCAAAAAAAAAGAATTATACAGGTGCATGTGTGTGTAATGAATCCTATATTATAATGTACCAGGGTATGTATCTAAACATTATTTGAAGAAATTGATATTTGAATGTGTACTTATGGAAACATTTAAAATCATTTTAAAGATTATTGAAAGCTGCGCAGAAACTTCTCATGGTTTACTAAAGTCATATTTTTAGGCCATTGATAACATTTTTTATCTTGTATTTTGAATATCTAAAGACATATTAATTACATATATTGTACTCTTTGAAATCCAAATGACTTCAATATTGGAAGACTAAAACTATTACTATTCTTTATAAAAGAGCGATTAGATTGGATCTCTCATTACACAATGTCAATGAGTATTTAATCACTTGCTTTTGCCACAATTCTATTCAATCAAGTTTTGGAATATCTGTTTAATATGTCTGCTTTACTTACTTCTCAATTAATTCCACTTAAAGGTGTACTCACTTTTTTTTGCCAAGGTTTAGACATTAATGGCTGTGTGTTGAGTTATTTTGAGGGGACAGCAAATTTACCCTGTTATACAGGCTGCACACTCACTACTTTACATTGTAGCAGAGTGTCATTTCTGCAGTGTTATCACATGAAAAGATATAAAATATTTACAAAAATGTGAGTGGTGTACTCACTTCTGTGAGATACTGTATGTTCCTTCTTTGATTTAAGTTTGTCATTATAGCACATTTAAAAATTGTATTGTTATAAGGTTTTTTTTTACAAAGCTCAAAGACAACCCAAATATATGCATAGGTAATGCTAAAAAAGAAATGACGATGAAGAAGCTTACCCTTAGGCAAAATGATGACTAGTCACCTTTTTTTTATTTTGTTTTTTTTTCTTCCCCTAGATAAGAAAAAAAGATCATAATGAGCAATTTGAAAAATTAATCCTGATCAGTACAATGAATTACTTGATTAGTGGATTACTTATCTAAATGGCTAACAAACAAATTGAAGCCTCATCTCCCAAAATTCAAATACGCCTCCTATGAAAAAATATAGATATTAGCAATTATTATATATTGTTTTATATAGTGCCATCATATTCTGCATCTCTGTACGATGGGAATATGAAACAATAATAATATACAATACTATATATATATATATAAAACAGAAGCAAAAAAGTGCCTTAACCTTCAAAGGACTTCTACATACCCACTGCTTACTGAAGAACCATTGTTTAAATAGGAAGATGAGAAACACAAAATATTTATATCTTTAACCATGGAGAGTAAGAAATCCCTTGGTTTTAAGTAATTGAAGAGAGATGTGAACACAGTTAGAATGCCCCTAAGGTAATTAATTCAAATCTGAGTACTTTAATCAGATGCTGTACTATAGCTACCAACTATTCTGATGGCCAAAGAGTCAAATACTGTGTTTAGAGGAAAAAGGTATATTTTAGTTTTCCTCAATATGCTCTTTTAGCATATTTTATGCTGTTTGTATACTTGACTGTTTGAGCTTTAGAACACAACGATACCCTCATGTCAAGCTAACATTGTGTCCAAATGTGAGAATGTCCCTGCTAAAAAGGATGGACCAAGTGGGGAAGGGTAGGATGGTTCTAATTTCCTGGTGGAGAAGAAATGTTGTCTGCCTCACCCTTTGCAGTTGTCTTGTTATCAGTTTAGTAGTATTCTTGGCCAGCACTTCCTCATTTGGGTTTTGAACACACACAATTAGCCAGTTTAGGTTTTACTGAGGAACCTAGTAGGAAGACAGATGTAATGCATTATTTGGGTTATAGATATGTCTCTACCTTGTGGTTAAACTCATTGGATGTTCTTCGATCACCTCAGACTGGAAGAAGCTGTGAGAAGCCTTGCACGCTTAATTTACTTTTGGTTGCCTGGTTTAGTTGAGGAGGTCTTCGAGGTTTATCCTGATCCATGACCTGATCCAATGATAAGGCCAAAATTCTTGGGGGTAGGAACTATACCAAACAGAATTTGCCAGCGTAATTAGTCTTATGAGAAGAGATTTAGTTGAATTGTTATCTTCAGTTAATATGGTCTGTAGTTGTATCCCAGACACAATGGAAAGGTACTTGTTGGTATTGTGGTTAGAGATTAAAAGTTGGAAGGGTATAACTCTGGTTTGTAATGCAAGGAGGGAGTTAGTTTCATATCCCAACCCTGGAGATGATGTAATAGTAGAAAAGATGGTGGCTGCAGAGGGGATTGTGTCTGATAAAAATGTACCACTGATTATAGCACTGTGCTTATTCCCAGAGTAATACATATTCTGATCGATTTGACTATAAGGTGCTGTGAAAAAGTATTTCCAGTTTCTTTTATTTTTGCATGTTTGTCACAAATATAACCAGAGTTACCACAAAATGCAGCTTTGAAATTATGATTTTATGTATAGAAGGAAAAAGCTATCCAACCCAACCTGGCCCTATGTGAAAAAGTAATTGCCCCCTTAGTTACTAAATAAACCAATTAACCAAATGTAATTGATAATTGGGCTCAATTTCACTAGACACACCCAGGTATGATTACTGCCAGCCCTGTTGAATCTAAACATCAATGAAATAGAACCAGTCTTGAAAGTGAAGTAGGCCAAAAGGTCTCATAACAGGATGCCGCAATCTAAAGAAATTCAAGAACCGATGAGAAACAAAGTTTTTGACATCTATCAGTCTGGAACATGTCACAAAGCTATTTCTAAGGCTCTGGGACTCCACTATCTTCAAATGTAAAGATTTGTTATTTGTTTTATTCCTAATATTCTGAAGCATCATATATAACCATTTGCATAAAAAAGGTACAATGTGGATGAAGAAATGCCTCTATTATCAATCCAGATAAGTAAACAATTAAATACATAGTTAATAAAAACTACTTTGTATAATCCATTTATTGTGAGCCAAATCATTTAGTCCCTCTCATTCATTGGTCATGTTAACAACGTTGTATCATTCAGGTGTATAAACAGAGATGGCACTTTTTTACCTCCTTTTTTAACCAGGATCAGGCAGGGAGCAGATCTGGAACTTTCCCACCCTCCTGCCTGGAACGCATTGCTAAGAAGACTAATATTGGTATTTCTGCAACAGCGGAAATTGGGAGAGATCAAGCCAGGGTGTGCTGATGTGTAATACTGGTTTGAAGCTCTTGGTGTAGTCGTTGGATGCATCTGCCTGGCGTGCTAACTTGGTCGTCAGCTGGCAGTGGTTTATTCCCCAATTTCTCTAGTGATTAACATGGATTAATATTCTGTTTAGTTACGGCTGCGGTTTGTGGTCACCTTGCCAGCGCCTAAAAGGACTATATGGCATCCGCAACTGCGGAAATTGGGAGAGACAAAGCCAGTGTGGGCTGAGGTGCAATACTGGTTTGAAGCTCTTGGTGTATTCGTTTAGTATAACTGCCTGATGTACTAAATCAGCCATCAGCTGGCAGGTAGATAATGTCCTCAAGTGGGCCTGGCGGTGAATATGTGTTCAATGAAGCTGTGGCCAAGCCCTTGACAAGCGCATAGTTGAGATTGTGCCCCAGGAAGATCGTACCCCTATACCCAAATAATGACTCAGACACTTTACTTGGGTGCAAAATATTTTGTCCACAGCTTTATTAACATATATACAATATTTAGAGGTCATTGTCAACCCAGCCACCCCGGTTAACATTATTAACAGTTTACGTCTTATTAACACTGACAATGACCTCACATAACCAATAAATTAACCATATAATGGCACCAACACATACCAGGTGCCTCCACATTAACATATTAACATATTAACATATTGACCACAATAGGGATGTACCGAGACACCCCTACCAGACCGTTTAACCAAATTATAATTATGTAGGGGCATACCGAGACACCCCTACACCACCGATTTAACCAAATTACCACTGCAGGGGCATACCGAGACACCCCCACACCACCAATTTAACCACACACCAATGCAGGGGCATACCGAGACACCCCTACACCACCCCAGGTTCTGAGCCACAGGCCAGCTCGAAACCTACACCAATAACTTGAACCAAGTCAAATTATTAACCAAAAACATAACAAAACGCCGTATTAGGCAATAATCCCCAACTAACCCCGCCGCTGTGACAAAACGGGGTAGTCACCCCCCACAACCCACCTTAAAGGGAGGGAGGGTGGGACAACCAGGATTTGGATAAGCAGTTAAGTGACAGTTACAAAATGGTTGCCACTTATATACCCTCTTAATAACCCCACCCATAACAACTCTAAGCCAATTAAATTAAAATCCTTCCTTTTTGCACACCACCTAGCTCTGTCAAGGCCCACTCCGCCTAAGCTGCGCTGCTCCATGGGCTTCATGACAAGCGCATAGTTGAGATTGTGCCCCAGGAAGATCGTACCCCTATACCCAAATAATGACTCAGACACTTTACTTGGGTGCAAAATATTTTGTCCACAGCTTTATTAACATATATACAATATTTAGAGGTCATTGTCAACCCAGCCACCCCGGTTAACATTATTAACAGTTTACGTCTTATTAACACTGACAATGACCTCACATAACCAATAAATTAACCATATAATGGCACCAACACATACCAGGTGCCTCCACATTAACATATTAACATATTAACATATTGACCACAATAGGGATGTACCGAGACACCCCTACCAGACCGTTTAACCAAATTATAATTATGTAGGGGCATACCGAGACACCCCTACACCACCGATTTAACCAAATTACCACTGCAGGGGCATACCGAGACACCCCCACACCACCAATTTAACCACACACCAATGCAGGGGCATACCGAGACACCCCTACACCACCCCAGGTTCTGAGCCACAGGCCAGCTCGAAACCTACACCAATAACTTGAACCAAGTCAAATTATTAACCAAAAACATAACAAAACGCCGTATTAGGCAATAATCCCCAACTAACCCCGCCACAGGCCAGACCTTGAACCCCTCAAGCCGTCTGAGCCCCGCCAAACCGAAAAAACAAAGCTTGGGTTAACGCGTCCTGAAAACCCAAATTCAAAAAGTCCAAGCCCACATCAGATAAGTGGACACCATCCTCCCTAAAATAACCAGGCAACAGGGACTCAAACTCCCAATGCCGTATCACCAGGCCACCACATCGCCTAATAAAGCTCGCCATGAGCTTATTCACCTTACCCTTGCACCGCGCAAGGGCATCCGCATCACGTGCATGCCTCCAGTGTAACCTCGGAACAATCTCCGACCATATCACCAAAACCCGAGGAACTAAAGCCCTCAACCTCTCAACATCCCGTTTCATCCGCCAAACTAATTCCTTCTGGGGAACCACACCTAAATCATTACCTCCCGCATGGAACAAAACAATGTCCGGAACCCCCTCTTCCCTCAAGAGTCGCCAAAGTTCCGCACACACATCATTCCATCCCGCACCGCGAAGGCCGATCCATCGCAGCAGCAGCCGATCCTCCTGAAAGCCCAGTTGCGAACACGTCCCACGAACTGCAGCTCTCTGACCAGCCCAATAGACGTAGGAATGGCCCATGATCCAGGCCACCAAACCTGAAAAACAAAAACAACAGTAAAGAACAAACCCCCCAGCCGAGCAGAGCTCACAACAGACCTTCAGGCCGGACATACGACCTGAAACGAACCGACTCCCAACGCCCCAACTTCTTGACCAGATCATCACCGAACCCCATCTGGGCTGCAACCGTAGCCGCCCCGATACGAAAAGAGTGTGTACCAAATTGACGCGGATCCAAACCCACGCGCTCCAGGCATACACGAAAGATCCGTAAAAATTGAAACCGAGATAAAGCCGACCCGTTCTCATGTAAGAGAAAAGGTCCCACCACAGCAGGGCGATGAGCCAAGTATTCAAAACAACCCCGAACTGGACACATCATGGACCCAGGCCACGGATACAATACGACATCACACCCCTTCCCAAGCACATCCGTCTTGGACCGCCGTAAACGAATAGACACCATGTCCTCGCTGACCAGCACGTCAGACCTCTGAAGACCCCCACCTCCAGTCCGACTCCTACTCACCAGCTCCCCTATCCGGAAAGCTCCGAAAAACGCCAAAATAAACGCCAACCCAAACAACCTGGACTCATAAACTGAAAAACACACCATTGGCAAAACATCCAACACCTTCTGCAACACCTGCACAGAAACCGGGCGCCTAGTGTCACCAACACCAACCCGCCTCCGAAATCCCTTTAAAGCCTGGCGAACCAAAAATTCCTTAGTATGATCCTTCCAACCCTTAAGTTTGAACAAAAACGCCAAGGCAGACATATTCCTTCCCAAGACCGCGGGGGAAGCCCCCTTTGAAACCAAATCAAACAGAAACCACAACAGCACATCCAGCTGTTCCGCCGCCGTACTTACAGACCCCACACAGGAAACCATCCTGTCCCAATCGGCCCAAACCTTACCATAAGCCGACCACGTTACCGGCGCCAACGATGCCCTCACGCCTCCAGCAAGCAACTCGTCCCTAATTGCCACATCTCGTCCGGACAAACCAGACCCGAATCCTGAGCCCCGGGCGCCACCTCGCGGAACCGATCCCACTGAAAACGAGACAGGGAATCCGCTATAACATTTAAAAAGCCCGGAACATGCTCCGCCCGAAACACCACATTAAGAGACATACAGAGCAGAACAAACCTCCGCAACAACCGAACCACTGCAATAGAAGAAGCCGACAGCCGATTTACGGCATGAACCACTGCCATATTATCCGAGAAAAACACCACCTTCTTATCACGAAACGAATCGCCCCACAAGGACAAGGCGACCACCAAAGGAAAAAACTCCAAAAACGCTAAGTTGCGCATGAGCGGACTAACCCTCCAAGAATCCGGCCAACGTTCCGCACACCAATGGCCCTGAAAATACGCCCCAAAACCAACACTCCCCGAAGCGTCAGTATAAAGTTCCAACTCATCGGCGGACACCGACTCCCTGCGAAAAAACACCGTACCATTAAAGTGTCGCAGAAACACCTCCCACACCTCCAAATCAGCTCTCATAGCTGCCGAAACCCGTACAAAATGATGTGCCAACTGGACGCCCGAAGTGGCCCTTGACAAACTCCGAATGAAAATCCTGCCCATGGGTATGGCCCTACACGCAAAGTTCAAACGACCAATCAAGGATTGTAACTGCCGCAGGGTTACCTTCCGAACACCACGAAACTCGTGAACCACCTCCCTAAGCGCCCGCAGCTTATCTTGCGGCAGCCTACATTCACCCGCAACCGAATCAATTTCCAAGCCCAAAAAACTCAAACAGGTAGTGGGACCCTCGGTTTTGTCCGCAGCCAGCGGGACACCAAACGACCCGGCCACCCACTCCAACATCCGTAACAAGTAACCACACTCCCCAGATCCGCACGGACCCACACAAAGAAAGTCATCCAGATAGTGAACCAAAAACCGACTCCCTGCCTCCATCCTGACCACCCATTCAATGAACGAACTGAACTTCTCAAAATAAGAACAAGAGATGGAGCAACCCATAGGGAGACACAAGTCGACAAAGTACTGACCCTCAAAATAACAACCCAACAAATGATGACAATCCGGATGAATCGGCAACAAACGAAATGCCGATTCAATATCTGCCTTAGCCATAAGGGCATTAGGGCCCGCCTTCCTAACCAACTCGACAGCCTGGTCAAATGATGCATAGGAAACGGAACACAACACCTCATCAATGTCATCGTTCACCGACAAACCCTTCGGGTATGACAGGTGATGGATCAACCTGTACTTCCCAACCTCCTTCTTAGGAACCACCCCCAATGGTGACAAACGTAAATTGTCCAGAGGGGGAGAAGAAAAAGGACCCGCCATCCTGCCCAAAGAGACTTCCTTCGCCAACTTGTCCCTCACAACCTCTGGAAACTCCAAAACCGACTTCAAATTCCGATTACAACTTCGAAATTGCCGAACAGAAAAAGGAATGTAAAACCCGTAACGAAAACCGTCAAACAACAACTGCGCCGCATCACGATTACCGTAACGGCTTAGCCAGGGCAGCATCGCGTTTAACCTCACCGGGGTTAGCCCCAGAGGAAGCGGCCCCGGACCCGGAAGACGTAGTTCCCGATACTCCCCCAGATTTTCCCTTCTTGAAACACTTCGTGAAACTATGGGCACCCCCACAACCGGAACATTCATGCTTGAACTTGCAAGCAGACCCCCACTTACAATGGCTGTCGTTGAACAGCCAACAAAAACCTTTCCTATTGACGGCCGACGCGGAACTGTGCCCGCCCGCGCCGGCCCCCGACTGAAAGGGCTGCGCCTTCTGCGCCATCATAAGCTTCATCCATAATGGCAGGTCCATCTGGTCCCACCGCATACCTGGATTAGCCGACAACCGCTGCCTAAACTGCTCGTCGTATTTCCACCACGCCAGACCCCCATACGTCCTATACGCTTCCCAAATACCATCCAAGTAACAAAAAAGGGGAGAGCACAAATTAGGCGACTTCTCCCCAATAACACTAGCCAATATACAAAATGCCCTCAACCAGTTACCAAACGACTTAGGAATCTTCCTATAACGCTTTTTCTTTTCCTCCTCCTCCTTCTTAGCATCCTTCTTATCCTCCTCTTTCAAATCTATAAACTCCTCCAAAGGCAACAAAGAAAATATCTCCACAAAATCCCCCTTCCAAATCTTATCCTTAACCTCCTGCTTCAGATGAACCCCCAGGGGGCCGGCAAAAGAAACATAGGCATTCTGCCTAGCCGAATCAGGAATCCCACCTGTCAATTCTGCCCTCTCGACACTAACCGAAGAAGCCCCCGAGACCAAAGCCTCACCACTATCCACTCCTTCCACTGCTGGCACAACTACCGCACCGCCTGCTCCCACACCAGAGCCAACCGGAGACCACACCTGACCACAACCAGAACCCACCTGAGACCCCTTCTGCAGAGACCCCAACAAACCCTTCAAACCGTCTAACAATTTTCGTGTTTCAACCATAGTACTAGACTCACCACCGGAACCTCTGGCTGTAGCTCCAAGCCCCGAGGCTGCATCCTGGCCGCCGCCATCATGAGAATCTCTTGGCAAGGCCGCACTCCTATCACCCCCAGCCGCCGCAGAAGGACGTCGCTGAGGACCCGAGCCATGACCTCCGTCTGCACCACAAGACCTAGAAGGAGATAAAACACGAGGCACAGAAAAAGATTCCCCACGAACAAACGAACCACGCCGAACAGGAATCCGAGACCGAAAACCACTAACATCCCCAACCTCCCTCCCCGGACTCCTACTGGGAGACCTAGACCTATCACAAGCCCTACTTAAACCCCTACCTAAACCCCCCGACGAAGACAGCGCCTCAATACTATCCCTAAGAAAAGCAACATCCTGCACCTGACTCTCCAACCCCAAAGTGCAGCCACCACGGCCCACCTGCCTAGAACTAGCCTCCCCAACCGACAACCCAACATCCTGCGTCACACGCTGCGCCCGGCCCAACGAAGTGGCCGTAAAACCAGAGACGGCACCACGGGACCGCCCGAAGCCCGCTGCGAAACTCTCATCACCCCCAGTCAGCTGCTCAGCCGCAGAAACGGCACCTTCACCGCACCGAAGGCCCGCCGAAAACGCTCGGGGGCTGCCACTAACCCTCAACGCTGCAGAAGCCGCTCCCTCCTCCTCCGACGAACACGACGGAGAATTCCCGCCACTGCGCACCTCAGGGGCAGACGCACCGCCAACCACGCTGCCGCCTGTCTCACCCCCCGCTGACCTAACAGCACCCCTCGACCTCCCGGGGCCCGCCGCACTCGCTTCCGCATACCTGCCAACGTAGCCGCGACCCACACCAGCCATGTCGACCTCCAACCGCTGCTGTTCCGCCAGGGCCCGTTGAAAACCGCGGGGCGCCCGCGAAGTACCACTCCCACGAACACCAGCTCCGCTCCGGCCTCCAACACCCTCGTCGCGCCTGTCTCCCGAACGGCTCCGGACCCGACGTCCACCAGATGACAGCTCCGGACTCAGGCGCACCGGAGGCCGTGTGCGCCGCACAGGCCGACCCGACGAGGGAACCTCCACGGCGTCCAACACAGGTGCCAACTGCTCCCTCAGCCAACCGGTACCACGCTCCCTCGTAGCCATCCGAAGCCCCTCCAGAATCTCCTCAATTTCCCGCTCCATCTGAAAAATAAAGCAAAAGCCTCTCCGAACCAAATTGCTCAATACAGAACAACCAGGATTTGGATAAGCAGTTAAGTGACAGTTACAAAATGGTTGCCACTTATATACCCTCTTAATAACCCCACCCATAACAACTCTAAGCCAATTAAATTAAAATCCTTCCTTTTTGCACACCACCTAGCTCTGTCAAGGCCCACTCCGCCTAAGCTGCGCTGCTCCATGGGCTTCATGCCCACATATATGTTTCTGTTGCTTTATTGGGGAATGGTGAAGATATTCTACTGATATCTGCAATGATGCTATAGGCCTAAGCAGTCATGTAATGTTCATCACCCTTGCATATGTATGAAATACAGTATAAAATAATGTTTTATCATGCTGGGAATAATTCACAGTGGATATACAGCAAACAAGATTGGATTTCTGTCTTAATTGTAGATCTTCTAGTAGAAACAGTTTTAATGGAGCCTTACAAATTTTCATCTGCTGGCGTGGGATGTATTGCCCTTTATTAATTTTATCCTTTTGAGACATGCTGACATGGTCATGCTGACAAGTCAACAAGGCACAGGACAAAATATTTTTTTTAAAAACTACCACGTTGTGCATAATTTTTTTCTCACGTATCTATAAACAGCTATTTAACTTATCTTCAGTCCATGAACGTACAAATGAGCCTGTAAGTTTTAGCTAATATTTATTTCATATAATATACAATATATTTATTTACAACAATATTTTGCTTTAATTTTTTTCAAGGCTTGCGCTACTTCACTGTTTCTTAAACTATAGATGAGCGGGTTCAACATAGGAATAACGACACTATAGAATACGGATGCAACTCGATCCTGGCTCATGGTATAAGTAGAGGAAGGACGCAGGTACATGAAAAGGATGGCACCGTAGAATATATTGACGGCAACGATGTGAGATGCGCATGTGGAAAAGGCCTTCTTTCTCCCTTCTGATGAGCGTATCTTTAATATGGTGGATATAATGTAACTGTAGGAAACTATAATGGTGGTAAGTGAGCTTGTTTCAGCAAATCCTCCAAATATGAACATCAGAATTTCATTCATAGTTGTTTTAATACAAGACAACTTCAGGAGTGGAGGCACGTCACAGTAGAAATGGTCAATCTTGTTGGTTTTACAGAAAGGTAGACGAAAGGTACAGATTGTATGAAGCGTTGCATTGAGGTAGCCCAGGGTATATGCCCCTGCCAGCAGCTGTACACAGACCCTTTTCCTCATAATAATAGTATACAGCAAAGGGTTACAAATAGCTACGTAGCGATCATAGGCCATTATTCCTAACAAGAAGCATTCCGTGGTGACTGAGGCAGCAAAGAAAAACATTTGTAGTGCACACTCATTGTAACCGATGGTTTTTGATGTCGAGAGAAAATTCACCAATGTTTTTGGTGTTATAATTGTTGCGTAACACAGATCTAAAAAGGATAAATTATTGAGAAAAAAATACATGGGTGTATGCAGTCGCGAATCTGCTCGGACAGCTACTATAATTCCAATATTACCTACAAGAGTGACGATATAAAAAATAAAGAAAAGACAAAAAAGGAAAACCTGTAGTTTTGGGTTATCCGTAAGTCCCAGAAGAATAAATTCCTTGAAATGTGTGTTATTCCACCCTGCCATGTAATGTTCTCCTATGATACAAAGCAAATATTATTTTAACCTTTAACAATAAGCTATGAAATTCACAGAAAATGAATACTGTATATAAGTTTAAGATTGTATTTTATCATAGCTTCTTTGCTTGTGGATATTCATGTGCTTAATATCATTAGACTTATGAATGACCTTGTAAATTGAATTGTCTACCAACAGCTACTACCTACTTTATAGAGGATTTGGATAAAGTTTCTTATATAGTTCTGTTAAATAAGTATATGACATGTCAAATGAGAAACATATATTTTATAGAAATTGAGTTTAGATAACTATCATTGCTATGTGCACCTTTTGAAAATTATTAGACATTGGTGCTAGATGGCTCAAGGCATGGTGCCCCAACTTGACTTGGGCAAGTTAAAGCCTTAAAAGCAAGGCACCCCAAAGTTTAGAGAGAATAGACTGGTATTACAGAGCAAATTAGTCTCTTTATGTCAAAGGCTTACTGGAGCATATTTAAAGCCATGCCATCATTTAAAGAATGCTGAATTTCTTAAATGATTTGGTGAAAAGATTTCTGTGTTACTCTAAATGGTATATTTGAGGTTTCAAAAATATAAGGAAAATGGGAATGGAGAAAATGCAAAAAAACATTTTGTCGGCTTGTGAAAAACAATGAAGACTTGTCTTTAGAATATGTTGAAAGGCAAGGGATCGGAGGTTGAATGCAGCAGAAAATGAACACATAACTTGAAGAAGAGTTAAGTGAAAACATATATAGACTGGAACATATAGTATTTTTTGGTGGTATAACGTCCTTATTAGAAAATAAAGTCTAGAATATATTTGAAAATCTGTATATATATATATATATATATAAATCATATTCCTCCTTTAGTGGTATTTCTGGATGTTTTGGATCTGGATTATAATTTTAACACCTAACCTTGTATAAAAATAAAAAAATGTTGCATTTTACAGTAGTAAGTAGTAGCATAGAGGCCAAACAATCATCATTTAAGATCACTCAGAGTGGGACCTACATTAATCCATACTAAAGGGCAATAAATAAATCAAATGGTAATTTTGCACAATTGTACCCACAAGCACTCAAAGGGTGATTATCATGTACATGACTGGATGTTATGCTTGCAGGATCACTCACATTATTTGTCAGTTCTCTTCCAGAAGTGACAGGCTTCCACGTGGATTACCCAAGCATGTTTTATCTGTAGATATTTTAAAAGCAGCTGTTGCATCAATTAAATAATATTTTAAAATATTCTATGAAATAGAATGATGACTAAAATTAATTTTAATCAGCAAGAGGGCACTGACACTACCCGTCAGACTAAAAGTGTAAAAAGAATCCAGATACATGGGCAGTCATTTGTGTCTAATAAATGGATTCTTTTTGAGATAACAAATACAGACCGTGGCAGCTTTGTGGTACCTTAACTATATAAAAAACTATATAAAAAGATATACTTTCATATTTTAATACTGGTCTAAGGTGCCTCTTGTAGGTTCAAGTATAGACAGACAGTCCTTTGACTGATAACATTTCATAAGAGTTAATGTGAAAAGTGTAGCCTCAATAATGATGTACCTACCTGCAGAGTACTCATATGCAGCATAACAGAAGACCACTTTGATATGGGGTGTAGATATACCATCATCGTGGTCTTCTGGGGCATATTTCCCTAGGTGTCCAATACCTCCCTGTGCTACAAGAACAGCAACATCTATGTCGCTTGAGATTAATTTAATAGACCAATATAATTTCCTTATGTTTACACCATTACGCTGTGAAAAAAGTATTTGTCCCCTTCCCGTTTTCTTTTATTGTTGTTTACTTGTCACATTGAAATGTTTCAGATCATCCAACCAATTTTTGACAAAGACAAGGTGAGTAAACACAAACCATAAAGTGATCTTTTAATTTATTGAAGATTACATCAAAAACCTATTTCTGGTTGTGACACACTTGATGGCAATTACGGTAATCAAACTTCGCGACTGGCTATGAGTCTTTTACATCACCGTGGAGGAATTATGGCCCACCCTTTTTGGTAGAATTGTTCTAATTCAGCCATGTATTTTTGGAGCACAAATCAGATTGAATTAGGACTTTGACTAGGCCATTTGTAGCCATTGAGAGGTGGGCCTGCTTGTGTGCTTTGGATTATTGTCCTGCTGCATAACCCAACTTTGCTTGAGCTTTAGGTCACAGACTGATAGCCAGATGTTCTCCTTCAGTATTTTCTAGTAGAGCATAAATCATGGTTCCATCAATTATAGCATATCACTCAGACCCTCAAGCAGCAAAGCAGCCCCAGACCATCACACTACCACAGTGTTTGACTGTTTATATGATGTTCTTATTGTGGAATAGTGTGTTAGATTAATGCCAGATGCAATAGGACATATATCTTCCAAAAAGTTCCACTTTTAACTTCATTTCACAGAATATTATCCCAAAAGTTTTAGGGGTAATTTAGATGTTTTCTTTGGCAAATGTGAGACAAGCCTTTGTGTTCTTTGTTGGCAGTCATTTTTTCCCATGATTGGTGTTTTAGCATAGTCTCTTAGTAGATAATCTCTCTCAGCATGGATCGCTGAAGTCACAGAGCCTTAGAAATGGCTTTGTAACCCATTCTAGACTGATAGATGTCCATGACATCTTGTTTCTCATCTGTTCTTGAATTTCTTTAGATTGCGGCATCATGCACTGCCTTTCAGCCTACTTCACTTTGCTAAACAGGTTGTACTTAATTGATATTTAGAGTCAACATGGCTGACAGTAATCATGCCTGAGTGAGCCTAGTAAACTAAAAACCTATTATGAATAACATTTGGTTAACTGATTTATTTACTAACTAAGAGGGAATCAATTTTTCACATAGGGCCAGGTAGGAATGGAAAGCTTTTTTCCTTTTATACTTGAAACAATTTAAAAACTACATTTTGTGTTTACTCTGGTCATCTGATGATCTGAAACATTTATGGAAGTAATCGCGAAGGTGGTAAATACTTTTTCACAGCGCTGTACTTTTTACACTTTGTAAACTTTGTATTCCGTACTGTGTTTTTGTACAGTGGTCATGCCAGATATTCAGTCTTACAGAACAAGTTTCTGAAAATAACATTTTAATAAAGTCACTAATTAAGGTGATATTTAGTAACCCAAATTAAAAGTCTATCTAGTAACACAATCCCTAATCATTTAATAAATAATAGCAGAGTAGATTTGGGGTACTAGTGTACCGAATATTCAAATATTTCACCATTTCATTTATTCCTTTGATTTTCTCACCTGGATGTGAATCTGATGATCTATTAAACTGAGATAATATCCATATATATACACCGATCAGCCTTAACATTATGACCACCTGCTTAAGATTGTGTAGGTCCTGCTACAATATTTTTTTCTGCCAAAACAGCTCCGAGGCATGGACTCCACTAGACCTCTAATGGTTTGCTGTGGTATCTGGCACCAAAACGTTATCAACAGATCCTTTAATGTCCCTTAAGTTGCAAGGTGGGGCCCTCCATAGATCAGACCTGTTTGTCCAGTACATTCCACAGATGGTCGATTGGATTTAGATCTGGGAGTTTCGGAGGCCAAGTCAACGCCTTGAACAGGAGTCAGCATGGGCACCCTAAGTTGTCTGAGACTACACAGTTCCATATGCAACAAACTGAGATGCACTGTGTGTTCTGACACCTTTCTATCAGAACCAGCATTCTGAGCCACCCATAACCCTGTCACCAGTTCACCACTTTTCCTTCCTTGGACCACTTTTGATAGGTACTGACCACTGCAGACCGGGAACTCCCCACAAGAGCTACAGTTTTGGAGACAGGGCCGGCCCTACAATGGAGCCGACTGGGGCAATTGCCCCAGGCGGCACTTTTGAAGGGGCGGCACTTTGCCGCCCCAAGCGCTCTTTTTTTTTTTTTTTTTTTTAAAGCGGAGGAGAGAGAGAGAGGGGCGTCGAGTGGTTTTCGCTTACCCGCTCGGCGACCCCCTCTCTCTCTCTCCTCTGCAGCGAGCGTCCCTGTTCGTTGTCGGCTTGTAATGCAGAGCGCCGGAAGTGACGTCAATTTCCGGCGCTCAGCATTACAAGTCGGCACCGTGGCAGAGCAGGGAGACTCGCCGCAGGACTGTTTAAAGGTAAGTACCTTTAAACGGGGGGGGGGGGGTAGATAATGGCGTCGGCGAAGTTTAAAATGCCGCCCCCCCCGTCGTCGGGGGGGGGCATTTTAAACTTCGCCCCAGGCGGCATTAAGTCTTGGGCCGGCCCTGTTTGGAGATGCTCTTGACCGAGTCGTCTAGCCACAAGTTGGCTCTTATCAAAGTCAAGATTATAAGTGTTATTCACTTAGCCTGTCAGTGGTCGTAATGTTATGGCTGATTGGTGCGTCTATATATATATATATATTTGTATATGCCATTGGACTGACAGGTGCCACCACTGTCAATGCTAAACCTATTTACTATAAATGTAAATATATGTGGGTTTGTACCGTATAGATAACTATAGATAAGAAAATGTATAAGTGCCTAGACACTAAGGACCAATTCCTCTACCATACCTCCCAAGTGTCCCATTTTCCACACACTCAACTTAATGAAGAAAGTTGATGGAGCTTCCAAAGTGACTTTCAAATACTTTTATGTGGAACCATTAAGCAAATGGGTTTACGATGTCTTCATCTGTTTTGTAACATTTGTGAGTCACATTTTATCTGCAGATGCTTTTGTAAATATGCCTGCCTTAGATTTAATATAGTCATATGTCTATCCCACGCATGTTCAAATTCCCTTACAGATCTCTCTTTCACTCAAAATCCTGGCACCTCAACACACACCAAACAATACGCAAACACGTATTAATTAGTGGAAACTTTGTTTCAAGCTAAATCCCCATGGATTCTAGATAGTCATCAATCCTCAGGGATTAATTTTCTTAACTTCTTTCCTCATGCAACCTTTATTAAAAATAATCCTCCAAGACCTGTGTGTTAGCGTTGTATAGTTTTGAGATACTGTTCCCTAGAGAGTTCATTTATGTTTATTTAAACTCACATAAATTGGGTGCTAGGAAATTAATTTAAAATGATGATGAAATCAAATGTAAAATGTACACAGCAGTGAAATTGCATGGTTTTTATTTGAAGTAGAAAATGCATATGTAATCATCTCCCAAGGGGATAATTATATGGAGGCTGTGAATAACAATTGTTGATTTCCCGGGATAAACCCCTTTATCTAATAAGAGAAGGTAAGCTTGTCAAATCACTCTTATTGGTCCGGAGTGATCTGATCATCATTAGCACACTCCTGATTGGCTGCAAAGCTAAATGACAGCAACTAACTTGGACACAGCCATGATAAAGGGCATCTCTACCCGTTCTATAACTCCTTTACAGACCCCACCAATCCCACAATGGCAGGTGCAACCACTTACAGCACTCCACTACCTCCCGGGGATGTATATAACTGGTTAAAACTACTCATCTGAGTTCTCCCAGGGTATGTACATGGTTGTCCAGGGGGCGTGACCTTTCACAGTTGTCCAGCACCAACATGGTAACCACTAAACATCCTGCCCTTCCTCTAATTAAAGGTCAATTAATAACCTATATTAACCCACTCCTACACAGAATCAGTGCTTCCTGATTGTGGAGCTGCCAGTTGTTATACCTGTTTTGCTGCTATGCCTATTCTGTTATTGTATTCCTAATCTAGGGTTCCTGATCGCCATACCTGGCAACTTCTTAGCTCCGGCTACCCGGAGGGACGCGGCCAGAACTGCCTATTGACGTCAGCGGGCGCTCCCATTGACATCGGTGGCCAGTCCTGTTGACGCTGGTGGGCAGTCCCATTGACTTTGGGGATCACCGACATCACAGGAAACACCCCCATTTAAAGCAGAAATGGGCGGGGAGGGGGATGACCCGGAGGATTCAGGTGTTGACCTAGAGAACTGGAGCTTCACCCGGAAATCTCTGGGTCAAACCCAGAGAGTTCCCAGGTTTACTGATCGCTGCCTGAATTTTGACCACACTCCTGTTCTGTCAGCCCCGACCTAAGCATTCAACCCACTATGGTCCTGCCTTACCCTTATCTGTACCTGTTTATTTACTATTGGTACAGACCTGCCCCAACAACCTTCCCTAAAGCAAAGTCTCCAGAAATAAAAAATGTTGGAAGGCATGTTAACAGCTATATTCCTTGGTCTTACCCATTGCAATGAACGACTAAAGGAATTTGGCCTATGTGTTACCTAATATTTATACCCCAGTGAAACGGGAAGTCTTGGTTGAACGATTTCCCGTCCCTAGTCACCCAGGTGTACTAAGAAATGTAAAATATCAATGGGAATATACTTCAAATATAACTCATATGAGTTCATAGGGGTCCCAATAATTGTTGCACATATTTACACACATATTTAACAACCTTTTTTGCATAAACCTGTGTGGTGTTTGCAATTATTTGATATAAATAAGAGCAGAGTATTTTTGTGCATTTTTGAACAAAAGTGTGAAACAGTCAATTTTTTGCCTTCTTTGCTCATATTTACCAAGGGTGACAGCATTAGTGGAGGGCAATGCATTAAGTTGAACATCTGAACCCAAGATTTGCATTAGCAGAACTGCTAGATAAAAAAATGCATTTTTGCAAAACTGTTACAAAACAAAAAGGAAAGGTGGGTCCCAAACTATACTATCTAAATCCTTTTTTTTGTCAGTAGCTTCAACAGATGAATGAAATGTAAAAGCACAAAAGCGCAATTTAAACTCTTACTAAATAGCTCCGTCTAGTGACCAAAATGTTGAGAAAAATGAGTTTCATGATAAAAAAAAGTGCAAAAGTTTCCTATAAGGATCCTATAATCTGCAGGTAATGCCGCAGTGTGCCACTGAGTGGTATGTGCCTGATGTCTTTAACCAACCTACTCACTGGCTTCTTCAGGGACAAATAGTGGGAGTCTGGCTTAAAGCTCCAAGTAAAGATGTAATGATTAATTAATGGTCACACATCCACAGAAACTTCACTTTCTGGCGGGATGATGACTTGCTGGATAATATACCAAAAGTAAAAATATACATCTTTGCATGGGAGAGTGGATTTTATTTATATATTAGGACAAACATATTAAACTCGAATCGTCACATGTGAAAAGTGAAGATGCATTCATGCCCCAAGAGACCAAAGTTAAGCACTAGTGGTAAGTTGGCCATATCCCAAATTATATCTGTATCCTTGTTATCCCTCGCATCGTAAGTCAACTGGCTACACATCAGGGCGTCATCGGTAAGGATCTTATGAAGGATTACATAATACATTTAACAGAAGATACTCACTTAGCTTAATAATACTTCATGATGTAATTGTGAAAGATTTTAAGAATTTGCTGCCACTCTGCCCCCCGAGATATGCTGCCACTCTGCCCACCCCAGATATGCTGCCACTCTGCCCACCCCAGATATGCTGCCACTCTGCCCCCTCCAGATATGCTGCCACTCTGCCCACCCCAGATATGCCCCCCCCTTAGACTTACCAATGCAGACTCCCTGGTGTCTAGCGGGGCCGGCTGGGGACATCTGTGCTATACTCGTAGACAACTTCGGGCGGAAGTGCCGGCAGCGGAGATTGTTAAAGCACATCGAGCAGACGTACCGGCAGCGGAGGTAATTTACGCGCATCGCAGCAGCCAGTGAACGTCTGCGTGATGCGCTTAGACAATCTCCCGTGCCGGCACCCTGCCCCCCCCACCAGTGGAAAGTACTGGCAGGGGAAGCTGTCTCAGCGTATCGGAGAGTAGGATGCAGGTCCCCTACAGCGCTGCGGGGGATCTGTATCCTAACCCTGCTGCCTGCCCGGCACCCGGAACTGCATGTCCCGGGCGTTGGGCAAATCAGTGAGCATCATTGTAAAAAAATCTATATATATATAATATATTTGTCTGGCAACATGATTTATATAAAATTTTATAAAATAACAAATGGATACATTGATTAGAATACAAAAATATATTTAAAAAGGATGTTTTACAATATATGAACAGGAACAGCAACAATGATGAGGGCAATTTAATCATCTAGACATTAACCATCATATTGGTAAAATTATGTCACAAAATCAAATAGCAGTAAATATCAACCAAGTTGGCAGTGACTGAATTCTGAGAGTACGAAATAAGCCAGCATGAATTGCGTAAGTTTGATACAAAACCAAATAGCTGCATTACACAAAATATCGGAAAACACATTCCATGATGTTTACAACTGATGAATAGATACAGTTGCAAGAATAAAAGCTATTTAGTATTGAAAAAAATGGGTATAATTATAATTCATTAGTACTAGGGAAAAGCGTATATAATTCACAAATTCCAAAAGATTCCCTTTGGAGTAAAATTTTGGTTTCTGGTACCTTTCTTAGTCCGAAAAACAGGACTTTCATATTTCTGTGATGGTAAGTTTTTGGAAGTGTCAATGAGACCATTTAATGAATATCCTCTGAAAATCTTCTGTGAAAAGGATGGAAAGTTTTCCCCATATGTTGTAAACTGCAAACAGACATGAATAATAGTTTGATAATATACCGTATTTGCTCGATTATAAGACGAGGTTTTTTTCAGAGCAAATGCTCTGAAAAATACCCCTCGTCTTATAATCGAGGTCGTCTTCTAATTAGACCTCAAAAAAATGTCTGCTGGGGCCAGGCTGCTTACCGGTACTTTGGTCCCGAGCAGCGTCTCTTCTATTAGCAGCAGGAAGCTAGCAGAGTGTCACATAATTCTGCCTCCCCCTCCTTCCTCTGAGGGCAGGGCCAGAGAAGTTGCTCGCACAGCGGGCCCCTGCAGAAGTCTGCGAGTGGGAGATCTGCACTTCAGGTAAGGGGGTGGGGGTTTGAGCGTGTGTGTGTGTGTGTGTGATTAATGGAATGAATGAGTATTTAAATGTTTGTGAATGAGTGTGTGTGTGATAGCATGGATGTGTAAGGGGGGGAGGTGGTAGCATGGCATAGGGAAGCTGTACTCAAACTCCTTTCATCACCAGGTTCCAGCATGTACTGGCTGCCTTGGCTTGATAGGGAGTTTGATTGCTGTTAGCAGTTATATATATATATACCTCCAGAAATGCCTTTTAACCCCCTATATGCCACTCTGGCATATAGGGGGTTAAAAGGCATATCATGGGGCAGAGTGGCATATAGGAGGGCATAAGACATTTCTGGAGGCAGAGTGGCATATAGAGGGTTAAAAGGCACATCATGGGGCAGAGTGGCAAATAAAGGGGGATTAAGGCATTTCTGGGGGCAGAGTGGCAACCTTGGGGGCAGATGTGCATAACTGGGGGGGGGGCAGGTTGGCAAATAAAAGGAAATAAAAAAATATATATTTTTCTCAATCATAGCTTTTATTAAATATGCAAAAATTGTTTACATGAATTAATATTTACTAGTAAAACTTTTTTTCCTATAGGGTAGTCTTATATTCAGGCTTTTTGTTTTTTTTCCTAAATTAATATTTAGATTTTGGGGGGTCGTCTTATAATCAGGGTCGTCTTATAATCGAGCAAATATGGTAGTTTTTAGATATCTTTATGTGTCTTGGGGAGGTAAATTGTGACTACTGTGGGTTTTTTCAGTAAAGGAAATTTACCGTATATATTAATTTATAAAGCTTTTGTCTCCCCCCTTTGACCATTCGTGATACCCAAGAGCCAGTGGGAATTGTCAACTGAACACGATTGTCTTGCAAATACTTAAGACACAGGTGATAATCACAATCATTCATGATGGCAATATTCCTGCCCTTGTCAGATGGCTTTATAACTAACAATTTGTTAGATGATAGATCTTCCATAATATTTACTTGACATCAAGATAGATAAGATTTATCAGGTATACGAAAGCTTATATATACTGTATTTGCTCGATTATAAGACGAGGTTTTTTCCAGAGCAAATGCTCTGAAAAATACCCCTCGTCTTATAATCGGGGTCGTCTTCTAATCAGACCCCAAAAAAATGGCTGGGGCCATGCTGCTTACCGGTCGCGAGCAGCGTCTCTTCCGTTAGAAACAGGAGGACAGGAAGCTTGTAGCTTCCTCACAGAACTCTATCTCCCCCTCCCTCCTCTGGGGGCGGGGCCAGAGAAGTTGCTGGTACAGCCGGTCCCCTGCAGAAGTCTTCGAGTGAGAGATCTGCAGTTCAGGTAAGGGGGTGGGGGAGGGTTTTTGGGTAAGTATGTGTGATTAATGTGTGAAGTATGTGTGATTAATGGAATGAATGAGTATTTAAATGTTTGTGAATGTGTGTGTGTGTGATAGCATGGATGTGTAAGGGGGGTGGGGGTTGTAGCATGGCATAGGGAGGCTGTAATCCCACTACTATCATCCCCAGGTTCCAGCATGTACTGGCTGCCTTGGCTTGATAGGAGTGTGATTGCTGTTAGCAGCAATCACACTCCTATCAAGCCAAGGCAGCCAGTACATGCTGGGTTAAAAGGCATATCATGGGGCTGAGTGGCATATAGGGGGTTAAAATGCATTTCTGGACCTCCAGAAATGCATTTTAACCCCCTATATGCCACTCAGCCCCATGATATGCATATATACCTCCAGAAATGCATTTTAACCCCCTATATGCCACTCAGCCCCATGATATGCCTTTTAACCCCCTATATGCCAGAGTGGCATATAGGGGTATAAGGCATATCATGGGGCAGAGTGGCAAATAGGGGGGGTATAAAGCATTTCTGGGGGCAGAGTGGCATAACTGGGGGGGCAGGTTGGCAAATAAAAGGAAATTTAAAAAAATATATTTACATGAATTAATATTTACTGGTAAAACTTTTTTTCCTATAGGGTCGTCTTATATTCAGGCTTTTTGTTTTTTTCCTAAATTAATATTTTGATTTTGGGGGGTCGTCTTATAATCGGGGTCGTCTTATAATCGAGCAAATACGGTATATATATATATATATATATATATATATATATATCTAAGACAATGCATACATTTGATAGGAGCATTTGAAGGCAGCCCACCCAGTGCTTGCGACCATTACATTTAATAAGGCAGTGAATTAATAAAAACGGTGCTACAGCTAAACTAATCTTTACATCTGGAAACTCGTTTCCCACTTAAAAAAAATACATGTAAAACTGCGATGGGATCTTAAAAATCATTTTTGTCAAAAGCCGTTTCTAACCTACTAAGCTTTTCATATTTAGAGAATTGTAGGAAAGTTCGACTTTCAGGAATGTTTTGCATTCTATTACTCTCCTCGATAAATGGCACTAAAATGGTAGAAATATTTATTATTGCTTTCCTCAAAACTAGCTAGTCAAGTCGAACCTCTGTTCCCATAGCACCGACACAGAAAAACGGGAATAATTTGTCTGCTGACTGCACAGATGCAAATGTGTGAAGGAGCTCCATGGTGTCAGCGTTATAAAATGAAATATAATGTTCTTCACAATTCAAAAGTACACCAATCCTAACAGGGTGCTCTCTAGGATATAAGAGAATATCAGGGTTAGTGAACGCATAATAGCAGTCAGCATACATGCCAAGTAACCCAATTGCCCAAATGCCTCCATGAGGATCAATCTTAAAGAATCCTTTCCTGCACACAGACTGCTTTGCCACCCCAACACTCCAGTATATTCCGCCACCCACTTCTACTTCCCAGTAGCGTTTCCCAATTTTGTATCCCGTAATTCCCAGCACACAGGGTTTCGTATCAAATCTTTCAGGATATGGAATAACGTCCCTTGGGTACTCTTCATATCGGACCAATTTTCGATTTCCAGAAACAAAGAGATTTGGGTTCGCTGTTTTTTGGTCCAATGTCACAGAAACTAAAAGAGAATAAGAAAATAAATACAAAATAATTAAAACATTCCCAATATCATTCTGGAACGTTAAATTTCATGATATTCAATTAAAAATTACCTGTGTACATCTTTAAACGTTCCAAAGTAGAACTTACTGAGCAGTTCGTAAACTGGGGCTCATGAGAAGGCCTTGGAGGAAAGAAAAAACAAGATAAGTCATCAACCTTCTTATGTATATGAACAAAATATATCTAGACCAGTCATCTATAGAGAAAGAGTATAGATTGTGAAGTTATCCCTGGTAGAAAGCTTATCAGGGATAAGATAATGAAAGGAATAATAATGCAGATATTGTAAAAGGGAAGTTAAAAAACCTTTCCCCAACACACACACACACACACACACACATGTATATTGTACTTATTTTAATGTGTAAACACTATGACTTGGGTTTATTTAGTGTACAGAGCTGTAGAACCTAGGATTTGAGATAGCGATAGATCTTTCTTAATGAAAGAATGAATGTGCATTTATTTTTTAAAGAAGGTTGCGATACCCTCCTCCATGGGAAATATGTATATATAGTATGTTCTTATGTGCAAGCACAGTTACATTGGTTTATTATAAGGAAATGTAAAAATTAAGATTGGTGAAAAGTGACAGATCTGCTCAGGAGTGGAGAGTTTAAGAAAGGAAACACAAACAAATAAAATGAACGTGCACACCGTGTGTCTGTGTATGCAGGAATAATAAGCACATCATGCAAACAAGTTAACCTATGCAATATGTAACAAGGCGTTCCTAACGCATGTGTAAAGCACAACTCTTGAATGAACTTTGCTTTCTCGCTGAGGAGCATTTTATCACCTCCTCTAAGACTTTTTTGGCATTCTATGCCTTATTTTTTTTTATGTAAAGACTATTTAATATGCAGGAATTCGGGGATTCATTTGCTGTGGTTCCAAAAATCCTTTATTTGTACCCGCTAATCGTCATTTGAAGAATTAAAAGGCTGTAAAAATTATTCAGTCAAGGGTACGTCTTGTTGCTGGGACAACATTATGTGCTGTTGAGTTACAACTAGTATATAACGCCTCAATATGGATGTGAGACCTTAATATCTGGCCTATTTAAGAAATCTACCAAGCCTGGCATTGAGATTCGTATCTACTAATTAAGTAGAAAACGTGTGTGGCGGTATCCTAGCCTATCACAGATCATGGCTGAAAGTAACATTGTGGGAGAGGACCGCAGCTTTAACGAACAGGCATTCATACAAACGGTTTAACAAAATTACCTGCTTACTGTGCTTTTGAGCTCTTGTTTAGGCTGCAGTAGAAAGAAAACTTGTCAGAATGAAAAGCATTTGTATCAAGGGTGAAGCTATAACATATGTTTCCTGAAAAATAAAAATACAAATCCCGTACCTTAACCCTTCGAGTTCTAAGGGCTGATAGATCAGACCAATTTTCAAAGAGTCGCTGTTTGATTTATATGGCAACCCTATAAAAAGCTTTACCTGAGGAAACCTGTATATTATTGGCAGTTTATTGCACCATAACATAATGGAAAAACTCTCATTTACTTTCTTTATATATCAAACCAGTTAGTTAAATCATTTTCTTAAAATCCTCCACCTGCTTAGTAAATGTATCCAATATATGTTGGTGACCATACATGCAGAATGCACCCAAATCCAGTGTAGGCGAGAGAACACAACATACCCCAGGTTAAGCACAGAAAAGGGGTTCAATCCCACAATTATAGTAAAGAAACAAAGTACAGGCAGAGAAATATATATTCCTATAGGTACGCCAACCTCTCTACACTTCTAATGGGTCCTTGAAAAAAACTGAAATGGAAGCTGTTTTGATTTCCCCCATACAGTATTCTTTATTTGTGAGGCAGTTGTAGAGCCACATGTAACATCACAATCATTGACGTGTACATGTTTAATGGATCATGGATAAATCATTTACTTTCTCTGCAAGTGTTTGAAAAGCTGCTAAACGATCTACAAGCGATCTGCAGCACATCCTTTACTCTAGAGGAAGCCATTGCAAAGCTTTCCCCTTTAGTGGAAATGTTGCCTTATGTTTGTCACCCCACATAATATATGTAATGTATTAAGCGCTGCGTAAACTGTTGGCGCTATGTAAATAAAAGATGATAATAATAATAATGTTGCAGCTACAGTTGAACAAGCAAGACTTCCGCTGGGAGGGGAAAAGCATACGAAACATGATAAATCTAAACTCATTTCTCACCTGATGTTTCTGACAAGAGGGGGATAGTCCATTTTTTTCAATATCCGCAATGCTCTTCTGGAGAGCAGCAAGTTTCTCGTTAAATCTGGTAATGCTCTCATTTCTTCTTTGTATAATGGTTTTCTCCATCTTTTCCAGTCGGTCATTGAGGTCCCGCTCGTGGTCAGCCAGAAGTTGGCGTAGACACTCAAATTCAGAAGCTAACACTCTACGTTTCTGGCCAACTAAACACTGCAAAGAAGTAATAAAATGTTTGAACTCTGGATAGAACAGAGAATAAAGTAAACAAAAAAATGGACGGTAGTCACTAATTTGTTCCAATTACTTTGGTTTGTCTATTATAGAAGCATATGCTTAAAGGGACACCCAAGGAAACCCACTAACCAATCAATGCATAAGGAAGAACTTTGTAAGTACTTTCCTATGAGGTTCCACATTTTACTTCACTGATTAGCCGCTTGAGGCAGCCAATCTGTGACATGAAGATGCTCCCATGAAATAAATAGGAATGACTTTCACACACGCGCACGGGGGTCTCCTAGATTCCTTCCTCAAGGATTCACAGAACCCACCACAAACCTCAGCTCTCAGCAAGAAGATATATATATATATATAAGAATTAGAATTCTAAAAACTTTATTTATTAACATTTGAGAACAACTTTGCACTTTGTAATAAAGTTATCCCCCAGGAATAACACCAAATCAGGATGCCGAATGGGAACATCTTTCCCTTCGCTAATGTCAGCTTTTACCAAAAAGCACCTCTAACTTACATTTTGTGTTGAGAACATAAAACAACCTCCAACCCCTTAAAGGTGAAGTTCGATAAATGTTTTGTATTTTTTTTTACCTTGAGCATAAAAAAATCTTTTTGTTCCAGCAAGCCTCCTTTAAAAGAAAATCTGGTGGCTGCCATTGTTGTCACCCTGCTTAACCACCACACTAAGCTCATTCTTTATGGCAATGCCATAAGTCCCTTCCTACATAGACTTTCATAAGTCAGAGCGTCCGGCTATAAGCTATCGTATCGTTTATCGCAGGCAGTATGATAAGGAGTAAGGGTTTGTCTAGTAGATTGGGCAACAGACAACTGAGCATACAAATGGCTAATATGCAGCTGCAAATGACTTAGAACTCACTAGGACAACTAAAACTAGAAAACTCTAATAAAAAATAGTTAGAGTTCCCCTTTAAACAGATACAAATGTTTTGAAAATTCACCATTGCTAAGGGATGATATGACCTAAGCTTTCTATCACTCATTTATGGAATACTGATAGCAAACAAGGATTCACACATTTGATTGGAGGACTTACTCATGTCATTGATCTTTTTTTTGCTATAATAGAAATTAAAAACACCAAACATTCCAAAATTCCAGTAATTCAGTGATTAAAAATGGCCAACTGTTCATCTAGTCTTCTTAGAGCTGTTCCGCAAAAAAAAAAATAAAAAAAAAAAATCACAAAACAGACGCTATTTTTTCCTACTTTATAACAAGAGCTGGTTTACATTTTTAGAAAAAAAAGCTGTACAAAAAGTTATACAACATTTTTATTTGTTCTACAGATTAACCACGCGGAGTTTCAGACCTGAAGATTTTGGGATTTTTGCTGCTCATCAGATTTGCTTTGAACAATATTGTCCACCTCCCTTTTCAGTGACTGGAGTTTTTCTTTTAGATGGCCCTGAAAAATGAAAAAAAAAAACAAAAAAAAAACATCAATGCTTGTGTGTGTACATCAAGGCAAATTTTAAAAGGAAAATAGATGCATTATCGAAAGTAGACTTTAGAGATGCTATTTTATATTTTAAAAATAATAGAAATGTAAAAAGAGATTTAAATGAAATGCCTATTTATTGTACAACAAACCACTTTATATTAACCAACGCTTTAAAGAGAGCAACTAAAACAAAAAACAATAATGACATTTTTGGCATGAAGCCTAATTGGCGGAAACCCTGTTTACCGTTTTTGTTTACATTTTTGGTCAGCATCACAATCGCATATGATGCCTGTGTGGTCCCTTTAAATTTCCATTTTGCCCTATGGGGGCATTCATCATATTATCTGCATTTGCCCCTTTCTCCACCCTCACAGTTGCTGTGCAGAAATATGTTTGGCAGAACACATCTCCCCAAACGTTATATGCGGAGGGGAGCAGCTAATATATCATTTTCCCCATTTTTTTTTTATAATAATTCACAATAAAGTGCTATATACTTTAATATGCATTCTCTTTTATTAGGGCTGTCAGTGACATTAAACTGCCCCTTTAACTACTGGTAAACTAGTTATTTCATTGAGCAATTATATTTTACTAGCAAAGACCAATAATGTACTAAGATTCTATTAATTAACCATATATTTGGGCGTGAGGTTTATACCCCTTTTTTTTTTTTAATGTAACCATTCCAATGCTGGTGCGTACTTTGCAAACTGTTTTGTAATTAGCTAAAAATCAGGAAATAATAAAGTTATATGCATCCTAAATGTCAGTTAACATTTTGTCTCAATTTATTTTGGAAATTAACAGTTAACATGCTTTGGTTTCTGGTGGCCACTCGTTACCTTAAAGTCTCTTGTTGCTTCTTCCAGTGGAATGACGTTATGGGTTTTATGAAACACTGACTCCCGACACACCAAGCAGATTTCTTGATCATCGTCATGGCAGTAGAGCTTCACTGGCTCCTGATGCTTTTTGCATGTCTTTCCATAAACGTCATTGATTTTAGCCACAAGGAGACGGTTTGTAATTTCCACCATGTTCTCCACAAGACGGTTAGGTCGCAGAAATTTCCACTTAGAGGTCTTCCGGCACTGAGGACACGGGAAATTGCTGTGAATTCCTCTCCACGTGCGCACAATACAAGGCCGACAAAAGCTGTGCCCACACTCGATCGATACAGGTTCATTGAAGTTGTCGAGACAAATGGGACATGTCAGTTCTTCCTGCAGGTCTTTTATAGGATTGGGATCTGAGAAAGCCATTACTGGAAGAAAAGACAAATACCGTATTTGCTCGATTATAAGACGACCCCCCAAATCTTAATATTAATTTAGGAAAAAAAGAAAAAGCCTGAATATAAGACGGCCCTATAGGAAAAAAGTTTTACCAGTAAATGTTAATTCATTTAAACACTTTTTTTAATAAAAGGTATGCTTGAGAAAAATATTTTGGTTTTATTTCCTTCTATTTTCCAACCTGCCCCCCAGTTATGCACATCTGCCCCAGAAGTGCCTTATACCCCCTATATGCCACTGTGCCCCATGATATGCCTTTTAACCCTCTAAATGCCACAGTGCCCCATGATATGCCTTTTAACCCTATATGCCACTGTGCCCCATGATATGCCTTTTAACCCTATATGCCTTTTAACCCTATCTGGCACTTAGAGGGTTAAAAGGCATATTATGGGGAAGAGTGGCATATAGGGAGGTTTAAGGCATTTCAGGAGGCAGAGTGGCATTAAAGGGGTTAAAAGGCATTTCAAAGAGCACTCTGCCTCCGGAAATGCCTTACACCCCCCATTTAACACTCCCCCTCCCTCCTCCAAACTTACCGGTGCTTCTGAGTTGGGGGGGGGCGCATAACACAGGAGGGTCCAGGTCCCCTGCATCTGAGCTCCAGGTGCTTAGTCCGGGCAGCATGTAGAGCTCCACGCGAATCGCGTAGAGCTCTACACGCTGCCCGGACTAAGCACCGGGGACTCAGAAGCACCGGTAAGTTGGAGGGGGCATAACACAGGAGGATGCAGGTCCCCTGCATCCTCCTGTGTTATGCCCCCCTCCCCTCCAGCTTACCGGTGCTTCTGAGTCCCCAGTGCTTAGTCCGGGCAGCGTGTAGAGCTCTACGCGATTGTATCGTGTAGAGCTCTACGCGATTATATCGCGTAGAGCTCTACACGCAGCCCGGACTAAGCACCGGGGACTCAGATGCACCGGTAAGTTGGGTCGGGGGTTAACACAGGAGGATCCAGGTCCCCTGCATCTGGATCCCCAGTGCTTAGTCCGGGAAGCGTGTAGAGCTCTACACGCAGCCCGGACTAAGCACCGGGGACTCAGAAGCACCGGTAAGTGGGGGGGAGGGGGTTAACACAGGAGGATCCAGGTCCTCTGCATCGCTGCGGGGGATCTGGATCTTAGTCTCATAATCAGACCTATTTGAGGTCTGATTATAAGACGACCCTGATTATAAGACGAGGGGTATTTTTCAGAGCATTTGCTCTGGAAAAAACCTTGTCTTATAATCGAGCAAATACGGTAATTCTAAATTATTAAGAGCAAATGCCCATATAGTTGATAATCCAGCCCTCCATATCTGTCTAAAAACTGTAAACCCCCCCCCCCCGGCAGTTACAAAAGCGGCACCACAGTTACAAAGGCACCACGCAGCTATAACATGCATTAAAGTACATATTTGCCACATAAAAAAAAGAAAAATATTAGGTGCCTCTGTAATGCTTTAGGTGCCAGATTGTCTCCAGAAAGTCTCAGAAAGTATAAATATGACCTTGGAAATGGCAGGGAGTACAACACACAGATAACACAAACTGGGGGGAAAAACTAAAAGTTCTGAATCACCTACTAATAGCTGTTAACCCCTCTCTAACCCGCTCAGCAAGAGCTGCCAACCCATTATCCTTCCTTATTTGTTTTAACCGCATACTTGTAGTGTTGTTTGTTTAATACGAAAATCATGAAAACATCTTATTGTTACACGCAGAAGACTTACATTTCCAGTTGAGGGGAAACATACTATCTATATATTGTGGAGTGTCATCTATTGGGTGTCTGATTAATTAAAAAACTAAAGTAAAGTATATCAGCAGTTTTGCGATTAGGCTGATTCCTCTGGACCCATCTTTTCCAGGACACACATGCATGACATATATTGCCGAAGAGCGCATGTAAAGTGCTGAACTGCTGTACGATCGATGCATGGACAGGGAATCAATTACTCAATTACTGCCCGCGTCTCGCTTACATTGTTTTATCTGGCCACAGGTGAGCCTCTAGCATTGGGGGGGGGGAAGCATTATAAAGATACTGCATATATTTTGGGAAAATCCATATTAAGGATTATCTGAATATGACAATTCCTTCTTGGATTTCATAAAATAATAATAACGATAAGAAATAATTGTACACGTATTGTTTGCCTTTAAACACGTCTCGCAGTGTTTTGCACAAATGCGTATGTCGTGGAGAGGGCTATCGGGCGAGCCGTGATGTGGGAGTATGGGTGTACAAAGGGTTAAACGCCAACCAGACTTCCGGTGCGTTTGGTCACTTTCCACCACCAACCCCAACCAGTCACCCCAAAACTCCCAGTGTAAAACATGCTGCCGCCACCAAGAACTTTCAAACCGGGCGTCTTAGGTTACCCAGAAAACAATAAGACTGTGATACACACACAATCCTCTAAGATAACAATACAGTTACCCCATTAGTAACGTGATATATTAAAACCAAAGGCAATCTTCAAGGCTGAATTCGTTTAGAGAACAAAGACAGAACTGATTAAAAATATTTATTCTGAGTATACAATAAGTCACAGTGCTGTTACACAAAAACGCATATAAAAAGAGACATAAACATAAATAATACAGGCACATACACAGTGTAACATAAAAGGGAAGAAAAGGTATCATACCAGTTCTTGGAGCCTTGGCGTTGTCTCTGTCATGGTAAAACAGGCTCCCCCGTTACCAATTGCCCACCTTTTTATCCCCCCTCCCTCTCCAAGACCGCCCAAAAGTTATGCACCCATCATAATTTTGACATTATCATATGTCCCTTGATACCATGTCTCCACACCCCAGGGAGATGTAGCCTGGATGTCTGCCCCTTCACTCTTCCACAGGAATCCCTTCCCTTCAAAGGTGTCAATACCCACCATGGGGTAATCAAGTTTAATATTGGATTCTGGCTCCAAAGGGAAAGGTGTGAACAAATGTTAATGGCCTTAACCCCAGTCAAATCCCTTAACCCATTCGGTGCCAAGCCCAAGTTACTCATGCAGTGGCATGACAGCGTACATCAGATTCCACAGGCAATCTCTCCTTCCTCCCATATTCCTTTTCACAAGGAGCTCAGCCAGAAATTTTCTGGGTATGAGTGTATCACAGTGTCCTACAGCCTAAAATAATCACAATAATCCATATAGAAACTGCCCACAGCTGGCTTAGAAATTGTGCAAATATACATCATATTCTAAATGCTTTACTGATAGAGACACATCTCTGTTAAGTTCAGTGTTTTGTTTTGTTTTTAAATCAATGTTAAATCACACAAATATTTACTTATGTTTTATATATATATATACACACTCTGTATGGACAAAAGTATCGGGACACCTGACCATGACACCATCAGGGACTTTTGAGCTACAACAGCATCCACTTTTCTCGGAAGGCTTTCCAAAAGATTTTTATATACCGTATATCTGTGTAAGTGAATATATTATTTTCAACAGTATATAGCTGTTTACCAACAGATGGCCTCCACAAGGGTTAACTGTTTGCAGTTAGTTTCCCCACTGATAACTTTTATACCTAAAGAAAACGTTTGTTTTCCAAAACAAAACTTCAGGACAGCAGCACTGAGAGGACATGCCTCCAACAAAACTTCATGTATTTTTTTACTAGATCGTTTTCAGAACGCTGCAGCATTCATTCTGCCAATTATATACAATGTGTACAAACCGAAAGAAAAGATAGCGTTCATTTAACGCCATCCCCGTGACACAAATACACTGCGAACGGTATTAGACAACTTACTGTACTTAATACACTCCCTTCCACAGGCTACAGCTTGCACGAAACGGCCACCGCTATTCTTGCAAAGAAACAGGAAGTGAGGCTTTTTTTTCTCTTGTGTTTACAACAGCGTGCCTGGCAGTACTAAGCTACGGTGGCCACGGAAGGACAAGTTATTTTACTTCAGTCACTCTTAGTTTTAAGTCGTTTTGTAAAATAGCCAAATCTAATTGTTGCTCTTGTTTTCATATAGCTCTGTAGGGTATTGTTCAAAGTTACACATCATACATATATAGAATACATAAAGCATTCCTGCAGTCTCTTTATCACTTGTATTTCGTTGTGATTTGACACGCATGGTAGCTACAAAGAAGCTTTTTGGGACATTGATTGCAATATAACAACAACACCCCAGAATTTATGTTTTATCCATATGTGTCCTTAAATAAAGGGGACAGCTAATCATTGTATTCACTTATTTTTGTCATTCTCCTTTGTTGTTTCTCTTCCCAAGGACCTCAAAATATTTGAGCCTAAACTTCTTTTGTTGAAATATTCAAAATAAACACCATCCCAACAGGTTACTCCAGAAATATGCAATGACCTTTCCGCATTGTCCACGCTCTACGCTTTCCAGAGTTTCAATACACAATTAGTGGTAATGACTACATGGATTTGGACCATTGTGTATCATTTTCCTAACATAGATCTTCAATGGAAATAGACAAACACACAATAACTGGGCAGATAAGATACTTGGGGAGGGGGGAGAATAATAAATAAAAAAATAAATAAAAAAGCAAACACAAAAAAAAAGCATATTAGATAGTAATCAGCCCATGACTTCAAAATCAGAGTTTGCTAGTTCTTGATTAGAACACAAATTAGATGCTTCCTAAACACCCCAAACACTTTGTGGACACGCTGTCTACTTTATCAGGGAATTCTGCATGTTATGGTTATTAAAGATTGGTGTAAATGTGAGGATGCATAGGAGTTTATAGGCTTGACAGCTATTGTGTCCATGTAGATGGTGCCTGATACCCATTGTTACTTAAGGGATACTTTGTGAGCGATTACATTTATTAAGTTTGTTGCTTTTCTTAAAAGTGTTATGATTATCTGTTCTCTGAGAAAATTATAGATACGCACATTCCTAGCTCCTTCTATAGTAATAGATCTCCAGAACAAAAAAAGGCCTTCCACATTGTTCAATGTGATAAAAAACAAAGTTGGACACCAGCAATTTAATTTTTTTTTTTTTATTATTTACAAGTCCCTTACTTTTTTCTTACAAGCCATTACCAATACAAAAACCAGATATCATTTTACACTGAAAATGTTTTCACTGAACCGAAGGATACCATTTGAGAGGTACATTTGTAAATGACAGCCATTCTGGTTACTTTATAAAACTTCACTAAGGTGGGAGATGGCAGAAGAAACCCCTTTGCCAACTCCCACTTTAGTGAGTTGTGGTTTCAACGCCTTGAGTTCACAATGCATCATAAAATGACGAGCCTGGCAATTTTCTATACAAGAAATGCCATGCTGGTCCTGCATACTTCATATGGAGGTGACCAAAACCTGTATAGTTCCAAAAGCAGTTAAAGGAATTAAAACCAGAACTCTCCCCAGTTTAAATATGCATTATGTAGAGCCATCTAGTCTTCGAACAGAAGCTCAATAGCAGTGAATCATCAGTGTGATGTGAGGTCAATGAAACAGCAACTATACTGCAAAAACCTCCTTGTGTTAATAGGGACATCTTTACCATGGGATGGCGAAATATTTTTGTGTTGGGCACATACAGAGTTAGTGAGAGTAATCCTGTGTTTGTACAAAAAAACAGTTCACACGAGTGAACATAAAAATATATCTGTAGCAGCAAATCTGCTTTTAGTGAATCACTGCCCAGAATGATGCTGCCAGCCACAGTCCTCAATCTTCCATCATAAGTTGCACTAAACCAGGAAAGGTGGGTTGCGGATGACCTTCGCAGTGTCTGAACAACCAAAGCAGATGAGCATAGGGGTTCCATGACAATCTGGATTGTCCTTTTACACCAACATATTCTCAAAATTGTCCTGTCTCTTCTTTACACAGAACGAGAACCAAAACCTGTATAGTTCCGAAAGCAGTTAAAGGAATTAAAACCAGTCTTCAAGGGCTGTGTTTCTGACGTTTCCAGAAGCGTTTCACATCTGAATGGCCTCCTGGTGTCACTACCATTACACGTCGAGCGGGATTTTCAAACACAAGCACACCAAGGTCCCTTGCATAGTTTCTTAAAAGCTCAAAATCCACCTGTGACAGGAACTGGTTGTAGAGGACACCTGAGAGGACACAGATAATTAAAATGCTGCATAATGGAAGATATGGGAGAAGAACAGAGCTGGAAAAGCGTCAAAAATAAAAAATTCACAACCTTAATCCGTACTATTACAAGGTGTAAAAAGGTATCTACAATAACCGCTACAACACAATAGAACATCTTGAGGATTTTACATCAGCAGGGTGATCCTCATGTCAATAGATGGAAGATCAGTCTTGACCCTCCCCATTTACCTGGAGCCAGTAGCCACTGCAGCTTTAAGTACACTTTAATATATATGAAAATTAGCCAGGCTTTGCAGGGTCTTTGATGGTCCCTTCTGCTGGCTGATTGTACATACAGTGATCAGGAAAGGAGGGCTGAGGAGCTCTGCTTGCTGATCACTTTGTGATCAGATGCAGTAATACCATCATAACATCTGGCTCTAGAGAAATCCCAGAGGTTTATAAAGCTCTCAAAGAAATCTCTAGCCAGAAAAAAAGTGACAGTAACATGTATAATGTATAAAAAAAGTGGAGATTAACAATAAAAAAAATAATGTTCATTAGTTATGTGTGAAAGCTAACCTTCAGAGAAACGAAGACGATCTCTCTCCAGCTCCCAAAGACGAATCTGGTCAGTGATTGTTGGAGGTAGAACAGGAGTCTATAGGAAAGTACATCAAAGCAAATGAAAACAGTGTGTGTACCAAGTATGAAGATTGCAGCTGTTGTATTAGGTTGAAAGGAAACATCAAATATTGTACACAAAACACAACACATTCTGCTAAATAGCATTTACTTTACCTGGTTCAACATCACTCGGTGTGCTCTGGTCCGCAAAAAGTGGATGATCTGCAAATTTGCAAAATAAGTATTTTTGGCTGTTATGCATAAAGGCTAAAAAATGTGAGTTATGAATTATACAAGGCTGTTCAGTATACTCAACTAAACTTAAAAAATGTAATGGTAAACCCGAGAGTACAGAGTTATTAGATTTCTAAATGTTATTGTATATGATATTTAAGCCTCACCCGTTACATTTTTACCTGTTCTGCAGTGATTCCATTTCCAATTGCTTGTTGAACGCTCTCACGAGTGACCTGCGCTACAACCAGGTTGGGAAAACGATAGAGCATCTCAGAGAAAAGTGCAATGAGGGCAATTTGCAGCTCGGAATCTGTGGGCAAAGAATTTTAACATTACTTGACCTTCAATCATCCAAAACAGCATTTTAAGTGTATAGTGTATTGATTCTAGGGAGGAATTTGGCAGCATCAGCAGTTATTTGTTCCATGCGTATTATGACATACAGTATATATATCAATTACATCTGGAAAGCTTTTCAAAATGTAAAAATGCTTCTTATAGGTAACTCATGCTTGCCTTTTTTTAAATAAAATCATCTATTGTAAAACACGGTTGAAATACAGGTTACCAACCTGTGTACGCATAGATCCTGTAGTTTGTCTCCACAACAATAAAACCTTGCTTGTGGTTATCGACAGAAGCACCAGACACGCCAGACGCGAGGTTTATGGCCAACCGTGTGGGGTAGTATCGACGAGATTTTCTCTGTAATGAAGAGGTATTGTTTTGCTAATATTTCCCAAGAGTTAAACCCAAGACACAATATCATTGGACACTAAACAGTTCAAAGCCTCATCTTATATCAAAACAACACCAAAACTTGATACCAGTGGATCTTCTAGGTGTACAGATCAAATGAGTTGTTGAGAAGCATTCACACCCCTGTCCCCAACCATCAAAATGCATCTACTTTCAGTAAGGAATGTGAGGCAGTAACGATAAAAAGCCAAGGAAATTGGAATGCTGAAACTAAGTGACAGAGATTATAAATATCATCAGAATTCCTTAGGCTTTATTCAGTAAACAGAGCTTGTATTTCACAAGCAATTTAATGTTATGGATTATGAAGGCCCAACCCCAGTGAACTACTCCCAGACGAACAGCTTGTTTAGCGATATATAATATATTTAAAATGAACGCAAGCACTTGACTGCCACATGCATTATTCAGGACCAGCTTTACCCTTCTTACAGGAGAAGCTCACTGGTGCTAGCCCATCAAAACGTGAACTAATTCACTATTACTTCAGTTAAAAATGTCTACATGAACAAATATAAATGAAAACTGCAAGGTGCTGTTAGTGTGTTTAGGACATCATTTATTCAGGACTATAACTGGCACAACATAATGTTAACTTTTTAAAATAAAAAATGTACTCACTTTTCTTTGGAACACCAGACCAAACTCGCGTAGGTGCTGTAGGAACGTCAGCAAGGAATCACTCATGCCTTCAACAGAATAATCCTTTTACGTAATAACAAAAATGTTTGAATTTATAATCATGTTCCAAATAACACAAACATGTTTTATCTATTATAAACTTTACACATAATGTAATAAAAAAATGTCAATAAACACAAACTACCCTCCAAAAACTACCCATATTTTATTCTTACATATAAGATTCCGGGGTGAGAATTTTTCCCCTATATCTGCCCTTTACAATTAGACCCCTTAAACAAATTGGTGTTCAAATTAACTCACCTTTCCCAGTGTCGAGAAGCTTAACTGGAACATGAAGGATAGGATCTCCACTAAATTCATCCCACGTGACTAAGCAATGAGAGAATGCAGACAATGGTCAAAACATCACATTTCTCTTACACCAACCAAAATATACAATGAATATGGATTTATTTCCATTTAAAGTAAAGTAAGAATTTCATCTGGCGGTTAATTCACATTATTCTTATACACTCTCTTGCTTATGTACTGTTTCCAGGACTGCTACTCAAGAAGATGCAAAGCCTAGATTTATCTTTAAAAGTGTTTCTGTCTGAGCATAATTAAAATACAATATGAAAAACTACAGTAAAAATAGGAATAGGCATTGTTTTTAATACAATATTTAAATTTTATTAAAAAGTTCCGTCATGTCTCACCTCTGCCGATTTCAGATACTGAAGCATGAAATACCAGAGTTGCGAGGCTGTGTCTAAAAGCAAAAACTGGAAACCAGCAGATGAAATGCAAGGGGCTTCCCCAGACTCGCTAAAATATAACAAAGAGGGTACATAAACAGATGTGAATACATACAAAAAACGTGCTTTCTACAAAGTGGATCTCTCATTTCCCATAGATACAATGTTTTACAGTTCAATACACAAAAGACATTTGTAATTGTGTTTACAGATTACAATAAGCAATGCTGTATATACACAATATGTGCACCAAAGGCAAAGGTACCTTAAGCCCTTTGAAACAGAAGCTCTTTTGCCATATTGTTGTTTACCCACGATTCCCTCATGTTTAGTGTACCCACACAAATGATATATTATTTTGTCAAAGACAGATGGGGCTTTTTCTTACTACCCCATTTTGTAGGTTAACAAAGGGGTTAACTTTCTTTCTCAGAATTAAAAAGTAACTGATTTGTTGTTTTAAGGATGGGGTAAAGACAAGGGTGATGAATTGAGGACAGGAAAATTAGTAGATAACACTGGCTCTATCAAAGGCTGCCTCTGATCTTTGGTGACTTGTAAGCAAAATATCACCAAAAAAATATTAGTTAAAAATAGTAGTTGATAAATAAAGTGCAAGATGCAGGTAGCTTCAATAACAATCTATGTTTTCTAAAAAGCTTTAATAGCAACAGTTCACCTTTAATAAATCATACAGCAATTAGGAGATAGAAGTGCGAGATATGCTCATAACATGTGCAAAACAAAACCTATTGTGTACTCACAGAAGCTATGTAACACTAGATGAAACAATCACATTAAGCTACAAATATACTCATATACGCTAAGAGAAACTCACAAATTACCTTTTCATAAGACCAGCCTGAATAAGAAGTTGGGCCAGGTCCTGGCTAACAGCTGCACTTGGTGACCCAACCATGAAGTGCAAAATAACCTAGAACAAGGTACACAAATATCAGTGCAGAGAATGTACAATCAGGTCTAGCAACAGCAGATATATCCACTTAATAGGGTACACATACAAGAAATGTAATATATTCTTAAAGTGTGTTATACAGACAGCAGTTACAAAGTCAACTTATATTCTACCCAACAAAGCAGAAAAAATCCATATACCGTTAACATTTTATAGAAAATGAAGTACATTTTTAATTCACAATTTCATTTTTACCTCCCATCTTTCTTCTGCATACTTATCCAACGAAAGTACATCTTTGCCATGTTTATCGGGTCCAAGCAGACTACCGTCATCTGCCCAAGGTTTGCCTCTGAGAAATATAAAGTTTAAAAGACACCTTAACAGACGAAAGATCAAATTATTAAGGTGTAAAAAAACCCACTATGCTTAAACAAAAGACGTACTATTTTTTATTGCGCAATCACATTCTGCAGCTCTATACAATGGTTAGACAGGACATAAGAAGTAGTATATATATATATATATATATATATATATATATATATATATATATATATATATATAAAAATAACATAATTTGGTGAGAAGGACCCTGATCAAACGAGTTTACATCCTTACGACTCTGTTGTAAGTGACCACGGGGACGTTATAGTACGTCTGGTTTTTGGCACTTGCAGGTATATTCCCCAACTAGTACACTGAAGGTCAGGCTGGGGTATCCACTGTCAGCAGGAAGAGAAGAGACCCCAGCCTAACCTCTAGATCAACTTAATCTCAACACCAAGCTTCCCTGTTGTGTTTCTTTTTTTTTTGCTGGCTTCTCAGTGAGGAAAAAAACAACAACTTTTTTGTGATTAAACAATACAAAGTAGTGTTTGTTTTAAAGCACAACATTAAAAAAAGCATAAAAATTAGACAACGAGATGCTCTAGTATACTTACCCACCCAAAAGCGCTATCCTAAGATTTTCTCTGAAAATCGGATTTAGAATTAATCCCTGTAGACCACCAGGGAGTTGCTGTGTGTGCCACAAGCGCAGTCCAGTAAGAACTTGTGTGTTTTCCTCATGTTCCCTGATAAATTAAAAGAAAAAAAAGGAATGCCATTTTCAAATGTGCAAAATGGGTTTACTGGAGTGGACACTTTATGATGTCTTGTAAACACTCACATACATTGCTATAAATTACTATCATACATAAAATGGTAGTCAGCAAATTATAACAAGCAAAGTTTGTAACATGATCTGCAAAAACACGTACACTAATGTCTACTTTTACTTGTACAATAAAAAAAAATTACTTACTTGTAGTTCTCCTTTTTTACCCATAAAGCAACTGCTGCTTGTGGCAAAGGTTGTTCCAAAAACAGCATACGCATTACATAATTCTTAGCCAGGCCTGGGAGCTCCCTATAAAAAGAATCCAAAGATGTTTATTATTATGCCACTTTGTAATAATGTTACATACTCTGTTAGCACTGTGTAAATAGTGACTGAAAATCCAAACAAACCATTTACATTCATATACAAAACTAACATAAACACACATTAAGATGTATTGCTATTGAAGAAAGGGCGTTTGCTCTTGAAGCTTACAAATATATATATACACGCATAAACAAACTAAGGAGCAACTTAAACATCAATTCAGCTTGTATTCCTTTACATGTTTGCTTACAGGATGTGATTTCTAACAAGCACACACAAATAAATTATAATATTGACCATTACAACAGTACTGTTGGAACCGTTTCATTAAATGGAATATGTATAAACAAGGGTAATTGTAGTATTTGCATACTGTTAAGGGTAAAATGTACACTTCTAACATATATCCACATTAATTTATTATAAAGGCTGCCTGGTGCAATCAGCAACTTATGGATAATGTAAATTCTCAGAAGGAACAAAAGCTCATTAGGGATAGTCAAGGTTTCATAGAACTAGACTTTGTGCTGTAAATGTAAATACCTAAACACCGCCAAACAGGTTGCTGGATGATTGTACAGACGATCAAGGACTCCTGGACTAAGTTCTTGAAGGAACTCATGTAAATTCTTACACTTCAGCTGCACTCGCTGGAGCTTCATCCTCGACAGTATTGTTTTTTTCTTCTATATATATATATATATAAAAAAGTAACAATCCACATTACACACACACTGCAAACTGCACTAAAATGTGAATCTGTTCATAGAAGACAAACTTGTTGTGTTAATAGAATAAATCCTTACAATTCATAAGCCATTTCCTGAAGCCATAATATCAAGACGGCAATCCAACAAAAGAAAAGCACCACTATGACACACTTCTAGAAATGACCATCCTCATGATCTCATATACCAACCCATTAGGATTATGAATTATTATTTATAATACTCACTTAAACCTTGGAAAACAGTAAACTCCTCATCATGAACAGAAGTGCAGGGGTTCTCCTTGTTCAACTCCTACTGTACTTGTGTGACATGCTGTGGTGTCTGAAAGAAAAAAACATAGCTGCACATATATCATCTGCACCTGTGCAATGTATAGAGGTTATACAAACATATAATAATCATTCCTTCTGTGTGAGTTTAATAAAAAAAAAAAACAAAATCCAGCCCCATCAAGAGGACTTTCATTACTCTGCAGGCTCACTACTGGCAAGTCTAGGGGTAATGTATTCAGCATTAAATCTGCCCATACATGAGGGAGGAAGGAAGCGCCTCATAACACTACACATAATACACCCCAGTCATGCTTACACTAGTGGGAAAAATAACAGTAAATATTACAATATTTCAGATTACGCAATGCGAAAGAACAATGATTTTTTTTCACATACATTCAGAAACATTAGTCCAACCTACTCTAAGTAAAACAATTGACAGAAGAGGCCAAATTAAAGGAATCAACGCACGTTCACGTTGCAAAAGACGGGAGTCTAGGGACTCGTGATGACGTCGTACTCGGTAACGAACCCGGTGGCTTCTATTAATGTAACCGGTAGGCCTCCAGTCGCCACTCTTTACTCCCCTGCATATGCATTCACTCAGTGTTACAACCGGCTCCAAGTACTATCGCTTCACACAAGCACTACAAAACATCGCGAGAACACGGAAGTCCAGGCGGTGCGTCTCAAGCCTCGTTGTGACTGATGTGACGCATTGAACGTGAATGTTTAGCTTGCTTACCTGTGGTGTTCGTAGTGTGATACAAAGCGTATGCTAACGCGGTCTTATTGATATTGACATATTGAACCTTTCTCCCACCCGTAAATACTTGTGCTCTTGTTAGCTGTAATTCTTCTTCAAACGGGGCAATACGCTTGAGTATTTAAATCAGTAAAAGATGGGCAGAATGGTTCTTGTCAATAAGGAAAGTTGTTATATTGACAGAACAGACTTGTAGTGCCACCTTGTGGCCATAGTCATTAAATGCATGTATTCGAACATTTTCCGTAAGAGCACATGGGTAATTTGGTGGCTCTTTAATACATTGATCGCTTTAATGAGATGATCATTAATCATATGAAAGAGTGTTGTTTGTATTTTTTAGAAAAAAATTAATAGAAAGTAAAGTTAGAATGCAAATGAGTAATACTATTAGATTAAAAAATACCTCCAGTGATTCTGAGATGAGGAGTTGTTAGCGTAAGGTTATAGAAGAAGTAAAGGGGAGGTGATCGTATGGTTTCATGACAACAGCCAGAAGAATGCCTGGCACACAGAACATCACCAAGACCATGTCTAGCACACCAGCGTGCAACCAACAAAAGTGGAATCTTGGAGCATTGAAATGGGTCATAGTAACTACCTTAGTGCAATAAGAAATACACCAGGGGGTAACCGTAAAGAGATCCAAACTACCGGTAATATTACATACTAAATGTGTGTAATGTCTGTATAAAACTTAACTATAGAAGATCACAAATTCACTACACAAAAAAACCCAATATAACCTGAAAGGGCAACATATAAAGATAGGGAGATCCAAATAAAAAAGTTTTTTCCCTTTTAACTGATGAAGTCAGTACGTATACCACCGAGACGGGTCTAACACACTATAAATTATTTACTTTGGCTGAATATATATTTTTACAAGTTAGGCAGGGAGCTGGCGATTTATCTTTTATATGTAGTATTGAGTATTTAATATTTGTATTTTGAAATAGATCATACAAAGGATCCAGTCACAGTTAATAATATTTAAATACACTAAACTTGGCTTTTTCTGGACCATTTTTGTCCCGCTTTTAGTACATTCTGCATTTTGTATGCAAAACAGCATCTCTAAACATATTGTGCTGCACTACGTAATTAGTTTGAGTAATCAACCCTCAACATTGGAAAGAATGCACCCCTGTTCTAGGATGTTACATGATGTACTTGGAACACGAAGATTTGTTATTTTTACATACAGGATGTTAGTATTTTAATATGTGGCAATAGGTTGGGCATTTAACCTGTAGGGTGGGATAGTATATCAGGATCTGCGGTTAGGGGCACATGAATCTTCCATTAGGTGCAGATTTCAATACTTACCTGTTATCTCCCCACCAGTCCAGCAGTCTCACTATGTGATATAACAGGACTAGAAACACTGGTGGGTAGGTAAAGTACCCTAATTAATGGAAGATATTATTTTCTCTTAAAAATCTTCATTCCCACACGAGAGATCAAATTTTCTTTTTAAATGTTATCCTTTATAAGTAAGCCACCGGTGCCATCTGGTGATATTTACTGTCTACTGCATGCTTTCAAACTTTATTCTCTGAAATACAGAAATTGAGCTTTGCTAGTTAAAACAAATAACATTTAGCACGTGGGATGCTTTCCCCAAATGGTATTTTAATTTAAAAAAAAAAAAAATTCTGAGTACCTGATTTATACAATGATATAAATTGTTCTGATATTAGATATGATGATCTAACTCACTATGTTGCAGCATGAGATCACGGACACGAAGCACACTGAGGGCTATGTATAAAAAGTGTCAAATATGAAAGATTGTCTATGACTAGAGCAAGAAATGCCAATGGTTCAATCATCAGGACCATGCTTACTTGCTGCTATAATGATAAGACCACTTTTCAGAACCTGCACCAAGATCACTTTTTATACAACTCTTATTGATGTGAATATGATAATTTAAATGACAATTCAAATTTAAACTGATCTTCTGTTGCATTTTAGATGCTTTACAAGCATCCATCAATGGAATTTTTGATAGATTTGGTGTAAGAGGCACTGAAAAAGTAAGATAACAATAAGTCCCTATACCCACCCAAAAAAGTTAATCTTTTTTGTCCTGTAGACCAAAACCATAGTTTCATTCTGCATCTGATCATCTACACCTCTGCCATGTATACACTGTGTACTAACATCAGTATAGCTGTACATGCACCCTCAACGAGTATAATGAGAACAATCAGATATATTCCAACTATTTATTGATTAATATAGCCCCTTCATATTCCACAGTTCTGTACAAAGAGTAAATGAGACATAGCATGTAGTACATCACATAATTTGGATTTATACAAACAACAGGCAAGGAGGGCTCTGCTAAAATGATTCAAATCTATTGGGAGGTGGGGGTATATTAACCCATTGACCATTGCCTGGCAAATCATGAGGTTAAACAGGTTTTGAAAACGATCTAAGATAGTTTTCTTCTCCCAAATGGTGTTGCTGTAATGCCTCAATGTCGAGGCATTCAGTGATACCGGAGAGCGGTCAAAAGGACCATAGTGTGATAATTTGCCTCTCGTAAGATGGTACTGCATTCAACCATGCAAGACAATGGAGCCCAATTTACTAATCACAATCTGATTAGTAAAATAAATAACAATAAAGTAAAAAAATGCTAATAAAATATATATGAAAAGTCCCAAAATTAGCGCTATACCTTCACAAAAACCCGGCATGGAGAGAATAAACTCTCAGCTGGTATCCCTCTCGGTGAGCCAGGGACCCACATCTGGGCATACCCTGAATTACCTAAAACGAGAAAAACAACATGGGAGCCTCATCTCGGGCCGATGAACGGACAGTGATGAAACGGCATCGCCATTTTTTTGCTCACTTGTACCATCTTCAAAGCTGTCCCAAATAGGACATAGAGCAGAATGAATAGCAATATGCTACTTGTTATTTCTCAGGACAAATATTAGAATATATTTTTTCATTACATTTTGTAGATGAGTAAAATATTTTTCAAATAAGTCATTTATTTTATTAATGTTTTTCTTTATATAGTAAATTAGATGATATTATGAAAATAATGGCATCTAACGAAAGTCCTTCTTGTCCTGAAACTATATACCTTGTCTGGGTACACTAAACGAGGAAGGAAATTAGAGCTAAACACGAGCGCTGCAGAAATGTTAAAACAATGATTGTAATGCAGTGTACAAAAAAATAAGAAAACAGCTCTGTCCTTAAGCAGTTAAACAAGGGAAGAGAGTGCAAATGTAGAATTACTTCATTTCATTTATTATCCAGATTTTTATTTCTATTTTTCATGCTAACACTGGTATTTAAAATTTGCTTTCCTTTTTTTCCTATAAATATTGTATATCAAGCCAAGAGCCTAGTAGGACTAGATGAGCCTCCGTGAACGTGAAAGTATGGCATTCGTAAATATTAAGCTCATGCTTTTGGAGGCTTGTTGTAGACAATACTCCGACTTACGCTTTGTTTTCGAAGAACATTTCTCGTCATACCATTACAGAACATAAACAGCTGCCGTAATGGAGTTCATATCCTTTACATACAGTGGTATTCAAGGCTGCCCAAAGCTGAGAAGCCACACAAGATGGAACTTCCATGCATACAGATTTCACGATTCCCATGTGATTTTTAGCGTATGTTTTTAATAAAGTAACATCGTGCACCCATAAGGAATGTGCAATGAATACAGAATAATGTAAACTGGGTTTAAAATAAGAACAGTCGTTTCTTTATGCATTGCCATGTAAGTGAAAGTATATTGACTTATGTCAAGCTTAACAATCCACCAGAGGGACAAAGCTTTAATGAGCCGAATATACTTATGCTGTCATAAAATTAGAGCTTGAAAGAAATCTTGCTCTTTATAATATATGTTTAAATTCTCACGTGTTTAAAATGGTTACTTCTATTTGATTTGACAGTTTTTTTTGTTTGGGGTTGGTTAAGAATATTTTTAGGCACCCTATGAAAAAAAGGAACATTGCTAAATTATGGTTCCTTTATATCTTATATACGGGTGTGGCACAATTGATGAAGGGTTTTAAGTTACGGGTAACCCAAGTTTGTGTGTAGTGAGGGTAGTGGTTGCTGTTGTTGGAACCAGACTCAACCTCCCGAGTGTCCCTAAGAAGCTGCTGTTCTCCCGATGGACTAGAGTAAGGGTCTAGACAGGTCTGTGCAACTGATGACCCACATCATATTTCCTGTTCCATTTCTAGTGTTCATCTGCTACCCAGGGCTCTCCCTGTCTGGGGTGTGTGGCTTTGTATAGGGATGATGCTAGCACCAGACAGCCTTTAGTAGGAAGGAACTGGGAGGAAGAAGGAGTAAGTGGGTATGGAGTATTGAGAATGTGGTAGAGAGTAATCAAGGCCACAAAGCTCCCCTCCCCAGGAAAAGAAGACAGGGCTTCAACTGAAGGCTCCATGTCAAACCCAGAGAGTTCCCATGTACAAATGGATCCTATGGTGTATCCAGCAGCCTGGGAGCTACCGATTAGACAACAATGTTCTAGCCCGCTACTACTTTCTTGAAAACTGTTATTGAAAAGAGCTGTGTGCTGTTTAGCTTTGTTATTACATAAAAGAGTATTATGCTGTAAAAAGTTACTTAGGGCAAATCTAGAAATCCTTATACAGTGTTATTTAGTGTAAACACACCATGAAGATTATTAATCTAGTTGTTCCACGGTCATATTTTATTCACCTTGCAATATATTCTTTGTATTTCAGCGTCAAGAACATAGAATGAAGGTTTTCCATGCTTTGTGATTTTAAGTTACTTCCGAATCTTTGAAAATTCCAAGAAGGTTTTTTTTGTTAGCTTATTTTATTGAGATAATGGGCAAAATGGCTGGATTAGCATGAACACGTTTCCCTTTCTCCATTCATTCTGTAAGATTTGTTTACGGTGTATGTATGTCTGCAAGAGCAGCTGTATTTCAGGATCCTGATGGTGTGTAGGATGTTCCAAAGGGACTACTCATGAATCTGAAGGTCACCAAGGGTCAGTTCACTGAAAACCCACTGTGGGAAGCATTGCAGTGAACCAGGTATGCAATATGGGTCTTAAGAACATTTCTACAAGTGTTTAAGACATAACTGAAAATCATTCTATTGGATTTACAGCAAGTTTCAGACGAAGTGTTGAAGTAAATATTTTGGCTGGTGGCCCCTGCTAGAGAACTCTTTCCACTACACAGAACTTTGCAGCATTTTATTAGCTACATTGTAAAACTGCCATAAAATTACCTGCGGTGAGTAAGTGGGTGTAGTAAACATGAGTTCTTTCCTATGTTTCCTTTTTACACTATTTACACTATTATTTCTTCTCCCGGATGAACCCCACATACTCTTATCACCTTTATATCATAACTTTTTTTTAATTCATAGTGCATCACCACAGCCATTCCTCCCCGTCTTATCTTAAAAATCTACAGCGCTGACTCTCAGTGGGCCTGCCAAGATGACAGCCCAGTCTCTTAAGGGGCAGCCTAACAAGAATCAAAGTTAGATGAGTGTATTTCCACCCAAACCAAAAGGGCAGGAAGCAACAATCCCAGAGTTTCAAGAATACTTCAGTGAATGGTAAAAGTTGGGGAGAGTGGTAAGTAGGGATATCATCAACGGAACATTGTCCGCAAACAAAAGGATTCATTTACCCCAACTTTTTGCTCCACGTCTGTGTCCTATGCCCTTCCCTATATACTGCTTACTATTTAAATTATACTTTTCAATGCAATGTCTTTTGTACCACAAATAATCCACTTCTTGCTTAATGATTCTGAAAGGTTTAATGTCTCCATTGACTACCACTTTAACAGTTCTTTACAGGGGGCTTCTGTACAGACAAGGGTCATGTGTGCTGCCCTCTGCTCTATAACTTTTCTGCTTGTGGTATTGTGCACTGGCTGACTTTTAAAGGTATTTTTATTTAAAGTACTCTCTACCCAGACATTTCATAGACAATACCTCAGTAGGAGAAGAAAAGGGAGCCTTGTACAACCATGACAAGACGTGCAGCTTGTATAAATTTGTGAGTTTATTTGTAAAATTCACAATTTCTAAAAGTATGGCACACCTCCCAACATTTCACAAGGCCAAAGGGACTATTTTGGATCGGGAATTGTGGCTAGGCATATGGGTATGTGACTCATCTAAAATAATGTATTTTATAACCACAATTTATAAATCCCGCTGCTTGTATACACATTATTGTGACTTTTTCAGGCTACAGAACACTCATACCTAGCAAACCTTCTGAGTTTCCAGTAAAAGAAAAATGTAAGGGGATGAAAGGGGGCAGAGGGATATTCCTGAACACCTTGAATCCCTCTCTTTGCATGTACTGTGCGTCTATCTGCTACTTTGACTTCCCTGAACCAAATGAAAGGATGATTTATTTACCAGAGTGTGCCAGAAAGAATATGTTTCTCAGTTGAGGCTTATAAGTGGCCGTTTGGGCAGGAAAGTGGTGCAGCTGAAGCACTAGTCACCTAGGAACATCCTTTAGGTCTAACTTACAAATTTGTTTAAAGTGGAGTGTGTGTTTTAGTTCTGTTATTTGTTGTGATTATACACTTAGAAGAGATCTTGTTTTTAGATTGTATAATGCAATATAAATGCATTAGGAAACCACGTATTGTGTGACATGGTAGCAGTCCTTCTTGCTCCTTGGATCTGGAAAGTTATCACTGCCCATTACCTTTTATTCCCCCATTTTGTTAAGGTGCTGATTTTTGTTAATTGGTTCAGACAGCCTTTGTAAGGGCAGAATAAGGAGGCAGATAAATTAAGCACACAACTAAATCAGTTCAGCCACTTTTTCCCTTTGGTAAAGTGGACTTCCGAATCAGTTGTGCCGATTGAAAGTAAATCAACTCCCATATTGTGGAAAAGAACAGACTCCTCATTCAGAAAGACAGACATATTTGTAATGTACATTCATTACTTTTTGAGTAGCAATGATTATCAACATACCTGAGATATGGATTTTACCTTTTCTAGCCCTTAAGACACATGAATGTATATAGAGCCCGCCTTAAGTGTTCTGACGCTCTGTGCGGACTACTCCTCTGGTGCCCCCCATCCCACCACCTCTGCCCCTTCTTCCCGCTCTGCCGCGGTGCGCACTTCACAGCTGAGCGCCAGAATAATTCCGGCGCTCAACATGAAATGCCGGCACCGCGACGGAGTCACTGAGAGTGAGGGGCGCTGAGCGGTTGCTGAAAACTTCACGAGCGACCGCTCAGCGTCCCTGTCCGGGACTTAAATTAAAACACCGGGGTTTTTTTGTTTTAACTTTATTTAACATCCTCCGTGTTAAATAAAGTAAAAAAAAAACTTTATTTAACATGGAGGATGTTAAATAAAGTTTAAAAAAAAAAATAAAAACACGATGTTTTAATTTAAGTCCCGGGCAGGCACCCCTGTTGTCATGGCCGCACAGGTCGCACACCCCTAAGGCCGGCCCTGGATGTATACACCTAGAATTTTAGGTTCAATGTGCAACTGCAAATGACCATCACAAAACAGTCTGAATTATGTACCCTTCTAGAAGGATGACCCATATGGCCACAAACTCTGCCTTGAAATGATGAGGACTGATCTTTTCAAATTACTAAATGTACATTTTGTTGTAAAAATTAAACACTGTGTAGAAATCCATAAAATGTAATAGTTTTAATTTTAAGATGCATATTTTCAAAAACTCCCAGGCTTCCCATCATTCATTGAAACTTTGTTGTTTTTTTTTCTTCTTCAATGTTCATCTAATTATAATGGATTATTCAGGGAAAAGGCCCCACGACTAGGGTATGGAAAGTAGTTTTTTTTTTAAACAGAGAAAGACCCTCTTTTTCTTAACCATATTCTGTCCTGAATGGAATGTAATATTTTTTTTTCGTCTGAGTTATGTCACATCTGGTACAGTCTGCCAGCAACTCGGGCTAAAGGCTGCTCTTTGGTGGACTTGGATCCAACAGCTGAATAGGTGCCTTTGTTCATAGCCACCTTACCGAAGACTTGCCTTTTCATACCCCCACCTCCCGAGGGGGGTCGAGCGACTGAAATACCAAGACCGGGAAAGAAAAAAAAAGAAATAAGAGAATATATATTCACAGCAGCTGCAGTTAAGAAGACAAGAAACACAAACCTTTCTGTTACCTGAGAAAATACATACATCATTATATCTATTAGTTGTTATTGGTTAACGTATAAAGGGAAGAATTAACATTTTTAACGATTGGCAACATTTCAAATGGAACAAGGGTTGTAAAATGTCTGTATAATAATTGGGGTTGGGATAGCAAAGGTCAATATTGTTGACCTCCATGTAAAAGAAAAATCGGTTTATAATGCAATATAGAAAGTAGCTTTCTAAGGTAATTTTTTTTTTTCCAAGGGAAGTAGTATAATGATTCAATTCAATGTTGCTAATGAAAAGGGTATATAACCTGAGAATGGTAGCAGTTGTCGAATGGCAGCTAGAAAGCCAGCGGTTGCCTGGGATTATTATATACACACTGATAAAATTGTTTGCTTCCAGCATATTGGAAATAACTTTAGATAACAAAGCATCATTTTGTAACTAGGAAAAGAAAATACTTTGGACAGGAATTTTGGCAAGCTCCGGAAATACCGGTATAATTTACCAGAGTTCACAAATATTTGAGCCTCCTATTTACTGTCTTGATGTAATAAAACACAGAACGAGGGACCTGTAGTTGCTATTTTCCCAAGCTGATCCAAAGGAAATCATCCTAAAATACAGTACGGCAAACACATCTGTTTTAGCTATTAGACTGTTAATACATCCATTTATATGTAGATATACTATAAAACAAGAACAATCTGACCAGAGTTGTAAAATACCTATTAATAAACGTAAATATAGATGTATTACTGAAAGATATAAAAAGTGAATGATGACTACATAAGTGGTTTGTTAAAATGTATACGTGTTTTTACTTTATTAGAAAGTTTAAAATACCTGTGAAAATCATTTCTCTCAATTTTATTGTAATCCTTTTAAAAAATTAAAACTATTTTTTTTTAACTTAAAAAAAAAAACTATTCCCTAGATATATCTTTTAATATTTGTTCATCTTAAAACCATCTGAACTAAAACAAAATCTGGACTAATTTCCTAATTCTACCAAAACCTCAGAAGAGGATTTTTCCTCATTTCCACATTTTTTTTTAATGGCGTTGATTTCTTAATACGGTTCTCTGTTGTAGTCAGCATGGCATTTTACTTTTTAAGCTGATAAGTGTAATATGTCAAGTCCTTGTGAGAATGTAAAATGAAGGCTGACATCTGCCACTTGAGCAATAGCTTACTGCAAATTGCTAGGACCCTTCTGCAGCCCTTACTCCCATTTCTATGTACCTGCACTCTTTTGGATGTAAATGTATCTGTCTCTGAATGTGTCATTGGGAACATGTACAGTTGGTATTCATGTCTAGAGCGAAATCTCTCTCTCTCTCTATATATATATATCTATATATCTATAGAGAGTATTTTGAGTATATTTACTCAAAAACTTTGTGCATATATAAAGATAGAAGACCCAGGACCCCCGTCCACCCAATGGGCAGCAAGGTACTATGGTATACCAATGCGATTGGGCTTAAGGATGCAGATGTTTCCACTGACCTGACTATTTTTTACAAGGATAATTTGAAATAGATTAGAAAATGCAGGCATGGAAGTCAAGGTAGACTAAAAATAAAGCAAATGAGAGGTGGCCAATGGAAATACAAATAGCAGCTAGGGTACTAATAGGGCAAAAACCATTAGATGTTGGCAAAGTAAGAAACATGGCATCCATCAGTACACCAAATTAGAAGTCCCCGTATGGTCAGCAAGAGGCAATACACACTGCAGGAATCAAACAAGGAGATTAAATAGATTTGGGATAGGAAACAGGTAGATATAAAGTAGGTTGAAGCACTTTTAGCAGGAAAGCTAAGGCTAAGACTAGGTAAAGAAAGAGAGATAAAGAAAGCTAAAATGTACCAGTGTTTTTTTTATACTCAGTATAGATTCCCTAATGATATTAACAGATCACGATACCTAGATCACCTAGCACTGCCAACCCCTAAGTCTCTTGTGTGATTTAACAACAACAAAAGTGGAAATGGATAACAGTAAAGGTACCATTGGTTGACCTGTCTGTGTTATACTTACTGGAATGAGCAATAAAAACTTTTGTTTCAAAGCTTGACTCCACCAACACAACAATCTGCAGATACCTTTGGCCTGGACTCTTATTAGGTCCCAGAGGGTGCCGCATAGGGGTGAAATTTAAAGATACTTCCTCTCGCTGTTAGACACTTTTCATATAATACACATTACGTCATTGCGTGTAGCAGAACGCATTTGCAAACATTACACTACATAATAATTTTTTGCCTTGTTATATTTGTTTCACATTAAAAAAATATAAAAAAGATGAGAGAACCAGTGTAAGGAATATTGATTGTTGCGCATTTCACATGTAAAAGGCAAGAATAAATGAAAAAAGGTATTTTTTGTAATTGGAAATACCCTGCATAACATACTTTTCCCATATTCCCATATTAATTATAAGCACATTGAGGGCCACATGTATCTTCAATAGATATATGTATATAAACATGCAGTGGAGGAATGTCTTAAAAATGTGACCTACCCACATAAAGAGTATATAGTTTTACCTGAATGTTCCCTGACACACACATTATTTTGGTTTAACAATCTCCATGCGGGATGGTCAATATGGGTTAGATGATAATTTAGGAAGATGAAATGGGTAAATATTCTATTATGCAATCTAATATATTATAGCCAGACTAGAAAATAAAAAAACAAGGGGTATAATGGTATTATTGTAGGAGGTTACATAAATAAAGGGAGAAAAGAGGAATATTTTGTCCAGGAATTAACAGAGAATCCTACACTGAGATAACTGAAACCTAATTAGAAACATATGGGCATTTCCCAAAGACCATACATTCAGCTATAACTCAGAATTGAGCCTTTCTTTTCCACTGGGCTTTTATGATTATAAAACTAACCAGTTCCGGAAACAGGTAACATAAATCTCACCAGATCTGTATAACGGAAACACTCTTGTGTTGACTTTCTCAACCTTAATAATAATCATCTCAACCATCAGTGGCCTCCTTAGATATATGACTCTATCCTGTTCTGCCCTACCTTCTAGCGATGTAACAACAATAACCAAAAGTACTATAAACCTAACAATCTTTTAAACTTTCCTAAACAAAATCTTATACCATATGCAATAACACTGTTAAAACTCAGTATAAAGTAGTTCCATTAAGACCAAGAACAAGAATGGAACATTTTCCTTTTCACTATTTCATATACACTCACTGGCCACTTTATTAGGTACACCTTGCTAGTACCGGGTTGGCCCCCCTTTTTCCTTCAGAACTGCCTTCATTCTTCGTGGCATACTTTCTACAAGGTGCTAGTTAATGTTATTCATGATGTGAATCTCGCATTCTACCACATCCCAAAGGTACTCTATTGGCTTGCGATCTGGTGACTGTGGAGGCCATTGGAGTACAGTGAACTCATTGTCATGTTCAAGAAACCAGTTTGAGATGATATAAGCTTTGTGACATGGTGCATTATCCTGCTGAATGTAGCCATCAGAAGATGGGTACACTGTGGTCATAAAGGGATGGACATGGTCAGCAACAAAACTTAGGTAGGCTGTCGCGTTTAATTGATGCTCAATTGGTACTAAGGGGCCCAAGAAAATGCCCCCCACACCATAACACCACCACCAGCAGCCTAAACCGATGGATCCAGGCAACGTTCTTCCAGTCTTCCATTGTCCAATTGTGTTGAGCCTGTGTGAATTGTAGCCTCCTGTTCTTAGCTGACAGGAGCGGCACCCGGTGTGGTCTTCTGCTGCTGTAGCCCATCTGCTTCAAGGTTGTACATGTTTTGTGTTCAGAAATGGCATTCTGCATACCTTGGTTATAACAAGTGGTTATTTGAGTTACTGTTGCCTTTCTGTCGTCTTGACAGTCTGCCCATTCTCCTCTGACATTAACAAGGCATTTTCGTCCACACAACCTTGGGCGTAGGAACCGGGGAGGACGGGGGGACAGATCCCCCCCAGTAACTCATGTGTGGGGGACCGATAATGAAGAAATCCGCCCCAGGGCCGTAGGAACCCCCCCAATAGAAACGCCGCAAATGCGGCCGGCGAGACCTCAAGGTACGGCCCGCGTAAGATCGGCAGCCAGGGCAACCGATCTTACGCGGTCCGCACCTCGAGGACCTGCTACAACAAGAGCCCTGCTACTTACCTGTGGGAGGGTCTTCTGTACTGCACAGAGGAAGTGGAACCCAGCAGAGTTCACGTGACATCACTTCCTGCTTCCTCTGTGCAGTACCAGAGAACGCAGAGGGAGGCCGCACCCCCTGCTGAAGTCTGTGAGCGGCATCGAGGAGCTGCAGTGCAGGTAAGGGGGTGGGGAGAGTGTTTGAATCAATATGCGTGATTGAGGGAATGAATCTGTGAATGAATGAGTATATGAATGAATGAGTGTGTGTGTGATAGCATGGATGTGTAAGTGCTGGAACCTAGGCATGATGGGACTGTGATTGCTGTTAGCAATCACACTCCTATCATGCCAAATCAGCCAGTACATGCTGAAACCTAGCTAGCTGCCCCCTTGTGTATTGATGCTGCCAGCAATATGGGGTCTGCACATCACTTACAGCCACCCTGTACCAGCATGTACTGGCTGCCTGGGTATGATAGGAGTGTGATTGCTGTTAGCAATCACACTCCTATCATGCCAAGTCATATTGCTAATTTTTTTTGTCCAATTGTGGTGTGTTACCTACTTTTATTAAAAATTGTGAGTTATTATTATTATTTTTAAAGGTGGGGGGTCATTTTCGGTTTTGGCTAAGTGAACCGTGAATGTTTTGGTCCAGAATTTTCATTTTGGTCCATCCCTGAATTAAATAGAACTATTTCATTTTTAATTATCCTGAGTCCTGAATTTGTAGTCACAAAACTTTCTAGGCCCAGAAATCAGTGAGAGGAAAAGTAAAGGTTTTGTGTCATTTACTTTATTTTAATCTGCATATTTTATTAAACGCCATATTTTCTCACAGTGAAAAATGAGTGCGGCCCGCGCACATATACAATTCTGATGAAGTGGCCCACTGCAGAAAAAACTTGGACACCCCTGGGGTAGACAGTGAGAAGGGGGGTAGGGAGAGTGTAGCTAGTGAGAAGGATGGGTAGGGAGAGGGTAGCTGGTGAGAAGGGGGGGTAGAAAGAGTGTAGCTTGTGTGAAGGGGCGGTAGGGAGAGGGTAGCTAGTGAGAAGGGGGTGATAGGGAGAGGGTAGCTAGTGAGAAGGGAGGGTAGGGAGAGGGTAGCTAGTGAGAAGGGGGTAGGGAGAGGGTAGATAGTGTTAGAAGGGGGAGAGGGGGTAGATAGTGTGAGAGATGGGGAGAAAGTGGGGATCTGATGGGGGAAAATGCTGCCCCCCAAAAAAATTTTAGGGGTTCCTACGCCCATGCACACAACTGCCACTTACTGGATATTTTCTCTTTTTCGGACCATTCTCTGTAAACCCTAGAGATGGTTGTGCGTGAAAATTATATGACCCTGTAGTAGAAGCGTGGTTGGGGAACCTTGGCTTTGCTTGCCTCCTGGGCCAAAATGTGTCTGCCCTCCCCTGCAGTTAAGGGGGTACTTATAATTGATTCTACCTATAACCATGCAAAGCAACTTTTACTCCAGAAGTAGATGTACTGTAATAGTTAATATGGTGATAACAACAGGGTTGAAAACAGATTAATAATAAATGAAGGATTTGACAGGTTAACGGGGATGAGAGAACCCATCAGCAAATGGCCAACAAAAGAAGCTGCTTATAGGGTAACAGACACATAGCAGCAGATCAATCTAAGCAACGAGCCTGGGATATAATTATGTAAGAGGGTGACTTTAAGTTAAGACCACACACTTTGATGGTTAAACATTAGTGAAGGTGTAAATGTGGCATCTAAATAATTTCAAATATTCAGACTGTTAAGACAATCACGCTTATTTTGTTGTTAAAAAAAGGTATTTGCCTAATACAAAAACCTTTACAATAGATAAAACTTTAAATGATATTACATGACAACGAGTAATTAATGACTGACTGTTACACTGAACTATCGTATTACAGCATTTCTTAGGATAGTGGCGGCACCTACGGAGACAAAAAAGACAAAAGTGTTTTGGGAACATTATATTCACTGAACAGTGTTTGCATTCTCCTTATTTACTAATAAAGCTCAGGATGCTTCAGTAAACACACCTGGGCTAATCATAGGAACACAATGAACTGTCCTTAATACTGTGTAAAGGGCTTGGCTAAGGATAATACTGAACTCTCTTGAAAACTTGAACCCACAACTTTTAGGATGAAGACCACCAGGCACTCCAAAGACCCATTGATCCTACTAATCCATAGATGTGGAAATACATAGTGATATAATACAGGTCCTCCACCTGTTATTAGAATAAACTGGTGAACAGTTTCATATATTTTATAATGTCAGATTAGAGAACTCTGAGCCACCTTTAAACTATAAATATGGAAGGAATCTGTACTAGAGATAACAAGCATATATTATACAGTTAGGTAAATATTATTTTTTGGTTAGTGGAGAAATGAGGAGGAGCTCCTTTAAAATTCTATATTTGTTACCATTGTGGCGCTCTACCATGCACTTGATTCCGCAGATAGGCTGGATCTCCCATTACAAGTGAAATATATGATAATATACTTATTGCGGCAGGAAAAACGGAGAGACTAGATAGGCCCTTATCTGCCATCAAATTCTATGTTTCTATAATATCTCATCAAGAGAAGTGTATATGTTATTTCATATGTTACATTTTGCCTTAAAAAAAACCAGTTTCTTGTATTGAAACATTTGGTGCTTTTATGGCATTTCTTGCTCCGTTACCTTTGTAGGTTATTACATGACCAGTGTTCATAGAAAATGTATTTCCAAGAATTGTATAGAGCTGATTTACAGTGCAAGGCTCATAGACAATCAAAGAAAATGGGGGAGAAAAAGGTTAGGGTGCAGAAGCCCAGAATCTATTAGGGAAAGTGTGGGGCTTTGGAGATTAGGATAATCTACCTGCAATATACCTGGTAAACAGTGAAATGTGCACTTGGTGTATAAGATAAATAATGTGTGCATATGAGACTTATAGTGTATTAATGACGGGGGTTATGACGTATTTAAATCCACATATCTGTTCTGTTACAGCTACATGGGCTCTGCAACAGCCCTATTAGGGATTAGATAGACATTTCAGCAGGGAAAATATTTTTCTTTAAAATAATATATATATATATATATATTATATTTCTCTTTTTTATGTTTACACGTTGATTGACTATACAAAAGTTGCTTACTCATAACAACATATAAAGAGACTTTTTTTATTGCAATTTAGCTCAGTACAAGTATCTCATCTAATAAATATTTGAGACTAGAAGTCAGTCACAATTGAACTGCAAAGAACATTTTGTATTACTTATTTTACATTACTTATGTTTATATTCATGGATTCTCTAATATATAGGGGAAAAAAGACCAAGGCTAGTCACAGTCTAAAGTGGTTGAAGGGATTCTAAAACCTACAAAAGTTATGCTACAAAAATCCAGACGTAAACACACACAAACGCTTGGAATAGACATGAAGGAGCAAGCAAAGCAAACAATGTACCAATCCAAGGATGTGTATGGCTTCAAGTATGATAAAATATATTACAAAAAAATAAGCATTGCATAGAGGCGTTTAAGCAGAGCAAGGCTCTCTGTTACATCACACCCAGTGTTCTGTTTTTTCTTATAAAATGGATCTTACATGTTTCTTACATCCCGTTTGCCTTTTTTAAAAAATACCATTTCGCCTTAAATACAACTCTGCACTTCCATAAACTATATTCACTGCTGGCTCTGAGGAAAACAATCGTCATACCATGGGGACTGTTGTTTCCTGGGCTTTTGTGATTCAGAACCATGGTGATTCTATGAAAGGTAAATTATTAGTGAAAGTTGTTATGCATTTCGTAAAGTGACCCGTGTGACCATTCTATAGTCTAAATAGAAGTAGTGGTGGCATTGCTTATGTCACTCATCACACCGTCATTAGCCTTTGGGCTATTGCAGAGTACTTGAGTCGTAAAGACCACTGCAGAAGAATTGCTGATTGGCACTGGAGCTATTTGTGAAGTGTGGAAATGGACACCTGGGGACCAATAGGTTTTATTATATAATATAAAATATTAGCCAAAGTTTTGTCAGAAAAAAAGTTTTTTTGTGTTCAGTTATAGTTTGACCACTGATTAATAACTGGTCTCCTGATGTGCATGTCAATAAAATGTGTGATTAATGCATTTTAGGTCAGCGCCAGGTCTTCCTTTCTCTATTTCTGTGTCAACCTTTTGTTCCATGCAAAGTTCTGAGAACATTATCAGACTTCAAAAGTAACATTTCCTTTAATGTAAGAGGCCCAGTTTAGGAAGTCATTGGACTTCAGGGACACACAAGAGGAAATCAGTGAACGGGAAGATGCTAAAAAAATAGATGAACAGGCTTTACTGTGCATTACTTTTCTGTAATAATCTAAATTATGTGATGTCTTAACTAGACTGAAAATACATTTTGTCACATTTAATTTTAAAAGAAATGTTTAAACATTACAACAATTAGAGACACTGTGGTCTATAGTTGGAAACATTTTTGGAAGAATGTCAATATACTGAATCAATTGACCTTGTAGTTTTTCTTGTCCTGCTTCTCTCCAAGGTTTCATTTGTTCCTTTGTTGGGCAAAATGCCATTTCTCACTCCAACCTTATATTGTTTATAGGAAAATAACTTATACTAAGATGCAAAGGTGTCCATTGTAATGGAAAAAATATGTACCCGGTGTCTTGCAAAGCCTGGGACATTCTGAATGTCATAGGTAATTCATAAAGAGTATATATATCAGACACAGGTCTGGGGGCACATATTATGGGTTGAGAATAAATTTAAGAATGGAGCAGAAATTAAGATTACAATTCCTTTATGGAAATCGGAGAGATGCACTGTACTCTTTTGCAAATTCATGCCCATTGCAGATGGCTCAAGGTGAGGAAATGAGTGGTAACTCCCAGGACTGTCCTGATTTGGACGTGACAATACCAAATCTGGGGCTCTGTCCTGCAAAGTTGCAATCTGGTCCCATGGAGCAAAGACTGAGAGACACAACGTGTCTATCTGGCTCACGGTACTGAATGTGACATCACTCCCTGAGACAGCAGAATGAAAGGATCAGTGGATAATTGTGAAGGGAAGGTAAGAAGGAGAGGAGTCTGTCTACAGTAGGCAATAGTGGGAATTAAGGAAGACAGAGTGGGCATAATGGGGAGAGGGTGCATAGATTTCAAATGGAAATTGTCCTACATCATTACAACAGGTTTGTGAGTGGTGGAATAGGGAAAGATACGAGTAGGACACATCAGGGAGGAGTAACTCAGGAAAGCAAGGGAATTTAGGACATTAGGACAGTATTGAAACATAATATTGATGGTGGTCTAGGAGCAAATATATATTTTTTTATGTTTCATGCATTATGGAATGACGGAATGAAGGTTTAATTTTTAACTCAGTTACAATGTTTGTGGTTGCTTTTATTTTATTTCATTATGCTTTGTTAGGCCAAAGAAATGCACAGGACTTTCACAATCCACAAAAGGCTCACTTTGGCTCACTTTGTACAGGAGACATTTTCTTTGACTTCAGGATCCAGGTTAATATTCTTTACCAAGCTTGCAGGCCGTAACTAAACTTTGTCTATGTTGGACAAAATATGAGTTTGTTTCATGGAAAAAAAGGGCTTTGAGAGACAACATTTGATCATTTGAAAACTACAAATATTTAATGCAAATATTTTCACCAAATATATTAAACATCTAAAACGAAGAAAAATGGACTAGTTAGAAAAGTATCCACCAAACTAAGAGGTAACACTAGTGATGACACTGTGATTGTTATAATGCTGGTAAATTGTGTTTAAGTTATGGAATGACCAGATGAAGGTTTGATTTTCAACACTGTTACAATAAATACTTTCTGTATATCAGAAGAAGCTATCTTTGATTTAAAATTGCTTTCAAATAACACAGAGACACATAGCAATGTTTGTAGCTGCTTTTATTTAATTTCCGTGTGCTGTTATATTAGGACACAATTCACAAAAGCCTCACTCACTCCTGTACGGGAGACATTTTCTTTCCAGGATCAAGGTTAATATTCTTTACCAAACACGCAGCCCTTTAATAAATGTTGTCTATGTTGGACCAAATATGAGTTTGCTTCATCAAAAAAGGGCCTTGAGCAAATTTGGAAATTACAAATATTTAAAGAAAATATTGTCACCAAATAAATTTAACATCTAAAATGAAGCAAAATGAAAAGTGTCCACCAAACTAAGAAGTAAACACTATTGATGACGTTGTTATTGTTTTATCCACAGGAGCTAAGGCAGGTGCACAGTACCGAGGAACCCCGCAGGGTCACGTAATGCTCATTACCTGATGCAGTGGTAGTAGGGGGGCAGCAGCACAGCAGCTCTAATAGAGAGAGCGAGCTGCAATAAAGACAGGGCTCTACACGGTAAGGGAGGGGCTGGCAAGATGCACTGATAATGAAGGATGGAGTAAGAGTGTGTGTGTGTGTGTGCGTGTATATATGTATGTATGTCTTGTTGTGTTGGAGAATTATGTTTAAGAATATGTTAGTAGAGTTTGTGAGTGTGTTATTATATGGTGTAGAATGTGCGTTTACTGTGTGGTGTTAGCATAGGTGTGCTACGGTATGGCAGAAGAATGTTTGCATGTCTTGGCATACAATCTTAGCTTTTGTGTTAGTATACAGTGTAACCATGTTTGTGATTGTATGGTGTTGGCATGTGTGAGAGGATGATGTTAGAAAGTGTGTTTGTATGTCTTAATATATGGTGGTAGAGTGTGTTTTAGTGTTTAGTTTTAGCATGAGTGTGTGTCAGCATGTGTGTTGGTGTTATAGTGTAGTAATATGGTGCAGTGTTAGCATAATAGTGTGTATTAGTGTATGGTGCTATGGTGCTAGAGTGTCTGGTGAGCCTAGAGTTAGTGGTGCAATTGAGAAAAGGGAGATGGTGTGTGAATGTGTGTATAAATATACAGTGCTAGAGCGAGTGGGTGTTTGAGCAACTATCGAATGAAAACGAAATGACATTATTAGGTCATACACAAATAGCGTCCGGTGTATTAGCATTTTCTCCCCCATACACTTTGTTGCTATATCTGAGTATATCTGTGGGAATTTGTAACCATTCAGCCAAAAGAGCACTGTGAGGTCAGGCAATGATGTTGGACAAGAAGGCCTTTGTGTTCCAATTCATGCCAAAGGTGTTCAATGGGATTAAGGTCAGGGCTCTGTGCAGACCACTCAAGTTCCTCCACATAAAAGTCATCAAACCATGTACTTAAGGACCTTGCTTTGTGCACTGGCGCACAGCCATGCTGGAACAGGAAAGGGTGTTGCCCAAACTAATGCCACAGAGTTGGAAGCATATAATTGTCTTCACTAGATTTTATAGTAGGTGCAATGCATTCAGCTAGGTAGTGTTCTTTGCATCTACCAAAATCAGAATCATCCATGAAACTTCCAGAGAGAGTGGTGATTCCTCCCTCAGTAACATGTTTCCAATGCTCCTGAGTTCTGTGGTGGTATGATTTACACCACTTCATCCGACACTTGGCATTGCACAAAGTGATTACAGCTTTTGTTTTATGGGCTATGCGCTTCAGCACTCAGCGGCCCCTGTTTTGCGAGTGCGCATGGTGTACAATATCGAGGCTGAGCTGTTGTTACTCGTAGACATTTCCACTTCACAATAATAGCACTTACAAAAGACCCATTCTACTGACAATGTTTGAATATGGAGATGACATGCCCATGTGCTTGAGTTTATACACCCTTTAACAATGGGTGTTGCTTAAACACATAAACGTAATAAAATGTTCACATACTTTTGGTCCTACCAAATATTCTAAAGATATATTGAAGTAAGATGAATTTTGGTAAGTCTAATAATCTATGCATGTATGGCTACAATGTCAAAAGTCATTACAGGGGAAAATAAAAATTAACAAACAGGAAAATGAGAGAGGCTGAAGGAGATGGAAAATGGAATGGGACTGTGATAGTTAAAACCACGTGCGGGGTTAAAAGAATAAACATAACATGATTCTGATATTATTTTTCAATATATATCATTAATTATGGGAAACTTCCAGTAAAAATTACAGTAGACTTTTATGAGAAATGTATCCTAACAAATTCTTAATGCACCTGATCGAATCATACTACATCTTAATACATAAAATGCCAGATAGCGTTCGTATGGTTCAGCTAAAGTCTATGGAGGCATTGGCACTTGTATTCTCCAGGATAACTTGAATAAATATTCACACTAGGCAGAAGGAAAATGCTCTCCGACAGATTGGAGGGTAAAAGGAAGGAAGAACAACATATGGGGAATTACTCCATCATACTCTGAAAGGAGGCAAAACCATGGACACTTCTCAGAAGGTCATTGATTTAGACGAAGGAAATGAAAGCACCGAATCCTGTAAGATCTGGGAACGAATAGTAATTCTGGAAAAAGAGTAGACTCGGTGGGTAAACAAAACAGTCTTGTCTGCCAACAGCTTCTGTGCTTGTAATGTGTGCAAAAAAAAGCATGAATGATGTTTTGGTCCTAGTGAATCCATCATCAAAGTAATAAAAAGCAGAAAAGCAAAGCCCTTCAATTTTAGATGGGCACCAGAAAAAGTGGAATTTAAGCATAAAAACCACCTTTCACGTACAACATCCAAAACCGGCGTATGAACTATTTTGTAAAGGAGGGTTTGGTTAGTAAACACAGAGCTTTTTAAAACTCAGATCTTTAAACAGGGCAACATAGAAATGCAAAATCCTATGCTTTTTACAGACTAAAAGACTACTGTCTACTGAAAAAAGCACAGATCAAGACAGTTTGTCAGCAGGGCTGCCAGATTTCTGGTTTTAAGCTGAATAGTTCAGTATTTCATGTCCCGGACAAAATGCATATTATAACCTTTGGTGGCAACTATTTGTTATTAGATTAAGTCATAGGTGTTTAGCTTTGGGATGCAAAAATAACAATTACGGAAAAAATGTGAAACGAAAAGTACACCAACATGACTATAGAGTATACAGAGTATATTTCGGCTTAAAGCTATCCTGAATCTAAGGCAAGATCACATTCTATGTTGGTAATCTATATGGGGCCAGTAATGATTATGTGTAATAAGCAAACCCATTCTTCCCGAATGGTCCCTCCTTCTAGCCAAATGCCCCTGTCCTTCTATTCTCTCTTGATGTCCCTCTTTTTTGTAGGAGTTCATTATGTACAATGGCCACCAGCGGAATGCTCCAGGTGGTTACTTCACTTCAGAATTTATCTCTATAACCTCCACTATAAAATGAAGTCTCAGCACTGCCTACTCCTATCAGTAACTCCGGTGCGATGTTGTTTAGTGATTGCACACATGGGTTTAACATTTTGCACTAGAATTGCTCTTTTGTACACAGATCAAATGTCCTGGAGAATTTATTTGTTGCAATAAAGTCTTCTTTGATTCAATGTCTCAAAAATCATTCGATATACGTACTGCCTCCATTTATCTTTCCATTAGAATAATTGGTTGTAATGGGATTTACTATACAAACATGAATCTTGAATAATTGTATCTTGATTCCTGACATTATTAGAAATGACAGTGGCTGGTTGAAGAAGTTTTTGAAAATAAAGGATTTAATTAGTCTTGAAATTCACAAACGATGACCCTGCAGGGGTTGAAGGAAGAGATCCAAAGACTGGTTTACGGTGCTGTGGAGCTCATTTAACTCATTTAAAATTCAGTCCTCATAAGCCAGCCGGTCTTGATATATACCGATGTGTAAATATACCAAGAATGCTAGACTGTCCGCTCACAGGCATTGCCCCTTTATGATCAAATGTATTTTATATGTTACAAAACCAGATTCTAATGCTTTAATTTCATATAGAATATAATAATATTGTCAAAAAATATTAATTGGCTTGATGCCATGATTTAGTGTTTTTTTTTAAGTTGAAATTGTAAATGAAGGACCTGTTATTATTATTTATTGATTTATATGGCGTCATTATATTCCACAGCGCTGCATAATTTGACTTACAGAAAAAAGAAGTAAGGAGGGCCCTGCTCAAACCAGCTTACATATATATATATATATATACGGACAATAAAAAAGTATATTTATATAATTTTCTAGCACACAATGTTTTTAACAATTATTGTGATATAGCTGACATATTTCTAATCCTTGACTAAAATTCTTCAGTTTTTGCTTAGAGAGAAGGAAAGACTTGGTTACTAATGTTTGGATTTTTACACAGAAGTTTTTTTTTGTCCTAAAATTTGTTGGAAAAAAAAAGGAATTGCATATTGAGATATTGAATTCAATTTTAGCATAATTTTGCTGTGCGTAACAAAATGGAAAAAGTCCACCAAACCTGAAGAGGTACATTGATTGTCCGACTATTAGAACTAAAAAAGAAATAGTGTGCCTTTTTTCCAAAAAGAATTTGGGATTGAGTAAATAAAAGAGTGCATTCTTTTCATGAGGCTAACAAGAAAAGAATTTGGGATTAAATAGAACCCCAGGTCCCTCTAAAACGAAAGTTTTGGATGCCTGGCAAACACCATTACAAATTTGCTTTTCTCTTTGTGTGAAAGGGTAGTGAATGTCGTAAACGTGAGAAAACGGCAGCGTAAACATAATGTTGCAGATAAAATTAAACAGAATGCATTTCAGGAAAAGTGAGTGATGATAGCCGTAAATAGCTCAAAATGAATGTGTGGTAAACATTCTTACCTTCTGTCCATGGCTCTGAAATGAAGCTCTAAATCATACCATTCAGGAGGGTGCTATGTAGCCCTGTTGTATACTTCAGGGATGGAAAGTTCAAAATAATGTCACCCATTAAGACTGTTTAGTACTGCAGAAGCCAGACCCCACTGTTGTGCCTAGCATTGCTCAAAGGCACTTTTTTATTTACTTTTTATCTGAATTAATAGTTTTTGAAACCAATTTGATTTTGCGTAACTGTGTGGTATGAAAAACCTACGTTAACTCATACAGAAATGCCTGATGTCACCTAAAGTTGGCCTCCTAGCATCCAACAGAATGGATACTAAAACGATCTTGCGAATCCATGTGCTAAATTATGGAATGATGGCGAACATTTTCTCACTTAGACAATAGTTTTGGTTTGCTCATGCTTTCAAGGCTTATACATGAACATGACAAAATGCCCCTAGCATGATATTGATGTTCCATAATATGGAGAAAAAGGACTAGGTTGCAATATCTTGTCACATGAAACGCTGTAGTTTGTCTTGAATAATCTGTATTATTTTTGTCACAAATTACTGAAAACCCCATGTTCCCTGAGATCGCTGGCATGTTCCGTGTGTATTTATGGTAATAACCCATCAATTCATGCTTTTGTATCACATGAAAATGAAGAATTTCCTGAATAATTATGAATGAAGCCACATTTTACATGATTTGCTAAAAAATGGTTCAAGGATTCATTAGTTCTAGGAATGCTGCTTCTAATGTCCCATTTAGTTAGAAAAGTATTACATTCATAAGACAAGGAACTTTTAAGGCTAGGTCATAACTTTTTCTTTATTAGTCTACAGGATGCCAAGGCATAATTGGAGGTGTTAATCCACTAGTTTAGTTCTCTCTTACCACTCCCTTACATGGGCTACAGTGTGGATTCATCAGATAGAGAAATGTCAAACACAGGTTCTCTTCTTGGGTAAGACCTTGCTCAGCATGAGGAATCAATGACATAGAGGTGTATGCAGATAAAGGCACAGATTCAATGCTTTATTAACAGTAGACCACATTTTATCCAAAAATGAAAAAGCACATTTGAAAGCAAAATACCAATATCAAGATTTGTTCATTCACATTATAATTTGGTGTCTGGATGTCTGCCTGGAACGTCTCTCCTTAGGAGATTAGAATAGAAGAAGGCCGCTAATCCAATTCCCACTCCCTACCTCTCCATACTGACAGCCGGGCCCTCGTTACCTAATGTGTTGGTCTCAGTCCGGCTCTTGTCGTGTTCTCTGAATAAATGTATTATAAGAAGCGCGGCGGAAACGGTTGCCGCTTTATAAATAATAGTGTTTTTGTAATTGGGTATATTCACTAAATGTATGAAGGGCCAATGCTGGTAAGTTCCTTAAGCGAAAAGGACTGAGATGTCCTTGCATAATTTATAATTCAATAGGTGAAAATATTTATAAGAAATTATCGTGTTTTTGTCGACAGTAATTTTCATCTGTCTGGTATAAATTTGACACAGCCAATAAAAATTGAAAAAAACCCAAATGTATTAATTTACTCGTCTTAATACACTATACACTTGTATCTATCATTGGGATGAGAAATATTAGAAGCTGCACATCGCTTTTTGCAATGTCTATTTTTTTCAAATTTACACTTGGTTTCAATATAACAGATTTTAAAACTTCTTCACAAATGTATGTTGTGAAAAACAAGTGGTCTAGGCTAATCCACAAGGGTATTTCTCACCACTTTCATGAACCATTTCCAACACTCCTATGTGGCAAAAAATAATATGTATTTGCAACATTGCCTAGAATTTATTTAGCAGGATAGGTGCAACTGCTGGAAAAAAACCCAACAATTTATGTTCAATACTCTACAGCCCTGCTTTCCACACCATACCGGGAAGAAGAATGGGAAGGTAAAAAGAACCGTCTGTCACTTACTGCACATGTGATTCACTTTAATAGCCATCAAGTGATCAGAAATAACATGGACTAAAGTTGGTTAGTCTAGATCCAGGCAGCCATTAGGAGAATATATAAATGAAAAACTTTGTACTCGCTTGGCTTGATATTTAATGAAGTAAAGTTGTGCTAGAGGAACAAGTGAATACAGGTTGAATGCAGCTTAATGCGTTACGTGTCCGTGCTGACGCTTACTTTTAAGCTTACGTAGAAAACCTTGCATTAGTGAATGTAGAGTTTTCCATTTATTCATTCATTTACTTTGCTCAGTGTTATCTTGGAGGCACCTTTGAACTCTGCACCCCGCCGGACTCATCCAGGCTACGGGACAAACTTGTTGGCGCCCCCATCCAGACTGCAGCCAGACTCACTAGTCCACCAGCCAGCGCTTGTTTTGACAACTGACCTGTACGCTGATCACTCATCACAAAAGGGTCACTTCTTCAAAGTTGTCAAAGTTTATTTTCTGTGCATAGTATTGGTTATAGAATCTTAACAACTTGCAATAAACCAATCAACTAATTAAAACAATCTGTGAAACGTATTAGATGTTAGTAATTAGACACCCTGTCACATGCATAAAAATAAACACAGAGAATAGCGTCAATCACTCTTATTCAGAATGATCTCGCTACGGCTTCTCGTGACAGAAGATATGTAGCGCTTGTAATCAAGCACAAAAAATCCATTCTTTACAGTAACTAAATCATTAAGGTTCATCAAATAGGTACAAAGCTTTTACAGGACTGATAGTAATTAGGCCACATTCCTGAGAACGTAGTTTACATATTAGGGTTTTTGTCTTAATTCTTGGTGGTAAGTGCAGTGGAACTGATTGCGCTCTTCCTGCCCACAGTCTAATCTTCTTCCAAATAAACACTTCAAATGCTAATGTTGCAAGCAACAAACTAGAATAATATCCAGATAATAATAATCTGATCAAATTGTACGTTTTAAAGGTGAGCTGTTGCCCCTACAGCTTTTAACATAACACTAGTTTTGTAAAACAACCTACAGCTTGTGCTTTTTGTTTGTCAATCAGTGTTACGGTTTTAGAGCTGTTTCGTCCATTTGCCTAATTGAAGCGGAGACTGGCAGCAGTCTGTGACAAGGCTAGCATTATCTGATCAATGTGCTGTCATGAAGTTACTTCTCTTCACACAACCTCATAATGTCTGCCTGAATCAATCAACAATAAGCAAGTAAATAGACCAGAAATAGGTTAAAGGGTATCAGGAATCACACAGATCATGAGTACTTTCTGGGTTTGACCAGAGTCTCCAAGTAAACCTTGCTTCCCTGGGTCAGTTTCTTGTTTTTCTGGGCAAGGGAATGACATTTTCCATGCCTATCCCTGCCTACCTAAATGTTGATGATGAGATTTCTGTTCCTGGTCGTAGTGCAATATAGCCACGTAACGTGAAAATGGTTTAGGTATTTGAGCCGCAGACAACAAAATCTAGAATATAAAATATACATAGCAGAGCAAAGTCCAAATATAAAGAAGTTGAAGTCCATTAATAGTAGCTTAAAAAATGGGAAATCAAGTATTGCACCTTTGTAACAAAATGTACTCTGTAGACTTTAAATTGTTCTTACAATCCTACATCTTGGGTATGTGTAACTGACACTATAATCTATAATGAACTATCTAAAGATAACAATGCGGTCCACTTTAGCCATTTATCATATATAGGGAAAGAAAATCCAAGAGCAGATTTAATATTGAAGATATTCTATTAACTTTGTTAATTATATTTCACAGTTTGCACAGTACCAAGCACTAATTTGATATGGTGTCACACAGGGGTAGATCCAGAGCCTGACCTCAGTAGGGGCACTCACACTAACACACATCCAGACACTCGCACTAACACCATTGCTCCGTTGCTCCCCCTGGATCCGCCAATTGTGTGCAACAAGTGCATTTGTCTTATGATAACAAACCATTATACAGTAAAAAAAAAAACATTCAGGTTAGTAATGCAAACAATCTTCATAAGACACACAGTCTCCAACAACAAGCCTTCATTGGTCAGACACAGCCCGTGGCACCAAAGGGCACCGTCTAAAACACTTAGAAATCTCCTTCACTGCTGAGAGCTTCATAACTGTGAACCTTCCCAGTCATTCTGCTACATACATATAGAACACACTATTTTCTTACACTCTCCACATTTGGTGTCAAATGTGGCACAGTACCTCATGAGTCCTATATTAATTGTAGAGGGGAGAGACTCGATTGTGTTGTAGAATAATATGCATGAGGTGCCAGAAGATCATTTTTAATCATACCAATATTTAACATAACCCAACCCACTAGATATCCGCTCACCTTTGTGTATTCTCCTGGCTTGATGAAAACGAACTTAATTCATAGTGGGTGTTTGACCCAGTAAATCAACTCTATCAGAAACTTGTGGGAAGCCGTTTTAATAAAAAAAAGAGAAAAACTATACATGATTTGGAATTGGAGGTGTAATATGTGAAAGTACCACTTTACTCAGAGGAGAACAGCGACCCAGAAGTGCCAGTAGCAAAAGTTAACATATCCTCTAAAAAATCCAAGAATGTATTGTCTATATATAAATTATCCTTAATAGGGAACAGCAAAAATATATGGGGTTTCAAATGGGCTAACTTCATGAACTACCATCCTAATCCATGTATCTAAGACTGTCTTTGGAATTATACCTGTCCTAGGACATTTTTAAGTGTCTACAGGCAAAACAAGCATGCAAGTTGTACTCTTCTTCCAAACATGATCAATACTCCTGGTGCATTCCTAACATTCATGATGGCATTTAACTCTGAATACCAGGAGTGCTCAGACAAGAAGCAAAGTGTATTTACTTTATCTTTAGTTACTAAGGTGCAAACATCTAGTTGTGAATTGGGTTTTTGAACATTTCAGGCTTTTCTGTTTTATTCAATCATTAGAGATGTAACTCTGTTTCTGTAATTTCTCTGAACATCGCCCGGTAAACCTTGGGGTGAATTTGCTGGGACGTCCACTCCTGGGAAGATTGGCAACTGTCTTGAATATGTTCCACTTTTGAATAATCTTTCTCACTGCAGAATGATAGACTTTTTTTTGGAAATAGTCTTAAAACACTTCCTAGATTGATGTGCAGCAACAATTGCTTATCCAAGATGATTGCTGGTGTCTTTAATCCTTGGCATTGTGTTAAGACACACCTGAATGCTAAAGACCAGCAAACTGCTAAAACTTTGGCTTTTACAGAGGTGCTCACAGTTGCTGATGATAATTAATTAAGGGCATTTGATTAGTAGCACCTGTCTGCTACTTAGAATCTTAAATCCTATGTATGCACTAAGGATGTACTTTTTTACACATGGCTTCTCCTTGCTGGCATTATTTTTGACTAAGTCATGACACAGTGTAATATGTTCATCTGTGATTGTATTTACCTAAATTTTAGACCTGCTAAGGAACAGATGATTATGGTTATTATGTAACTAGAAAACGATATAATCCAAAGAGGGTGTACTTTTTTTTTTTTACACGGCTGTACATATTGTAACATATTATATTAGATGCCATTTATTTATCACATTGTTTGACATTCTACACTATTGGTTATATTTTGCCCATTGCATAAGCGCCCCCATTTCTTTCTATTCCCAATGCTTAGTCTTGAAAATTCACTTTAATGGAAAGGAAACATTCCTGTTATTATGAAAGATTATTTTTTTTCACCCAGCAGCCAATGTGAATTAAAAGTTTTTTATGCATGATTCTCCAGTTAACATGAGATATGTTGTTGCTGTTTACTTAAGTAAATGTGACGGGAGAGGTTCTGCCCCAGGCCTAAGCCAGTATATGCCACTTACTCTACCTAGTAGGAAATCAAAACCAAACTAATCCTTTGATGGAAAGATAAGCATTTTATAGTGTATAATCATTTTTGGTTTAATCAAGGTAAAAGGGAGCTATCCTAATATGAGTCTTAAAAATGTTTTAAGAGGTCTGTGTATAGGCTGCATTTTAAGATCTGAGTTTTCAACTTGGTCCACAATCTATTGTTACAATTTTGTACACACTAAAACGTTCTTATTTTTATAATTTGGGGATAATACATACAATCAGTATATAGTAGGTACATAAGAATTATTTTAAAAATGAATGAGGGAATTGTATGATTAGTCAGCACTAATGAAAATGTTTAAAATGTGTATTTTGTGAGACATGTCCTCAGATTAGAATTAAGATTGAAGGTTAAAGTTATGGTTTAATTTAGAGAAAGGTATCTTTGTATATGGTGCTTACAAATGAGAGGACAAGAGAGATTAATTTAACATAAGATTTGTAATTTAAGACAAATACATATACTGTAGCTTAGACATATACTGTAAATCCATTTTCACCTGTCAGCAAAAAAAACTTATTGAAAAAAATCTTAGACATCATTATATTAAGGAAAGCAACCTATTGAACGTGTATTTTTGAAATGCATCAAAGATACTACTTGTTTCTTAAATGAAACCTACATAGCGCGGAGCACGATTTTATAACTTGTTAAAATTCTGACTACACAGTAGTGACGAGATTGTGAATACCATCACACAGAAACACTGGATCAATTACTCCGAGCCAACATACACCCACCCTATTAATAACATTCCAAGACACATATTTTCAGACTCCTAGGAAAGGTTGACACACTTTATAGAAATTTTAACAGGCGGCTAAAGAGACCTGAACATTAAACAGAGAATCTATTCTGAGGAGATACTTTAACACAGTTATCTAATAGCAAAGAACGGGAATTGCTCATTGCTTGCTTTACAGAGTCATTCTGGTTCCAAGAAAAGTCTTCCTGGGATGTTTTGCTAACCATAAACCCATAAGGGTGCTAAACTGAATAGTAACTTTTGACAGTTGCCTTTTGATGCCTGCAGTGAAATAATTACTGGTATGTGATATGAAGACATGTCTCACAAAATAAACATTTTTGTTCATTCCCTCACTCATTTAAAAAATAATTCCCATGTACCTAGTATATACTGAATATATTATCCCAAAATTATAAAAATAAGAACATTACATTAAGATATGCAAATATATGCATAATACATCCAATCATTAATAGATGTTGTTGATTTTGTTCAATCAAATATTATATTTATAAATGTATCATCCATTAAAATGTTTTCAATTTACAAAGGATTTATTTACCGAAGGTTGAATTAACCTAGTTTGGAACTCTTGCTAGAGATAGTTGAACTAATATTGTTCCACATCAGGTGAAACAGACATAATAGATTGACACCACACATTTCTTTCAATACGTAATCCTTCTTCACTGGCATCCCCTGTAATGGTGACAAAATAAATACTTGAGATTCCTTTCCCCAGCTGGCCTGAGCTCTTTGCCAAATTCAGCAGTCATTTCGTTCAATGACAGCAGTAGGGTATCTACTTTTGGATTATATTTATAGAATGAATGTTTGGAAACTGTTAAGATATTGGACGTTGGTATGAAATCTCTATATGATAATAAGTCATTGGATCGTCTATGCATGGACCCAAAATGACATTTTCAGCCTTAAATTTGTTGAGGTAAATGTGTTGATATCATCACTAAATTAACAGTAAGATAAAGATTTAAAGAGAAAGAGAAGAGAAAAGTACAGAAAATAGGAGAGGAGGATGGGGGTGTGAAAGAGGCCCAGAAAATATACATTTTATGAACCTTATGCAGGAGAAAATGGGAGTTTGTTTAAAGGTAACAAAAAAACAAACACCTTAACACTATACTGTACCATTATACTGTACATAATACTGACAAAAAACATATTTTTATTTTTGATGGTACTTTTTTTTTTGACTGGCGCAGTAAACTCTAGAACCTTGAATAACAAAAATTGTTGTGTCCTTTTTTAAATCAATTGTTATTAATAATAAAAATTACATTTAAATCCTCAAAATGTCATCAGAAAAGGATTAGTGCACATAACCAGACCACCCTACTGTTTATAAGGCATTCCATCAACCCCATGACCAGAACAGTGTGTAAGAATAACCTTCCCACTGATAACATGTCTCCTCAGGAAAGAAGGAGTTATCTCCTGTCGGAAATGTGCTCATCTGATGTCCTGGTCAAAGTTAGTACAGCTGCTACTTTCACTAAAAAGTGGCCATTGTTGAGTTGGAGGTTTTCCTACAAGACGTCATGGAAACCATTCTGTTTGTTATTTTTAACCACCCCATCTTGGTGAGTTATGGTGTGCTTTTTGTGCACATCCTGCCATAAAGTATGACATTCATTCCAACTGAATCCAGGTGGATTTTTTTCACTATTACCCATGGAGTCCATATGGTAGATGACACAAATCTTATTCTACTTTCAGATAATCAATAAATATACATTCCTACTTAATTTTTGATTATAAGAACATTATTTTATGATCTAAAACATCGTTAAAATGGAAAAAGGCACATTCTTAAAGCGCACATCCGGCAAATGACTGGATGGCATCATTTGCCGGATGGCTAGTTTAGGCCTGCTTGTATATACAATGCAGTGAAAGTGAACTAGGTGATTAGATTTAACCAAAACCATAATATATACTTAATGTAAAAAATGATTAAACTTTTCTTAGTGTTAGAGGCATGGAGCAAGGTTACTTATTTTGTGTCACTCTTCAACAACCCATACAAAATCCAACAAAAAATAAGAAAATGTCTGCGCATAAATACACAAATATTTAAATATGTTCACAACAGGGTTTCACTTAATTCAGAGTGTACTTTTTAGAAACAAAAAAAGAAAATTCCAACAACAGTGTAAACTATGTTAACAATAGTACAAAAGTACAAAAATTGGGCCACTCATTTGGTTCTGAGCGAACATACATCACATGGGGAGAGGTCATCATCATCCCAAATCTCCAGAAGGCAGGGTACCAGCTTTAATGACTTCAACCTCAACAGCTTGAGCCTCAAATTCACAGTTGCAGCTTATATGCATACCAGAAAGAAAATTCCACTTCTTTTATTTTAAAAAATATCAGTAAAAAAAAAAAATATAAAATAGGCAAACTGCCAGATTGACGAATAACAATTATAGAAGCTCTGTGCCGATTGACCCATCAACTGCACACCTGCAAGTCAGTGTGGTGTCAGCATCGCATCGAATATTACATTATATCCAGCACGGCAGAGCAAGACCGCACTTCAGGCCTACAAGCAGGCAGACTGACAGACACAGCCAGGGACGGGGACCTAAGGTGATTAACACACACAAAGGCATGAATTGGGGCATCCTGAGGTAGGGTATAAAAGGGAATTTGCACGTGGTTCTCATTTGATCTATACAGGCAATGCAAGTATAAGCACAGCAAGCTTTCTTTGTAATTTTCACATTTCTCTTTTATTACATCATGACATCATGCTGGTTACCCCAAAAACTTATTCAATCGTCTATAAAACTGATTTTTTTTCTTTGGCCCATGAAAGTACAATATACAATGTGGTCCTCGTACTAAAAAGTGTAGAGACCCCTGTCTTAGAACAGAAGCCCTGAAAGCAACATTTAGTATGTCATGTTACACCATGTGCACAAATATTGTGAAATGCTGTTTCTTTTCAAAATGGGATTCTCTTGATTTTTAAAGTATTTTTTTTATTATTTTTGGAGTATTTTAAAGCTTCCCTAAGTTATCTGGCCCGATTGCTATGGGAATTGGGTATATTAACAGAGCCTACTAACATAGGAGAATTTAAATACCCAGGTAGATCACTGCTATCATAGTTGCTTAGGATCGCATGACTCAAAGCGTGTCAATTAAGTTGCGACATCCGCCTCCTATTTGAAAGATGATGTCAAAGGCTTTTGAACTCTCATCACACTTAGCTATCACTTACCAGCTATCTTTGATGTTAGCTTCACTTTCTATTACTTTCTTACATGTGTTAGGAGACTTTTACAAAATGATTATTGAGATGTTTACGAATACGCATAAATGTATCTAAGTAATATATACATTTACTTTCTACATTGGCTGTTATAATCATTACAGTGAAGTAGAAACAAGCTGCGGGACATATGCCCAACAGCAGTAAACGTAATCCCTCGAGGAGTCAGGATTTGTATGTAATCTGTAAACACACCTGTCCGCCAGTGGCGTGTGCTTTGCAGTTAGTAGTAATTTGCTCTGCATGGTATTGAGCGATGGTTTAGATAAGCTTTGCTGTCTTCATTGTCAGCCCCAACAGCATGCTTACAATATTTGGTAAATATCAAACATCTGCTCAAAATTTCTGGAAACTGAAATCCATTTTCACCGCTGCATAAAATCTGTCAGTGGAAGAAATCAAATCGACATCATCCCTAAAATAGAAAAAAATATGTTACTTTATGAAGCAGTTGAAGACATGTAATAAGGTGGGGACTGTAAAGTGTCACATCGCTGGATGAATTGGTAGGGCCTTGTGGACGTTTAGGGAATGAAAGCGTTTGAGGCTGGACAGGAAGAAGGGATCATTCCAAGTTGTTTTTGGAAGGGACACCATCTCCCACACCCACCCATGAAATAGACTCTTTGCTCCATTTAAATCAACCCACACTGATGTATACTTCTTCAAATGCAGAGCAGTTTTTTTGGCGTGCATGCAACCTTACAGTGTCTTATGGTAGAAAGTTTTACTATTGTACAGTAGACTTTTGTATCCAGATTATTTTGTTGTTTTCTTTTTTATGTTACTCATCGTAATTGGAAAATAGAAGGTATAATTTCCTTGTGCCCCATCACAATGCCCACGGTGAGTTTGGCCAAGTCTTGAAACAAGAGGAAAAATTTGACGGAACGAAAAAACATCCGTTGTGTTTAAAGGATTGCGGTTCAGTGTATAGGTCAAATTTGTGTTTCCATTATCATTAATATTCTGAAATAAACCACAGTGATTTCACAGGGAACTGAAAATGAAAAGATGGTCCTCCATAAAATCAGATGGTGAATACAGTAGTGGAGACTCATAAAGGTGTTCTTCAGTCTTTCTGTAACCATCAACTTAATGCATGAACCTCCAAGGGTCTGCACATATGGAAAATCATGCTAAAAGTGTACATCATCATTATTCTTAAATAGATTATAAAACAGGATAAACAGGATGAAAAAGGAAATCAACAGCTAATTTACTCAAACTTTTTGTCGGAAAATCAGGCACAACACATCTGAAAGCAATTTCCACCAGATTTATCAAATTAAAAACTAATTGTTTATATGGTCATTACATGATCTTTAAATGTGGTATTTTTTGTATGCAAAAATAATCCACAGTGATAAACGTCACGATGGCACACACACTAGAGAAGTGCATGTACCGAAAAAGAAATCCGGAGCACAAAATGTGAGTCTTAGACAGAAAGCCCATCAGCAGTAAAAATAAATGGATGCTGCAGTCGTAAATAATGTGTACAGATTAATTTTAGGATGTCAAAAAAGAGGGAAAAGCCACAAAACACCTTACATGTTTGACGTCCACAAATACATAATCATAGGGAGTCCAGATTTATTTAATATTTGAGCCTTTTTTTTGGTTTTAACTAAACCAAGGCTGTGGAGAGGGATGGAGAGAGCATGTATATGTATAAATGTGTATGGTGTTAGAGTGAGTGTCTAGAATAAGTGGTGCTAGAATAAGTGTGCCAGCATATGGTGTTAGCATGAGTATATAAGTAAGTATTTGCTGTCAGTATGTGTATGCATTAGTGAATAGTGTTAGCGTGAGTGTGTGCGTGTAAGCATATGGTGCTAGAGTGTCAGGGGTGATCTAAAGTTGCTATATAGTAGTTTATGACTTCAAATCTTTAGAATTAATGAAAAAAGTTGCTTGTTGTTTAAGTAGTGCTTTCAAAAAAGGAAATGCCTTCCAGGTGCAATTCTAAGCAAACTCCAACCAGTTTCGGTTCTTCTGGTGCTTCATTTCTCACAGCTGGTCGTTACTTAGGGACCAAGCTCCTGTCCTTAATCATGGTGCCTTGGCTCCCAAATGGCCTTCTATTTCTTACATTGCTGACTTACTCTCTGACTTATCTCTGGTTTGTGTTGTACCCATCAGTTTTCTGCTGTGCCATGTTTATCAGCCCTGTACTGATTTTCAGTAGCATGCATGCCTTGTTCCTACAAATACACTCCACGATACGGGTATTAGTTCACTGTCCCCAGGCTTAAGAAAATAACAACAGAAGAATGACTTATTATGACATATTGTCTGGCACTGGCATGTTACTGATCTGTAATGGCTCACTTTCTAGCATTTAGTCATGAAGGCATTATGAATACACAGTTTACTACACATTTGGCATTCAGTAACACATTTATATAAGGCTGTACTTTACTATCTCCAGCTATGCTGTCTGCAAGCTGTTCTCTAACATAAAATGATAAAAACAAAATATATTAATAAACTATGTTTCAAAGATTCTTACCGGATGAGAACAAAAATGTGTAATCATCACTTCAAATTCTTACTTCTTTGTAGACATTGCTAATTTAGGAACAAACATGCACTGTTTACTCATAGCTAACTGTGAATTAGCTCCTTAGATTAATGAGTGTTTAGTGTAAAACACAAGCTATCACATTTTGTTAGTTTTGTCACGATATAGTCTGTTATGAATACATTGATTTAGCCTTTACAGTTTTGTCCTTTGTGCAAATATAAAATAGTATGTGCCATTTTAAGAAGTATTTATGTTCTAGGTATCTTTCCCACTATAGCTACTTTCCTAGTTGTCTTATAATTCATGGTTAATTTTTAGCATTTTGTAATAAATGCATTAGAGTTGGGTGGTTCACAGGGTCTGCCCCGCTGTCCATTGTAGTTGCAGCATGTGGCCCTAGGCCTGACACACAGTAGAGGCTCCAACCCTGTCACAAGGACCTACCTTGAGATGGTCTTATCTTCCTCATACTGCCCTGATCATATGGCACAGGCCCTTCAGACATTGTGTCCTAAAGCTAGGCCTGCTCAGCCTAAGCCAGATAAACCTCTAGTGCTCATTTTCAAAAACGTTTAAAAGATCCTTCTCATAACAATGACCCCCCCCAAAAAAAACAATCATAAACATTGACTGTGTTCCTGAGGTAGCCTAATATCTTGCTAGGCTCAGAATGCCCATAAGAGGGTCACTCCAAACTAGCTCTCACCGAGGAAGCCATTGCAAAGGTTTACATTGACCCATTGGACGCTTTGCTTAGAATTAATTTTTATTCTCCTAAATATATTACAATACATTTTAAAATACACCTGAAATACCAATGTAGATTACTTAATTCAAGAATTATGTAAATGAAAGTTTCCGCATGTCTTCTGGAAAGAGTACAGTGAATAGATAGATGCATAGCCTACGTAGCTCAAGTATATGATTGGTATGTTTTCTATGCAAACAAACGGAAACAGGTTCGGAATTCATTGCTGGCTCATTTCAAGTCCTGGAACCATACTGTGAAGTGCACTGGATGGGGGAAGGAAGACTCTTTTCAATCACCCAACTGACAGGGCAAACAGAAAAAAGAAACACTGCATGAAGGTTTCATTTGGGGCCAATTAAATACACCTTTTCTTCACGGAATGTTTTGCTACCTCAAGCTGACAAGATTTACCGGCTGGCAATGTTAATTCTCTTTACTTTTTTCCTTTACATTTCCCAGTTAAACCCCTTTTCTTCAGGTCCACTAGCAATCAGCACTTCCTTAAAAGTTGCACATGCATATTGCTAGGCCAAGATAGAATATGGACTTAAAGTATTTTCGGTGTAGAGGTGTGATGTACTCACAGCTAAAAACGTATAGACTCTAAAATGTTTTCTCTAGCCACTTACAAATCTACATTAACGGCTATGTTTATACAATTTAATATGCCCCATGCTGATGACTTCCGTGTTTTAGTTCCTAGGTGTAGGAAGCCCATAAGTTTTATTTCACTTTCAAAAAAACCCAACCCATAAATATATTATATATCAGGTTCGGACATTCTGTTTTTGACACCACTACAGTTGTATGCAATTTGCATGGATTTCCTAACAGAACCAGAAATTAATGATATCTCTGTGATTAAATATTAATTAATGTACACTGTGTATATATTGAGTAGGTTGTTTGCAATAACATAGATTTCTCAATGGATCCTTTTTGCTTATATTCTGACGGAGTGCAGTCTCCTCCTGGAGGCACTGTGTCTGGAAAATCAAACTGCAGTGTACCAGCCCCCCCCATGCATTGGTTTAGGATATAGCTGCACCAACAGATGGCACCACAGGATCCTGGTATTAGAGGTGACCTCTTGAAAAAGGGTACGATACATCCAGTTATCAGATGAATCTAAGTTCTTCTGGTAAAAGGATTTCTGGCTCTTCACAGCTAGCTGAATCCATTCAATAACAGTGTTGACTGTTTGTATGTAAATACTTAATGATAATTATATGAGTTTTCATTTTAAAGGGTGAAGTAGGTGACCAATTATCTGCTAAAATGTTGTAAGTAGGCCATGCGGGGTTCACTCGCTTTTTGTCTTTTTTCCTTGTCACAATCTATTTATTGTTATTGTACATAAATAAAGAGTTGTAATAATTGAATGCTGCAGAACAGAAACAATAGTTCAACCGAATATAATTGAGTTCATACATCACAGATGAAACATATTACTAATGAATAAAGGTTCCAGCACCCGCGCTCATTGAGAATCTGGAAATCTTTGTACCGCTTGACATGACTTTTCCTTGTACAATGTTAGAAACACAATGGGACTTTTGTTCACAAAATATTCACGCAAATGCAAATAACATTACGGGAATAAAGATATATCTTAGAATAACAAAAGTGTTTTAATACAGATCATGCAAACAGAAGAGAAACAGCATTTGGCTGTTGGTAGCTGGTTAAATGCCTTCATTTCTGTATTTGAATGAGCTCTGGCTTTGGATCATCCTGCTGTGACCAGAGATCATTTGCATCATGGTCTTATGTAATGATGGAAGAGATGTTGACTTTTTGCTCAACTCTAACTACTTGAGACCTTTGAGCCTTCAACAATCAATACATGTGGCCATTTGTCTAGTTCATATAAAGCCAACAAAGTTGATCCATCACTTTCTCAAGTCCTATGTTTTAATGTTAGTATACTCAAAACAGTGGTGTAATTTAATGTAGCAATTTATATGTATTAGGCAACGGTGTTATTTGTATAGTAGTTGGGCAGTGATCTTAGCCTTCTGTTCTCAGGATCTCCAACATTATTTGTCCCCATGAAGTTATTCATTGATGATGCAGGAGAGGAGTTATTGACAGGGTATTAAGTATCACTAGAAATGGTAGAGATACCAAAGAAATTAAGAGACATACTTCTGCTTGGTTGGTTGTCTTGAAAATTCCATTATGTGTTTTATATTGGCTTAAGTCTAGAAGGAGCAACACGTTATTATGTACCCACTGAGTCCAAAGATCTGTAACTCCATACATGCTTCATAATATGTATGTAGATTGTAAACTTTTGTATGTTAAGTTGATTTGTGTCTATTTACATATTCTGCCAGAAAAACATATTTTGATATGGTAACTAAAAAATTGCATTGGTTGTAAGCTCAAAGCACAGGACGGAGAAGAAGCACTTCACAGCGGCCCTGTAAACAGGGTTTGCACGTGTGAATAGTGCACAATATTCATATTTAAGTTGTTGCATTACCGTAATAGCATCTAAATAGATTGAAACATCAAAAATAAGTATTTTTTTTAATTTTCAGTCCACCTTGAGACATAGGGAAGCTTGAAATGAGGCATAGGGGAAAGTGTTTAAAATGAGGGCAGGGAGTATACTTGGTTTTTAAACAGCCTGTGTATAGCTTTTAGAGAACTATAATTAGAGGTGATTAGAGACTTCACTGTAGAGGGAGAGTGCTCTGCTTATGAAATCAGGAAATCAGCCAGAGCCCAGAGTGTTCGTTATTTGAGAAAACCACAATGCAATAACAGTAACGCTACTGTTCATGATTCGCCTCTCGATTCATGAAAGATTTTTCGGCATTTGGCAGCGAAATGAATCATTTACTGTAGCTTCATTCTGGACATCATTTTTCTTGGCAGCATTGAAAGACCTCATTTTCTCTAAAGCAGAAGCAGCCCGCGACCTCTTCTCAGACAGTGACACAGTATTTGGTGCTGCAAGTACTGAACAGGAGCTAACATCTCATTTAACATTGATTTTGTATTTTTTTCCTTAAATAAAATCATCTTCAGGAAATAGGTATCCTGAATCGCTCAAGATTTCCGAGCAGTAGTGTTTTACCCTGATATCCAAATTTTTGTTTATAGTTTTTGTTAGAAATGTACGTAATTTACACTGTATTATGCTAAAGAATAATTATTTTAGAATGATTAAAGCTGCGTATCTAGGTGAACATAATACTTTACTGAACAGCAGCCCAACAGAGGTGGTAGGGGCTAATACGTTGATGGAACGTAAACATGCATGGGACAAGCATAAAGCTATCCTGATTCTAAGATGTGACTAAGGACTGATTAAGGTTTGAGTCTCTATATCGGAAAAAATGGGCCGAATAGTTCTTATTTGCAGTCAAATACTATGTTTATATGTTTTGTATGTACATTTGGTCTTGCTACAAACAGATACCAGGAAATCACTCTGAACTGTTCAAGATGTGTGTGAACTGTATACTGTATGTATGTTTTATTTGAAAGTAACACTTTCCCCCAGTGATAGTGTTCAAAGCAAAAGAACATTTTGGCAGAAACTTTGACTGGAAAAAAAGTGCAGGACGGAGACAGGGAAGCATAGATTCTGTAGACCTGTGCATGTGGGCAGATATAGTAGACAAGCCTTTGTGATGCACCTTTTTTTTTACAGTGGATGAAATACAAAACATATAAGGTATAAAAAGGTCTTTGTGACACGTTCTCCTTAGTATATCCTATGTAGGGATACAATGTATATAATAAAATGTTATTAAAACAAACAAAAAACCGAAGCAATACTGGGTTTAATAAGCTATAACATTGATGGCCAAAAACCAGGTGTTGGGTACACTGTAAATGAAATGTAGCCATCAGGGATACCTAATACAGAAGTAGCCCAGTGCTCCTGTGTATAAACGTTAGTAGTTACTAGTTAAAAGTAATATTTAATACAATTTTTATTAAAAAGTAGCACCCGCTACACACGGATCACACTGTCCATCATAACTGTTTGTACGGTATATTTTTGTACTGGTATGGAACCAGCTATAGTGCTTTGTAGTACCCTAAATATTTAGAATTTTGGGTTCAAGGATTATACCACCCTTGGATTTATGCGCATGAGCATCTGTTAGATTGAGAAGCAGAAACACAGATGGATTATATGTTATACTGGCATTCTTAAAAAAAATTACATTGTATCAGAAAAACAAATATAAAACTTTAGCCATTTTAATGCATGTGGTAGTTGAGTGGCCCCTTAAAATTTCCGTGTTGTCAATCTTGCAAATGCATAACCCCCCCATTTTCCACTTTCCATGTCCCCTTCTATTTTGCCATCCAGAAGATGTGTCTGACCGAACTCATCTCCTGATACGTATTATGCTCACTGCCAATCCAAGTCCAGTGTTGGCTTGGTGAGTGTTCGAGGGGGTCGAAAATGAGCAAGAAACACGCCACCATGTATTTCAGTAGGAATGCTTTCCCAACATACATTAGTGGCCAGCCAAAGTAGGGTCTTTTGCTGCAGCTTCTCTAAAAGGTGTAATTTATTTTATTGTATTTTTTTTACTTTAATAAATGCATATAAAAGTGTTGCAAGTAATGTATTATTTTCAACACTTTAATTTCCCCTTTAATTGCCCTAACCAATATAACTACTTCACATTGTTTCAATACAAGAGGTAAACTAGCTCATTGTTATGAAGCTCTACAGGGCATACATATGTTTCTAATTTATTACAAGCTTCTGCCGTGATTATTTTTACAGATTAGGTTCCCCTTTTTCATCATTTAGTAAATTGTATCTGTCACAAGAGGGGCTCTCATGGCCTGACATTGTTTGCTTTTTTCTTACAGTTTTGTCTTAACTGTTGCCAACTCCTTTATTTACAAAAATAATTCAGAGGTAAACATTCCCAATTCATATTAAATTACTTTTCCGAAGATTTAAAAGAAATTCTAATGAACATGGCTTAAAGGGGAACCGTCACTTTCACAGCATTTAACCACCAACAGAGTGTACTTTTCATTTTTCAATGAATGTAATTATCAGATGTTTAGTTTAGAAATAATGGGCTATTTTTGTATCAAGGAACCAGAAATCTGTGAGAAAGCTAGCATATCTAATTGGTTTCCCGTTCTAAAGTTATCTCCCTTTTTATCACTCTAGAATTACAAAGGTTGAACCAAACAACAGCAATGGGTATTTTACCAAGAAAGCAAATAGACCCTTAATGGGGAGAAGTTGAAAAAGCTGCTCCCAAGCAATACACTATAAAGCTTAAAATAAAAATAAGCAGCTTTGTCTCAGATGTTCATGATATGTAGGTTTTTATAAAATCACTGAGGTATTCAGTAACTTTTTTGCTTTTTTCATACATACCCCATAAACATTTGGTGACAATTGCACTCTGAGGCAGTATACCATCAAACCGAGGGTAAAGCACAAGAAAATGAAGCATTTTTCAGATTTTCTTTGTTTCATAATTACAGTAAATATGTGAGGCTAGCAGTTTTAAGCTCAATGCTAAACCATTTTTACCAAAACTCATGTGAAGTGTTGCTGTATCAAGTATGTGATAGATGTTCTCTTACTTCTAATAATAAATTCAGATGAGTTAGTAGATGTGGTCAAGTGGCCTATTTAGGTCAGAGCTGGCCTAGGTCTGACCCATGGCAGTGCCTCTGTTGCCCCCTTACCTCTGCTCTGGGATGTTATTGATATCCTGGCGCTCACTCTCTTATGGAAGCACAATAGGGAGAGTGATATATATCTAGCTAAGAATGAATCCAGCCTAGATGTTTGAGAACTAAATGGAATGTGTGGGTAAGTAATTCTGTCCTTTCTTTTATGTTATTAAACAAAGTCACTTAAGTCCATATCTGGGGGCTCTCTGGGCTCTCTGGGAGAAAAGCGCTGCTACTCCGGTCCTCCAGGCCATTTCCCCTTTAAATGGGGGTGTTTCCCGGGATGCCAGCAGGAATGCCCACTGACATCAGCGGGGACGCTCCCGACGTCAGTGGGGCCACCCACTGATGTCAGAAGGCAGCGTTGGCCGCGTCCCGCAAGGATAGGCTCTAGGCAGCTGGAGCCCAAAAGTTCCCAGGTATGCTTATGTCATAAAAGAAAGGTATGGAAAGAAATAATGAGAAATGGGGCAAAATAAATATTTTTAAATATAGTTTGCAGTAGACTTGTGCATTCGTATTCGGGGGTTTTCGTTGTTCAGCGAACATGGCGGCGGCAAAATGTACATGAAGACAAAGACACACAACACAAAGAATCTTCATGTTCGTCTTCGTTTACTAATCGCCGTGGTCCCTTCCCCATCTAGCCTACCTTATCTACGCAGCATCACAGGGGTTAAAAGGAGCGGAAATACGTAGGTTCTGCCAGAGGAGCTCCCTGGCGGCGACCAATAGAGTCACTCGTATGGACCTTTAGCTCTTGGAGTGGGGAGACCAACGGACCAGTGCGGAGACCAATTGAGCTATATATATATATATATATATATATATATATATATATATATATATATATAATAGAATCCTGCAATCTCCTGCTTTAGCGAGTTATCCCCAATGAAACAAGGCCTTATTATTATCATTTTTTTTATTTAATTTATAAAGCGCCAAGAATTTATGCAGAACTTCTTACAATACATATATTTGTTGATACTAGAACTGCCAGACTAAGACAAACCGGTACATTAGGTAAAGAGGGCACTGCTTGCAAGCTTCCAATCTTATCACGCATATATTACTGGCATGATTTAGTCTGTGGACAGTCATTGTTATTACAGTTATTACTATTTACTCATTATTAATGAAGTAACACAGCTGCAGCTCCTTGCAGTGCAGGTCACTGACGCCAATAAATATGTTCATCTATATGTATACAGTATATGTTTATCCATTGTTCCTACCCAGCGACAGAAAAGGAAAATGCAATTACATCCTTATAGCATAACCTCAAGGAATTTTGTTATAGTGTACTGAATATGTCCCATAGTAGTCCATAATGTCCATGAACCACCGAGCTGTATTTATTATTATTCTATGGCACCTCCTCTCTCAGCAGAGCTGACTATTCCCATGGGTAAAATAGACTTCACTTGTTTTCCTACTGTTATTTATGTAATTGGATCTGTGCTTTCTGATTCCCTGGAAATCAATATGTGAAGGCTACTTTTAAATGGAATGTTCTAACACAGTCATAGAGCTGATATTTAATTAAATATAATAACATTTTTCTGATTTCAGAAACAGGAAAAATCTTCACTTTTTGCCTTTTTGGCATTTTAGACACTTTGTCCATTGGGTGTACAGTGTTGTCCTTACAAAGTTAATGAAATGAAGAGAACTTTTTGCGAGAGTGTTACCAAGGCAGGACTTGAGATGACTAGGCAGCCCTGGCACTTTACCGCCAAATGATGTATGTATGCCTGCCGGCTAGATGCGCATGGCCATACATTTTTTGTTATAGTTGGGCGTATATGGCCATGAGTATCCAGCTGGCGGCCACACACTGCAGGACCCAATCTACATTGGTAAGTATGGCCAGATGGCCAGTCCAGGCCTGGTGTTAGCTATACCTAGTACTTTTCTAATGTTCATTGATGTTACATGAAGTAGGTGGGGGCATTATGTAGCTCAGTTAAATTCTTAAAACACTTAGATGGAGCATGAAAAATGGTTTCATCTCAATGCATTAAAAATACATTATGCAGGCCCATCAAAACCTTTATTATATATAGCATTGATTCTCTTATAATAAGTGTAGCTAAGATAACCTTTTTCAAATGATCGAAATATTAAAGCTAGAGGTAATGTTTTGCGCCATAAATAGCTGATCCAAGCTTTAACAGAACATTCCCATATGCACAGATATCTTATGCACATCACAAACACATCTGCGCTCATATACCATGTGCACAAGCATTGTGCAACCCATACAAACAATTTTAGCTTTTCTCTATATCTGAGCTCTTCTCCCACATTCCTTGTATTCCAGACTTGAAAAAATCCTAAATATAATTGAATGAAACACAATAGAATTATACATGACATATGCAAAATTTGCCCCCTAGTAATGCTTCTAAAACTCATTGAAACTTTTTCAAGGTATTCTCGGTATTTATAGATACCATCTCAACGATGTGTGTCTTATACTGTGCTTATGCTCTGGCATCACCCAATGAAGATTAGCTGTCCTTGATTGGTTGATGGTAGAGGAGGCCCTGGCAGCGACCAATAGAGTCGCTTTTACCAAGCCAATGATCTCCGCACCGATCCAGGTCAGAAGGGCCCTTTCTAAACTATTTTGAACTGGCACTGGGAGACAGGAACGTATGTGTACTTCTGTATGTGAGCATGTATGTGTGCTTGTGTGTGTGTATATGAGGATGGATGTGTAATTGTGTGTGTGTGTGAGCATGGATGTTTAATTATGTGTTCCTGTGAGAATGGATGTGTAATTGTGTAAGTGGGGTGAGATGGAGTGTGCGTTAGTGAGTATGAGTAAGTGTGTAATTTGTGTGTGTGTGTTTACATATGTTGTACGTTGGAAGGAGGGCAAGGTGCAAAGAATGCACGTACCAGCTGTTGAAGTTGGGGGCCTAGGGCAATTTTTCACCGAGGCACTGGTCAATGGAGTGAGGCAGAGGTCTGCCAGCACAGTGGTATGCACAGCCCATAGGGCAGCTGCCACCCGCACAGTCCACTATTGGCTTTATGTACTGCTAACTTAACCCTTCCTGAAGAACTTCACAGGGGATTGTCCTCATAATACATATAGATGTCAACTCTCCTGCAAATATTTTTTTAAAAGGAAAAATGTTCACCCAATCAAACTTTCAAGGTGTTATTTTTTAAGTTACATCTGACAGTAATAACTTCACTAATATGAAATCGACCTCCAGTCAGGTGAACTCAGCATGTGATAATCCTTTGAGCACCATATTAAAATTAACACGCAAACCATTAACAGCTGCTTATTGCATCTGAATGAAACAACAACCATTCTTTAAAACAAAATACAGGTAAACTAGAAACATACAAACAGATACAAAAATAGTTATGAGGATTTATTGTTTTAATTTTGGTCACAATGGCGTGATCATAAGTAAAAATGTTTTGGACATAAATTAAGGCAAGCTAGCAAGCTTCTCCACCTAATATATCAGTTTGTCTTAGTCTGTCAATTCTAGTCTTGTCATACCCCTTGGATATATGTATTGTTAGAAGTGCTGTGTATAATAAAAGTTAATAAAAAGTAAATGAACCCTTTGGAATTACCTGGTTTTCTGCATTAATTGTTCAGTAAATATGCTTAAGCTAACACACAAACAATGATAATTGTTCATGTCTTTATTAAACACATAATTTAAACATTCACAGTGCTGGTGAAAAAAGTAAGTGAACCTTTGGATTTAATAACTAGTTGAACCTCCTTTGGCAGCAATAACCTCCAACAAATGCTCCCAGTAGCCCCAGATCAGAACCGCACAACGTTCAGGAGAAATTTCCCTTACAGCTATTTTTCTGCTCAAGCTCTGCCATATTTTTAGCATGTTCATTGTGAATGGCTCTCTCTCAAGGTCATTCCATTCCATATATGTTAAATATATAGTTATATATAACAGATTCTGTAGCTCTTGCTTTTGGGTTTAGGTCTGGGCTCTGACTGGGCCACTCCAAATGACGGAATTTATTTTTTATGCCATTCTGTATAAGACTTCCTTTAATGTTTAGGCGGACAGCCTTCTTGACATTATCCTGTATGCTACCTTGATAAACCTGGGAATTCATTGTTTCCTCAATGATGGCAAACTGTACAGGCCCCTAGGCAGCAAGGCAGCCCCAAATCATGATGCTCCCTACACCGTCCTTCACTGTTGGGACAATGTTTTCATGCTGGTATGCAGAACTCTTTTCCATCATGCATAGTGCTGCATGTTCTTCATGAACAACATAACCTTAGTCTCAGACGAACAGCATAGTTACACTGGAGAGCAGTTGCTTCCTTCGTGGTATCCTGCCATGGACTCCATGCCTGTTCAATGTTTTGTGTATGGTAGACTCCTGAACAGAGATGTTGACCAGTTCCAATAATTCCCTCATGCCTTTAACTGTTACTCTAGGGTTCTTTTTTACATCATTGAACATTCTGCATTGGGAGAGTAGCCACAGTACTAAATCATCTCCATTTAAAAACAATGTGTTTAACTGTGGACTGATGAAAATGTAAAGTCTTTGAAATTACTTTGCAACCCTTTCCAGCTTTATGCAAATCAAGAATTCATGATTGTAGGTATCCTGAGATTTTTTTGTGACACATGGTTCACATCAGCAGATGCTTCTTGAAAATAACAAACTCAAAATGTTTGAATTTCTTTTTATGTCAAAGTAGCTTTAAAACACACCCTCTAATCCCGTTTGATTGATTGGACTCCAGGTTTGCTAACTCATGACTCCATTTAGCTTTTGTTGAAGTGATCCACACACTGTGATGTTTGAATGATATATTCATTATGGATAAGAACAATACAATAATTTGTGTGTCATTAAAATAGATTATTGTAACTTAGATGAAGATCATATCATATTTCAAGACACATTTAAACATAAATGCTGTTAATTCCAAATGGCTTTTTCTTGCCAGTGTGTGGCAAAGACTCTTGAGGGCCACATAATGAGAAAATACTTTAAAGATTACATGTCACTTAGGAATTAGGGATTTTCATTGTGAGTAAATAGTCTTCTTTATTCTTAAAAGGTATACAATGTGTATGATAATATTCTATAACTATCCTATCCTTAAAATTAACTTAATTCATGTAAAAAAGATCTCTCAATGTTCCTATAGCTAGTACTATGTAGAGATACTAATCCCCTGATATTTATATGCACGAGCACCAGAGTGTGCCACTTGGCCAAAACCTATGAACTTCCAATAGCGTAGAATGCCTAGGGAGTGTTTGGATTTAGGGGTGTTCTTTTGAGGGTTTTTTTTTAGCTAAAATACCATTGTATTGGGACAGACCCTCTCTCTTGCCTACTTTTCCTGGGCATGGGATAGACCACTTAATTGGAGAATTAGGTGTAAGCCTCTCTAGGGAGAGACATTTTTTCTTGCCTATCTTTCCTTGAAGTATTGGGTGTAAGTCTCTCTTTGGGAAATCAGTTATCAAATATATATAGAGCCCCCACAAAGAAGTGTTCTATAAGTGGTGGTCCCCAACATGTAAAAATTAGATGTGTCCTGGAAGACATGTTCAATATGGCTACCCCAAGGAGGAAAGACAGCACCATTTTGTATATGTAACGAAACTTATGTTTAATTCACTATTTTAGGTGGCTCACCTCAGATCAGGGAAAGTCTTGAGAAGCAGAATTACAGTAAAGTGCATTTTATGTTCCCTTAATATGCAAAGCTTATAGACTTTTTTTCTATTTTAAGTTTTGATATTTGGTGACTTGTAGCTGTATGCTTTTTGCTTCCCCATTGATTTGTTCTATTAGACTTGTTGGCATATTAAAGCACATTTGACAAATGAAAGCATATATATAGTACATTCACTCCTTTCCATAATTAGTAGCAATCACGCTCTGCTTAACTTTGGTCAAAACCTGCAAATATGCACAAGGAAGCACACCCTAAAAACACACATTTTCAGATTCCGAGGTGCTACTTACATATTTTTGTATTTTTTTTATACCAATCTCAGGGTGCCAGAGTCGATGGTCAGATGCCCAGGTGTACAAAGTCTGTAACATAGTCTTTCATATTTTACTTTTAATTCATGATATCTGAGCAACTACCCATTAGTACACCAAATGTGAAGTCCCTGTCTGAATATAATCAATCTAATGCAAAGTATCTTCACCTTCTGACAAGTATTGGTTTTCATAAGGTCTATTGTTGGACCTAGATGCCATTAGTTAGTCGCTACAGCTAACTTATAAAGTCTCCAGGTATGTTGAGTATCCTTTTCCATGAGGAAGAATCCAGCTATATTAACCTGGATGCAAAGCACTTCACTATAAAATGCAAAGAACTATATTTTTTTCAAACTATTTTTTTCTACTATACTATCCATTCAAGCTGCTCAGCTCTCCGTGATAGTTAGACTTAACAAATTTCAGTTCTACACAAATGTATACAAGCGAGAATATAAGTAAACTCTCTGGTTTTGAGTTTTACTAGGAATTTTCGGAATATTTATATTCTGAAAAATATCCATGCTGAATGAAAAAGCCACAGAAAAAATGCCAGCAAAGAAAACTCCCTATGGATTTTTGAAGTAGGAATGAGCTGCTAAAAACGTGTAATGCTTGGTGAGCTGAAAGAAGCTGAGGAATGTCCTGTGCCCGGTCATGAAAAAGCACCTCTGTTTTATCCTTCCCTCTCCAGCCTGAAAGACGTACAGTTAGTTGCTATAAAGGGGTCATTGTACTTATAAGGGATAGCGCTGGAAACTCAAGCTGTATCAGCCACATGCAAAATGTGCTCAGCCAGATTTAAGATAACATTATCTTGAAGAACTTCTCAGCCAGTATTAGGCAGAGCAGGAGATGAAAAAGTAAGGGTAGCCCTACTGACAAGGAAGCTAGTGTATATTGATCCACTGCTCACATTTTCGCTTCACAAATGGTTAAGAAAGTTGTGAAACCTGTGTCCCTATAGATTTTATTGGGCTACAATTCCTCACAGTCTCAGCCAGCCTTTCGTAGGAGGATAGTGATGGGGGTTCTAAAACTGAGACTGCATACATCTAGGTCAAAACAACCAAATTCAGTTTTTGGTTACAGTATAAATGAGAGCTAGGATTGCTTTGTAAGTCCTTATATCTTATTTAACCTTGATAAAAAATAACTCAGCACCATACTATATGGGATTCCAAAAGCATTTTCTGTTAGTGTGTATTAACCACAGTGTTTTCTGGGAAGGATAACATTACATTTAAATCATGTCATAGTAGACTATTTTTTAGATCATTTATAGAAAATAACATGTCCCTTTATACAAATCATTCCTGGGTGCATATTATAATAAGGTTCTATGTTACATTGGAAGTTGCTGTATTGCATGTGGACACAATATTTTACAGGGATAGCAAGGGATTTCTCAATAAAACTACTAAATTTAAGAAAATAATTCTCACAGAATAAAAATATTTACAAATATTATTTCAGTGTCGTATCTTTTGTTATTATCTTGTTATGGCAAGATGTTATATTTGTTTTTGTTGATAAATAATTATTTTTGTTGATGGATGCAAACATACTGGTACAGAAGGAGAGGGCCCTTCTCTTTTAACCTATTAGGGGGTTAAGGGGAGATGGTTTTATTTGTGATCTTGGTAAAGACATTTGCAAACAAAATGTATACTTATCTGGCCTATGGAGACACTGGCTATTCATTACAATGCAAATAATAATGGGCATGTGCAAATTTAAAATCCCTGTTGAAACCTCCCTAAATTCACTCATAATGATTAATGCATAGGTAAGGTACCATGAGGAGTTAACATTTTCCCCTTATATTCTTTTTACCCCTTTATATTTATTGTAGCTGTGTAATTATATATATATATATATTAAAATTAATAAAACAAGATGTATGCATAGTGTGATCTATTGCACTCTAGAACAAAAACTAATATGATCCATCTACAACACATTCTCTCTTTTCTCTAAATTGATATAGTTCGCCTTATTCAGTGTGTCTTACTTCCTAACCCCACCTCCAAGGCAACGCAAGTCCACATTTTATTTGCAGTATCTTCCGATAAGCACTAGGTGGCACGCTAAGGAAAAGCAAGATGTTTTGATTAAAAGCCCAAGACTTTGTGCTATTTACATGATGTCATTAGGTGTTGAATCACAAGGTTGATGTCATATCTGCTGTTTGTTCTACATAAAAATGTGTTTTGAAGTTATAATTTTGAATTTATGAAAGTAATATTAACCAATACGTTATATCAAAAATTTTAGATGGATGAGTAAGTCATGCTTTATTGAGGTTAAAAATATTTAGTAGACGTGCAAATGGACCAAAAACAATTGGCTGTTCATTTTTGGCCCAATTGTTTTCCGGCAACTCATTTTGTTCCCTTTTTTTTTGGGAACAAAATTTCTTGCCCAGTGCCCACATTCACTTTCACTCACTCTTTCATTCTTGTTCACTCTTTAAATGTTTCCCAGTCTTCTCTGCGAACCACTTCTGTTTCTGCTGACCACGTCAGTTTTCGCATCAAAGATAAAAGATAGCAGATTGAAGATAGAAGAGAAGATAAAAAAAGATGAATAAGAAAAAAACATGTAGAAGTGGTCGGCAGAAGCAGAAGAGTTCAGCAGAGAAGATAGGGAAACATTTAAAGAATGTGAGAGAGACTCAATGAGAATGAAAGTGTGAGAGCGTGTGAGTGAATGTGAGTGACTGTGATCCCATGTATTTTGGACGAAAATTCTGAGCTTTTTGCGTCCTTTTCGTCCAATTTGTGGTCTGGTTTGCAAATCGCATGAATCCAAATGCACAAGTCTAATATTTAGTTTATTTTGTGTTCCACGCCACAAATTACTCACTGCTTAGATGGATAGTGACTTTGCCACCCGCAAACAGTTAATACCTACCTTTCTGCAAAAGTCAACGCATATATTGTTACTTATTGGGCAAACAGATTAGGCTGACACAATTTGAATCCAATCAATGGGAAGATATTGTTGGGAATATGTTCCACGATGCCCTAATCAGAGAATACAGTTTTAAGCAAACTTGTGGGCCATTGGCCATCCTAGTTCTTCTGTTGATATTCAAAACTATAATTTAACTCTGTGTGTGCATGTTATTTTAAGTAGTAATAATATCTAAAGTTATTCTGTTAAAAGAGATATATATTTCTCTGCTAGGTCTACCTCTACCACAACTCTGCTAGGTCAGTTTAAATGTCCATCACACTACCACTACTAGCTCAGTAGCATAGGCCACAGCTAGAGCTAGCATCACAAATACAGACAATTAAAGGGACAAATGTGGGTCCTTCAACTTTTGTCAGTTGATTTTTAGAGCTTGTTTTAAATTACAAATTATGTTATTTGACATTAATGAATGCACTTTTATGTAGAATATACAGCAGGGATGACATGAGCCTAGGCATTTAAAGCCTAATAACTAACATCATGAAATTAGGACAAAGTATACTAGGGCTGCAACTAACGATTATTTTAATAATCGATTAGTTGGCCGATTATTTTTTCGATTAATCGATTAATCGGATAAAAAAAATGAATGTAAATTTTTTATTTATTTAAAATAATTTACTAAACAAATGATGTTAAATACAAACAGCAGAATAAAAAAACTTTGATAATACATTTCTTGTCTTTATTTCCCAACCAGCCCCCCAATATATGCACATTTGAGCCCAGGCTTGCTACGCTGCCTCCCAGACATGCCATGCTGCCCCCCCACATATGCCACGCTGCCTACCACAGCACTCCACGCTGCCTCCCACATATACCACACCACGCTGCCTCCCACATCTGCCACTCCACGCTGCCTCCCACATATGCCACTCCACGCTGCCTCCCACATATGCCACTCCACGCTGCCTCCCACATCTGCCACTCCACGCTGCCTCCCACATCTGCCACGCCACGCTGCCTCCCACATCTGCCACGCCACGCTGCCTCCCACATCTGCCACTCCACTCTACCCCCCACATGCCACTGTGCCTGATACGCCTTATACCCCCTGAAACACCACTCCATCCTCCCCAGACATGCCACCCTGCCCTCCCCACATATGCCACGCCACGCTGCTTCCCACATCTGCCACTCCACGCTGCCTCCCACATCTGCCACTCCACGCTGCCTCCCACATCTGCCACTGTGCCTGATACGCCTTATATCCCCTGAAACCCCACTCCATCCTCCCCAGACATGCCACCCTGCCTCCCAGACATGCCACTTCTCTACCCCCAGATATGCCACTCTACCCCCAGATATGCCTTATACACCCTGATACACCGCTCCGTCCTCCCCAGACATGCCACACTGCCCTCCCCACATATGCCTTATATACTGTATATGCCTCATACCCCCAGATATGTCACTTCACTGCCCCCAGGATTTAGATTCCCCTAAATTAACCCTAAACTCCCCATTAACCATAACTGCCCCTAAATTAACCCTTAACACCCCTTAACCACAGCATCCCATAAATTAACCCTAAAGACCCCATCAACCACAGCATCCCCTAAATTAACCCTAAACACACCATTAACCACAACTGCCTCAAATTAACCCCAAACACCCCATTAACCACAGCTGCTCCTAAATTAACCCTAAACACCCTATTAACATAACTGCCCCTAAATTAACCCTAAACACCCAATTAACCATAACTGCCCCTAAATTAACCCTAAACACCCCACTAACCATAACGGCCCCTAAATTAACCCCCACCTCCCCTAACTTTCAGTAGCCCAAATATATATATATATATATATATATATATTACATACATATATACATATACATATATATATATACACATACATATATATATATATATATATATATATATATATATATACTTACATACATATATACATATACTTACAGTTAGATGAGTGTCACAGCCATGTGGTTCTAGCCTGGAGAAGGAAGGGGCGGGGCCAGTTGTCACAGTGATTACAGGGAGGGGGAGTAAGTAGGAGCTGCTGCTGTGAGACGGTGAGTCAGACTAAACGGATTATATAATGAGGGGGATTTTTCAGAGCGTTTGCTCTGAAAAAACCCTCATTTTATAATCGATAATAATCGATTCAACTAATCGATAATGAAATTCGTTGCCAACGAATTTCATTATCGATTATTATCGATTTTATCGATTAGTTGTTGCAGCCCTAAAGTATACTTTCGGAACCCCAAGTTTCTTCTTAAGATATTAATCAAAACATCTTGGTTTTTCCTTAGCCACCTAGTGCTTAATTGTAGGTATTGCCAATAAAATGTGGACTCTTGTTGCCTCGGAGGTGGGGTTATGAAGTAAGACACTCTGAAGAACGCCAGAGATTTCAATTTTGGCAAAACATAGAATGTGGTGTAGATCGCTCATATTAGCTTGGCAGCATTAACAATCATACAACGTACAGTAATCATGCAAGTTGTGGTATCTGAAAAATAAATCCATTCCCGAATAAAAAGGTTTTCCTAACTGTCAATGTAGAGAAAAGCATGCACTTTATTTCATGATATCGTATAATGCCGGTCATAGGTTCAAATTCTGGCAGGGTCATTATGCCCTTAATCATTTTGATGTTGATAAAATGAATACCATCAATTGAGTAGTAATAGCATCTATTATTCAACTGCTGATTAGGTTAATTTTGAAAGCATGTACTAAAAATGCTTTGAGTCTTATTAGGTATTATTATAGTTATTATAAAGATGATAATGTTAAACAGCCTGAATATGTCTTGACACTAAGGAAATATTTTGGTTCTCTTCAACATGATGGTGGGAGTGATGATGATGCTGTTTATCCGGCGGCTGACACAGAAGATGTGAGTGCACTATTAAATGCCCCCTTAACGCCACTCTGCCTCCTGAAATGCCTTATACCTCCCTATATGCCACTCTGCCCCATAATATGCCTTTTAACCCCCTAAGTGCCAGAGTGGCATATAGGGGTGTAAGGCATTCCAGAAATGCCCTACACACACACACACACACACACACACACACACACACACACACACACACACACACACACACACTTACTTACTTACCGGTGCTTCCAATTTCCTGGTGTATTGCCGGGGCAGCGGGTTGACGTCTCATTCCGCGGCAGCCGGAAGGAGGTGGAGTTGGCAGCGGGGGTTTGTATGCGTCCGTCGCAAATACCTTCCCCGGCTGTCAGAGATCAGGAACTCTGGAACAATGATCTCTGACAGTCGGGGAAGGTATTTGCGACGGACGCATACAAACCCCCGCTGCCAACTTCACCTCCGGAAGCACCGGTAAGTGTGTGTGTGTGGGGGGGGGGGCGACGACAGGAGGATCCAGGTCCCCTGCAGCGGTGCGGGGGATCTGGATCTTAGTCTCCTAATCAGACCTCTATTTGAGGTCTGATTAGAAGACGACCCCGATTATAAGACGAGGGGTATTTTTCAGAGCATTTGCTCTGAAAAAAACCTCGTCTTATAATCGAGCAAATACGGTATATATATAGATATATATATATATATAGATATATATATACAGTACAGTACATTTGATATATAACTTACAAGTTATGGGTCCGAGGCCTCTAGGACAGTTAAATAGTGCTGGCATTCTTAGAACAGTTGATATTCTGAAAATCTGTAAATTAGCCATCTTATTATTATTATTTATTGTTTTATATAGCGTCATCATATTCCATGGCGCTGTACAATAGGGTTTATGTGACATGGCTAGAACTCTACACGAACAAAGATCTCTTGTTCTAGCTGCAATGACCTGAGTATGGAGTAGTCAGGATGAATGTGGAAAATCATTTGGAATACAACACTTTATAAAATACAATCCTTCATCCTTGCCAGCAAAAAATAAGAATCAGGACACCAAAATCAGCGGTGAATGAGGTGCTATTTTATTGGGGGATTCGCTAGAAATAGTTTATTTACCAATCTCTGTAGAGAAACAATGGGATGTTCCTTTACAGAGGTACTAAAAAGGTACTGCAAGCAACGTGATGAAACATAAAAAAATGTATCTTCCCTAATAATAATAACAATAATAAAAATAATAATAATGAATAAAAGAGTGTATAAACATTAATACCACAAAGTAGTGTGTAATCCAGTTCCACAACCATAATTTGCTAGATTTTGACAAAAAGAATATACAGTTAGATAAATGTTTCAGATAAGCTGAAAGATAAGTGTCCAAGTTAAGCACTCTCAATTTAAATGACCTACTCAGACTTTCACAGTGGAACAAACATAGAAAAGGAACTATTTGGTTACCAGTGTAAGTCCTATTTGAGGGTGTCTGAGCACTGTGACTCATATGGCTAGTAATCTAAATCTACATGTCCTGTAACACAATCAAAATTCATATTCATAGACAATCCCCCACTGATCAATATAGTTGATTGCATGCATCCCCCTCAGAGGTAGGGGTGAAGGAAGAAAACCGCATTCATGAATATTAGAGTTGAGTGCATGTGGGTTGAAAGCAGTCATGGGGTGGGGTCCATTAAGCCCTCCTTATAACACACAAACAAATTGTCCACCTTAAGTCTAGTCTTTATTAAAGAGGGCATTCATGCTTAAATGTATAGGGTCATCCGCTCATATGCAGAGGCAAACTGACCTGGGGTAATTACTTCCTGGGTTGGTCCAAAATTCTTCAAACAGGGCTGGTCCGATTTGGACCGCCCCACGTGTGAAGTGCGTGTTGCAATGTTACCCGACCCTGCGGTAAAAGCTGCTAGCACAATGTATGGTCAGTTTGGAATCTGCTAAAATAAGCATATTACTTAGAATCTGACACCGATTTGTTTCTCTCATCTTTTAAGAAAGTGTCTAGATTTATACTTTTCAAAAAAGGATTTTTTTCAAAATATTAGCATTACTTAATAGGAGGTATTACTGCAGGTGTAATTATTGCAAAACAAAACTTTTCATCGAGGGCTATAGACTACCAACAGGGAGTTAACTTGGAGTTTATACAATACTCTGGTATTCCTTTATGAAAGCTACAATATACACATTTAGGACAATTTGATATCATATAAGAAACATTCTGCTCATCTAGGCTTTGGATGTTTTCTCCTGTAAAGTTGAATCAGTCCTTGGTCTTCTCTTAGATTCAGGAGCCATATGCCTATCTCATGCGTGTTTACATTTCCTCACTGTATTAGCCTCTACCATTTCTGCTTGAAGCCGATTCCACTTATGTACCAACCTTTAGCTACTTGGTATATTTACAGTATTTTAATTTAGTATCAATATGTAATTTTCAAGTACACACTGGTATTAAACTGGCCTTTTAAGTGATAAAATGTGATCTGCCCTTTGCAGAATACTAAATACTCAATAATGCAAAATTTTGATTTCAAATAAAACATTTTACAAATTTACATACAATTCAAGCAACTGTTTCCTTTGATTCTATTCTCAAAGTGTTACATCATAAATCTTTTGCGAATAGATGTCTTACAATGTAGATACAATCCTTTCATTAAAATAAATACAAAATCAACGATTTTAGTTTATCAATTTTCAAACTATTTAAGGAATTCTGGCCGCGAAATATAATGAAGACCCTACCAATGCCTACATCCTACTGAAAATAGAAAAAAAACGACTTAATGTTGATGTAAAATAGTAAATGACCCAAGGGTTCCACTCTACAGCTGCTCACATCAACAGAACGAAAAATAAATTAACATGCAGAAGAGTTTGCCTTCTGATTATCTCACTTGGGTAGCCTAGAGTAACAGTAAAGATACAAGTGTATGAGAAAGCTACAACTGCACATTTAACAGACATATGTTGAATTCTAGCAATGCCCAGAGAAAGACAAGACAAATAAAGCAACAGCAGAATAGGAATAGAGTGAGGGGTAAAATACCAGTGGACAAGTGTATAATTTTCTGTTCTTCTTTATGTTACTTATCCACTGTCAGAAAGTGTTTATCAAAGGTGCTGTTCAAACATTAATTGCACCCAAGTAAGTATGCTAAGCAAAAGAACCTCTGTAAATCTGTCATAATATTATTTCCTCTGAAGTTCAGTCTCCGTTGCAATAAACTATCGGCAAGATGAAATTATTGAAATTTTTTATTTATATCATTGCATGCATTAAGTTGCACTAACTTTAAATCCAGTAGAGAAGATGGAACAGCACCTTAAATAGAATGGAATAAATTAGGCCTAAATCAGCGACGCGCCAAGCAATGAGGTATTCTTCCTAAGGAAGTCTAGGACAAGTGCTGGCAGCCCCATGGCTACTTTCGTACAGGCAGATTTCCTCTAGTACTCTGATCCGTCTTTTCTAGGAGATTAGAATATTTTCTGGGTAGAGTGTATAACACAATCAGGGCCGGCCTTTGGGGTGTGCCGCCGCCTCCAGTAGCGTACCTAGCGGGGGGGGGGGGGCGGTCCGCACCGGGTGCCGCTCATCAGGGGGGCACCCGGCACCCCTCCAGAGACGGACAGTAAGGTCAGATCCCGGCGCACAGCACTGAAGCCGCGCCCACCGCTGTCCGTGCCCTCTGACCCGGAAGAAGACAGAGAGGACAGAAGAACTGAAGAAGAGGAGCAAAGAGGAGGAAAAGAAGCTGTAAGGAGAAAAGAGGAAAGGTAGGAAAGCATTCAGTGAGAGTGAGAGTGGATTAGTATATGTGTGCATAAATATATGTGTGGATTGGTGTATATGTGTGGATTGGTGTATATGTGTGGATTGGTATATATGTGTGGATTGGTGTATATGTGTGTGGATTGGTATATATGTGTGGATTGGTATATATGTGTGTGGATTGGTATATATGTGTGGATTGGTATATATGTGTGTGGATTGGTATATATGTGTGGATTGGTATATATGTGTGGATTTGTATATGTGTGGATTGGTATATGTGTGGATTAGTGTACGTGTGGATTGGTATACGTGTGGATTAGTATGTGTTGATTAGTATGTGTGTCTTTTTCATGATCTAATTATGCTCTAAAAGTACATCATAACTCCCATCACTCTGTTCCATACAGTGGCAGAGCTGGGAGGCAGAGGCCTTGCACCCCCACCGCAGGACTCCTGAAAGGTAAGTGAACTTCAAAGAGAGAAAGGCTAGATAGTTAGGAGGGGGTAGATAGGGAGAAGGGAGTGAGGCAGGGGAAAGGGGGTAGATAGGGAGAAGGGAGTGAGAAGGGGTAGATAGGGCAGAAGGGAGTGAGAAGGGGTAGATAGGGCAATCATACTCCTATCATGCCAAGTCTGCGAGTACATCCTGGAATCTGGGTATGCCTGGGCATGATAGGAATGTGATTGCTGTTAATCATATATATATATATATATATATATATATATATATATATATAATATTGTTATTTAATTGTTTTGTCCTATTTTGGTGTGTTACTTACTTTAAATAAAAGTGTTAGATTTCTTTATGGTGTGGGGGGGTCATATTCGGTTTTGGCCAGGTAAATGCTGCACTTTCGGTTTCAGTCCAGAATTCGTTTCGGTGCATCCCTAAGCCAGACAATGAAGTGGTAGGCCTACACCACATCAATGTTTGGCGTAGTATATAGTGATTGGGGTTTTGTTACAAGTTTTTATTCCTTTCTTTTTTTGGGATGGGGGGGCGCCAGAGGAGTAGTCCGCACAGGGCGCCAGAACACCTAAGGCCGGCTCTGAACACAATAATGTGTATAGAAACGTAAAAACATAGTGCTACCTTAAATTGACAAAAGTAGCACAAGCCTATATTTGGGTACAAGTTTGTGAAGGAATGAAATAGGAAATTAAAGTTAAACTTGGATTAGCGAACACAACGTGTCATTGGAACACAGGAGTGATAAAAGGCATCTGTATTCTTATAAAAATATTGCATTAAAAATCAGCCATTTCCAGCTACAATAGTAATTTACATCATTAACAATGTCTCCACTGTATTTTTTAACTAGTTGATGTTACTTTAATGGATGAAATGTATTTTCTTTTCAGAAATAAGGACATTTCTAAGCGACTCCAAACCTTTGCACAGTAGTATATGTATATATATATTTATATATATATATTATACAAATAATATACATATCCAGCTTTCATTCAATCACAAATAGGTTAAAAATTGTTATATTATAATTGCAGAGACGTTTGTAGTCTATCATCCTGAAAAACTGCCTTTTAGTGTGATGACTGCAAGGAGTAGGAAACAGTTTTTTATATAAACTAGCAAAGCACGACAGCTGTGTTATTTGTAACATAAATCTTCACAAAGTGCAAAAAGTCTAATAGTGGATGTCTACCGAGGCCAACTAGACAAGGAAGTGTTGAATATGACACTTGTTAATAAATATTAAACCCAGTATCATGTCTAGATGTTTAGTTAATGAATTATTCCTAATAATTCCCAATGATGTTTCTTGAGATGGAAACACGGCTGCTTCTTGGTATTTCTTTGTATTTGCACAACTTTTATTGTTGGTTAAATATTGTCAAAGAACATTGTAAGCAATAATCATTAAAATGTTAGAATATTCACTTTGTTGTCATTTACAAATAATATGCACAAATTGCAGATATTACAGAAAGGTGATCGGGCACGTGCATGGAGTCAAGGAGAAATCACTAGAAATTCTGATTAAATCATCCTAATCAATATATAGATGCAACAATCTCTAATAATTGGAAGAAATAAGAAAAACTGACTTACTGAGCATACATAAAACTACACACAGCCCAGATAAATATCTGAAATGAGAAGGTGGGCAACATTTTTAAATACCTTACTCAATTATCACATTCCTTAAGGAGTTTTGAACTGAAACAGATAATAATGGTCATTTAAAATTTAACTTTTTATAGGGTAACGTATTGTATCTAAAAAAAGGGGGCTTCTGAGGTGTTATAGCGCTTACACGACTTTACATCTTTCTGTGAACATTAATACCTTCCAACAGTCCTGATTCTCAGGCAGCTGTTCCACTGACCCACTTTTACGGGCACTAAGGCTGAGGGCTGTAAGGTAGCTGTCCCAGTATTATAAAGGGTGGCTTGGCCTCTGGCACCACTCTCCTCCTCTTGTCATGGCCCCCGACACAGTTTTCACAATTTGGACACCTGACTAGATCATTTTCTCTGTAACCCAATGCAGCCATATCCATTTTATGTATTTTATAAACATGGAACCCCTCTATATAATAGATCATGTGGGTGTATTATCAAACGAAACTAGACAGCATGGCATTAAGACCTTATGGGTGCTACCCCATACCCTATTATAGTGTGCCATTTTCTGCCATTTTTACAATGTGAGTGAAAGTATAGCTACAGTTACCATTAGTAACCACTCAGTTCTTGGTATATAACTGAACTCATATATATGTGTCCTTTTATAGCTGTGACTGTCAGGGACGGACTGGGGATGATGAGACTTTAAGGCCAGCAACCACCTAATGTCACAAGTATGACCACCAGCTGAACTTTGGGTGTGTATGGGGTTCTGCCAGCCAGTGGCCCAATGGGCATTTGTCTGGTGTGTCAGATAGCTAGTCCAGGCCTGGTCACTCTTTATAAATCAGTCTGCCATAAATCATGTAATATATCATGTAATATATCAAGTAATATATTTAGTTATCAAGGATTTTAGCATTACCTTTAGTGTTATTTACCTCCAGGCAGTCATTGACGTTTATAGGTTCAGTGAATAAACGTACTTATTCAGGATCATTGGGTCACATGATCCCAGTGAATACCTTCTTTGCTGCTGGGTTAAGGACTGAACTTGGTAGCCTCTTACTCATGCCCAGGTTTGATTTTTGTAACCCCCCCCCCCCAAGGCAGCAGGTCATTCAATTTTTGGCATGGAGATTTTCACCATTCCTAGTACTAGAGCAGCCGAGATGTAAATGGTAAATGATAAAGGATTTCTGGTAGGGAGTCCTGTTCTACCCTTTTCTCATTTCATATCTTCTTTTTGTCTGTGAATACCATTTCCTCCTAAGAAACAATCCATAACTCTGTTGTGAGTGTTATATTGGATTGAATGTTACTGCTTGGAAGTCTGAATTATTGAAGACCACCTAGAATCATGTAGAAGGAGCATGTGTAGCCATGCTATGGCCAAATAAAGTGAAGACCCTGCCATAAACCATGTTTTTCTTCCAAAGCAGTGAATCCTCTTACCATTTGCTTGTTCACACTTCTCAGACAAGCACTAGTCTTTGCAACTTGAAAATCAGGTCAACCTGGAGTTAAAGTTCTGAACTTGGACTTTCAGAGACAATTAGTCATACATTTAAAATTTTCACAGTTATGAGTAAAAGGGATCTCAGATGCAGTCCCTTGCTTGGCACCTCTGTCCTCAGGCACAATTTGACCAACAAAAATGTTCTTAGAAACTTTCTGTTGTATGAGAAATGTATTTTTAAATTACTTACTGCTTTGAATAACATAATAGAGCACAGGCCAAATTCTCATTCATTATACAAAAATGAATAATAATCATAATAGACTCCTATAATAATATATAAAATCAATAATATTAAAATCAATAGTAAAATAAATCAAATAAAAGGCTAATTCATGTGATCATGTTTTCAGAGCATAATGCTTAATGTGCAAAAAAGTTACTGAAATAAATATATCTGGATAAACTGTGGATCCTTTATGTTAATGTGCAGCTAATATAAAAAGTACATTTAATTTATGTTGCATTTATATATTACTCCAATACTTTCTAGGAGGGCAATTATTTTGATAATATATTGACGAAACAAAGTATATTTTATCCATGTAAACTCAAATTAATCGTGCATATGCTTATAATTGTGTCTATAATACCATGCTACACTAATACTTTTGTATCTCTCTCCTAATGAGTTCTCGTAGTAAAAAAATACTCTTGATCACCTAGGGGTATCAGCAGTGTTCTCATGTTGTTTATTTACAACCTATCATGGCAAAACAGTCCACATATGTTACTAGCTCATCTGGTATACCCATCTAGAAAAGACCACACCAGTGAAATAACAGAAAACATATGCAGTCATTGACCATTTTTTTGGCGAAGCCAGAAAAATAAAAGGAAAAATATAATGTTTTACTAAGTAAAAATATTGTATTAATATTTGTAATGCTAAAGCAATGATATCGTGCATAATATTTAGTCAATAAAATGGAACTGATTTTGAAAAATCATGTAAGAATCCACGGGGGATACATAGAAATGACACAATCTGCTATGGTTAGACTTCAGGGTCACCTAGGGTAAGCTGCCAATATTTGTCATGCTTTATTTACATGATAACAACAAGTTATGGGTAGAGGAGCAGAGAATACATCTACCTCTATGGGCATGTTGTTGTACGTTTTGAAATTTTGGCTTATGCTTTTCCTCTTCTAGCAGCAACTGGGCTGGTTATGAATGGTGGTCAACATCTTTTCTATCTATGGGCCTAAGTCTGTAAGAACTTTACCCCATACCTTGCAGAAAATGCCGACCTGGGGTACACATTTCTGTGAAAGTAGTGATAATTATAGAACGCTGGGGTATTTTTTTTACTTTACTTTAACTGTGGAACAATGTAACAGAATGCTTTGTTACCAAACATTTCCTCTCTACCTCATGATCAATGTTTGTTTACTTTGGCTTTCCCAAGTAATTGATGTGATTGGATAATCAAAGTGATCACATTATCAACAGAGGTCCCTATTGGTTCCCACAGACTTGGTTGTACACAAGCTTTCACTGCTATTCACGAGAGCCTATGCTGTCGAAATACTCTTTAAAGCCTACCGTTTTCATGACGGCAGGGAATGTCATAAAGGGTTATTAGTCGCTAAAATAAATTGGCTTGTGTGACAATATCATTGACTATAGTAAACACAATTTATGGCACTTAAAGAGGGTTTCAATTCCAGGTACGAATACTGCAACCTGACACAGCAGGGGACTGCCCCTTGAATAAAGGTATATTTCTCTACTCTAAACTATATGGTATGACTGTTGCTCTCATCCTATCAAAACTACAGTAGTTTACTCTTGTCATGAAAACGTAAGTGCAAACAAAAATACTCGTGCAAGCAGGCATTGGACTTTTTTTTTTTAAAAAAAATATTTATTTATTTAAATTTTTCACAAAGCCTGCCGTAAAGATCATGACCATGACACCATTCACTAAACTGTCCTCTGTCTTCCATCTTTTACTTTCACAGGATGTGGCCAGTTAAAGCATGAAGGGGCCTTTTATAAAGAAGAAGAGCTGTGAGCCCCAAGCGGCTAGATGTTGAGTCGCTGCCCCTTGTGTACACGGAAGACACAGGACTGTCTATTCTTTCATACTACATACTAAGTCTCAAACATACAAGATATTCCAAAGGCTTCATGAATTCCTGTTGATTTTGCTTAGTTGTCCTAAGAAGGGAAGCCCTTAAAAAAGGCGATACTGACTCAATTGAGTATAAAAAACAATGAAAGTCATTAAAACTGTCCTTATTCACTAAATCACTGATTACGGACTACTAATCACTGAGATCACTCTTATCTTTCTAATGATTGTCAAAACATGCTTAAAAAGACAATTTATTGTTGCACACAGACTCACAAATCAAGAATGCAAATTAAGGTAATTTGTAAGTAAATTAATATTCATTCCTCAACTTATATGGTTCATTCCTCAAACCACATAGTTTAAGGAGAAGCTGCAGCATTTTTTCACACCACATACTTAAAGTGGCCAATCACTGGCAGGAACCCTCACTGAAATAAATCTGAGCACTTTCAACGCATGTGCTGGGGGCTTCATTATATGCCTGAAAATTTCATGTGAGCCAGTCGACCTGGCGGTGAATGTACCTTCATGTTCAGCAACAAGCCCAGGAGTTGGGGATCGGGAAGTAGCAAATGCATAGGAGGAATTTCTCAGCTGCCATAAGTGAATATGTTTTGGCCAAAGCATAATTAAGCTCACCCGCCACATCAAGGCACACTCTCAATAGGGTGAGAACCTACTCTCACCTCCTACATAGTGGGCACACAAAGCAGTTTATACTGCTACCAAAACCTTATTAATGTGTTGGGGGAGGTGCAATTAAACCTCCTCCCCATTAACCCCTGGACAGCAAGCTGCAACCAGACTGATGAGGAGCCAACAACCTCAAATATGTGCAAACAGGGAAAAGAAAAAATGTTGGTGCGCTAAGCTAGTCACAGGCTCAAATAATACAAATGTGTAATACGAGGCCTACCAAACAGGTGTAAGCATGCTGCAAGAAACAGTGTATTGGCTGTACAATGTATACAAGAAACAAAAACTGTCTGCGCTTCTTACCCTAATAAAGTTGGCAACAAATATATAAACACAATATAAATGAGAGGTTTTGGTTATATGAATTGGCCAAAGCGCACCGACACTTTTTCTTTCCCCTGTTTGCACATATTTGAGGTTGTTGGCTCCTCATCAGTCTGGTTGCAGCTTGCTGTCCAGGGGTTAATGGGGAGGAGGTTTAATTGCACCTCCCCCAACACATTAATAAGGTTTTGGTAGCAGTATAAACTGCTTTGTGTCCACTATGTAGGAAGTGAGAGTAGGTTCTCACCCTATTGAGAGTGTGCCTTGACGTGGCGGGTGAGCTTAATTATGCTTTGGCCAATTCATATAACCAAAACCTCTCATTTATATTATGTTTATATATTTGTTGCCAACTTTATTAGGGTAAGAAGCGTAGACAGTTTTTGTTTCTTGTATACATTGTACAGCCAATACACTGTTTCTTGCAGCATGCTTACACCTGTTTGGTAGGCCTCGTATTACACATTTGGATTATTTGAGCCTGAGACTAGCTTAGCGCACCGACACTTTTTCTTTTCCCCATAAGTGAATATGTTGACAGGAGTATCTATTTAATTAAAAAAAATATCTCTAAAAATAATTTTAATACTTACGTCGTATAGCATTTAAAAATCAATATGATTATTCCAGTTCACCCTATGTATTGAATGTGTGATCAGTATAAGATTACTGTTCTTTCACTTTTTTAAACTTTTTTGAAAGTTTCCATTGTATATAATGATTTAGAAACAAATTGAAAACAATTTAATATTTGAGAATAATACATTATATAACGAATATTGCCTATAGCAAGTCATGTGATAATCCTCTTTATTTTATTAAAGGGATCCTAAGAGATCCCAAAGGAGAGCAGAAATTAACTCTATAGAATGTTGTGTTTTTGTAACTAGAGAAATCATTCCAGAATTTTGTAAGGACCAGCAATCATAAAAAACTGTATAACGTCAATCAAAAATGTAAAGGATAAGAATGAAGATAAGGACATGGAACAATGTGATTGTCATATGGTGGGAAATGAGAAACACTATACTATATTAGTGACAAATGATGGTCAGCGGAGAGAGACAAAGGGACAACTCACCCACCTGTGGCCTTATCAGATCATCCAATACAAAGACACACTTTAGTTCTTCATCAGGTTAAAGAACCTTTGTTAGTAGCTAAACTACAGATCACACATATATTTTTAAACCAACATGCTAACCACTATTTGACTGCTAATAAGATCAAATAAATAAGAACAGAATAAGTTTGTGATTGCTATATACACAGATATGATTATCATATATTATTTACCAAAATGTAACTATAGTCAAATTGATGTGCTCAGCGCTTTACAGTTTACAGTATAATAAAAGGGATGTAAAAATGTAAAATTCTTATTGTATAATTGTATAAGTATGAGATACTGAATACAATTTTAACCTGACAGTGCAACTTGCAACATCCACTTTTTGATTATAGTAGCCTTATTCTGGAGGAATTTGCAGGTCTTGAAGACATTGAAACCAATGGTGCAGATGCTTCCACAATGTTCAATGTCCTATAAAGCTGTTCGTAGATACCTAGTTCAAAGTAAAGTGGGTGTCACATCAGATGATCAAATGTAAACAAAAAATGTATTTTTTTCATTTTTTCTCCATATATACCAAAACAAATACTAAGAGTGATGAAAGCTAGAAGTGCTTTTCTGTTAGCATGACATTTTTAGGCATTTTTGTCTAATGATGGCCAACTAATCTCACAATATAAACTGTCAGCTGCTGGCACTTTTTAATATAAATTACAGTGTTAACAGTCTTTATCAGGCTGCCTGCACAATAGACATACACTGGAACCTGTTTTAACCAGAGTCTCCGGGGGAAGCGTTACTTCACCTGAGCTCCAGGTTATTATTTTTAATCACTGTGCATGTTTGTATGGTTGGGTCATGACCACCCTGACCCAGGTTCTACCCACTCCCCACCTATTCTCTGGCCACTTTCCATCCCTTTAATGAAAAACTAGAGTAGCTCTAAATTCTGATTGAGTCCCTGTCTATGTGCACAGCCATGCCTCTAGTACAAGGGGGGCTACAAGCAGCCAACCACGAGAAATTCCTGGGTATGACTATATTCTAATTTCTGCTTAGAAAAGTTGCTGAATGCTGTCTGACTGCAAAGCATTCCTCTTTAATATAAGTCGTACATGAACAGTTAAACATGAAAAACTTCCACTGTGAACTGAGAACATGGCACATGTGTCGATAGGCACCAACTTGATAACCTTGCATGCTTGGTTGATACTTAAATGGTTAATAGGGCTAAGCCAATGAAGACATAGAACAGGTTCAGAAAGAGAAATGAATCCAGAGAAACTGCAAATAAAGGATCTGCTAAGAGAAAGCTGTCTTATGTCGTATTGTTATGGGTGAGGTAAAGGGTAAAGTTGCATGCCAGACTACGCAGGGTTCCTCTACAGCTGATGGAGTTAAAATGGCCTACAACATAGTCAAGCTATGATACCACAAATGTTAAAAACACAAGTATTCCACCTGTTCCACCATATGCCCTGGAGGGGCCAGTACAAGTAAGCAGGTGCCAATTATGCCAGGAGAAGACATGAGAGAAAAGCAGGTCCCGGTATACTGTACATCATTTATGAGAGAAGATAGTTCAGATTAATGGTCTTGCTTTGTTTATCTTATGCGTCACCTGCAGTCACTTGGTTGATTTTGGTCCTGCTTGGTGTTCTGTGACACCAGTAAATGGTACTATTGCATTACACCAGGATACAGCACAATAAAAGATAAGCATATCTGCGAGCCTTTCCACATATACAGAGGAAGTACCTTGTCTTGAGCTCCTCTAATCATTGGGGGTTTGTATTCTTCCTCTAAGTTTTCAAAGTGGTTTGTCACCATGTCAACCAATGACATACTCCAATCATCAAATCAATTCCATTGGTTGTTGTGATGGTAAAATTCATTTTGAAATTCCAGTATCATATTGTAAACATTGGGGTTCATGCAAAACCCGCAAACTCTACTCTCAACTCACCCACTGAACTGTGTTGACCTTGATTACCATTATATTACCAGAATTTTGGGAGTTCTTAAGCAATTACCATACTGGGAACATCCAGTCTCCAGAACCCTGTTTTTTTTGGGGTGTGGGTGGTCAGCTTGCGACGGTGGTTATTGATACTTGTTTTTATACAAATAAAGTATATTTGTCTGGTAAAACTTGCTGTTTGACGCAAATGCAACAAATCTCTATATTAACACATCTCCCTATATTTATATTGTTTTTAAAGGCAGAACTTAAATTAAAATGTTGGCGCATAGTGCAAAATGTGGATCATTAAACTATAATAAGGTTATGAAAGAAAAAGACATCTACGATTGTCTGTGGTGGCATCATCTACACAGAGAGCAATGAAAATGTAGGACTGGGAAAGGAGTTTTGGAAACAACTGAGAAAACAAACATTAGGAATGCAGTTTGCGAGAGAGTCTACACCGACATGTGTGAGGAAAAAGCCCCTTCAAATATTAGGACCAGGGGTCTAAAACTAAAATAGCTGGTGTTGAGAATGTAAAGGAATCGTCTTCTTGTGACGTGCCTATCTTCACGTGGTTTGTGCTCCTGGAATGTATCGTCCTGCCATGTCTCAAAACTTCACGGTTTGCCTTCCAAAACAGGAAAATGAATGGCATTTTGAGTGGTTCATTGATGGCTTTCATTTATTCCATATTACAACAACAACAAAAAGTTTAGCCCTTTTTAATCGTGGTGCATATATGAGCATGATAAAACTATTGTCTTAAAAGAAACATACCGATTTGTTTTTCTTTTATGGTGCCTTAATGTACAATTCCTTTATAATTAGATTATTTTGCTCATATAATGTTGGCTTATGTGAGGTCAACCTTTACCATATTAGTTACATTCTACTATAATTGAGATCCTTAAAAATATGAACAAAAAAACACCATAGTTTGTATTTAAAACTTAGCTTTACACCGTTTAATACCCTACAGACACGACCCCTAGAGGCCTCCACTGAATTTTTCCACATTCATTTTAGGAGAACAGGAAGTGTCAGCGTGAGTAGAGGGTGATACGTATAAAAGTATAAAGTATAAAGTGTTTATGTGGGATATATATTTATTAATCAGTGACCAGGAAGACTTCATGGATTTCTCTTGTTCCTGGAGATCTGAAAACTTTTTGGACCACGGGCACCAGAGCTATGCAAACTGCAGCTGATGAGCCCTTTTCTTCACCCATGTAAAATCATGTTTACCCCCTAAAAATGTCCCAACCACCTAATTTGCAGTGAATTAAAGGAAGGAGGAGAAAGTATTAATGGTTTACAAATGTAAAGTTGCAGCTTCCAGGGTTTTGGACTTAATTATCATTACAGATATTTTAAAATCAGAACTATATCATTTGTACATTGATTTCAGGTTATCTCAGCTGAAATTGGTGTTTAAAATATCCGAAATTTTGTAAGCACTGGAGGTTATGGCTTTGTTCTCATTTGACACATGTGAACTGATTACAATAAGAAAACATTTGACATTTCTGTGCTACATTCTTCTTCTAATTACAGGTTTCCATAAGGACAGTGGAAAGTGAACACTTCTGCAAGTCATTATCACAATGACATAATCATTTTGTATAGCACAATGAAAATACTGTCAATAGTGGTTCTGTTATCCAGTTTCTTCAGTGGAAATACACAATATAGTTAATTGTTCTAGTAATGGTGACCCAATGCTGATATTATGATGTGGGCACTGAATGCCATATAATTGAATGCCACTCTAAATTTCCATTCACTTGATTGTTCGCTACGACGAATAGGCCATTATTTTAGGCATTTGATAATGATTTAAAGGGAATTAGGAAGGAAAATAAAAATGAGGGCAGCAAAAATACTGTATGAAGCATGAGCTCATTATACAATGCTGCCATTAAGCAAATGCAATAGGCTTGTAAATAAGGACTATAACTCTAGGGACAAATATTAACCACAGTTGTGTGTTATATGTTACCAGTTCTCCTTATGGAACACACCAGAGCTTCAGTGCAGTTTTATTTCACATTTTTCCAAGGTGTAGAATAACTATGGTTCTGTAATGTGTGTGTGTGTGTGTGTGTGTGTGTGTGTGTGTGTATATATATATATATATAAATAGGTTTGGATTTGAAATACTAGTTGGGATGTGATGATTATGATGCAGGATACCAGTATAAAACAAGTTGTCTTTATTAAAAATGTCATATTGATCTCATATTTCATATTGAGCTCACTTGATCTATTGGACAAATCCCAATAGATTAAACGTAATAATCAATTGTAAATCAGAGTAAATGTGCTCCAGTAATGTTGCATTATTTAATCCCCTATTTGTTGTTATTGTTATTTGACAACTCGTTGGGTATTGCAGTACAAGAGCAAGTTGAAAAATAGACATTTAAAAATTAGGCACTGGTGACAGCCCTGCCCAAAAAAAGCTTGCAGTCGGATGAATGAATTGCGGTAGCACAAGCTGTGGTACAAGTATTCACTTGGCAGCCATACTGTCCCATGGAGCCTCTTGTGCTTCCCTTTGCAGAGTCTTGTAATGTCTCCTCCTTCCTTGAAGAGCTTCAGTGCCACCTTGTACCAACCAAAGCTTTGGTGGATTACAGGGGTTATTCTAAGACTATTTTATAATACATGACAAAAACAATAAATAATAATAATAATAATAATAAAGAGCTACATTATATTTAATGTTAAATATTGAGCCTTGAATCAGTTCTGCAAATTACAAATTTAAAAAATAGCTATTTTATCTATATATTACATTTACTATAAAAGGTATATCGAAGTACACATATGCAAATACTCCAAAAAAAACAAAACAGATGAAAGAGTCACTGTCATGACTGAGATGTCCCATAGTTTGAAACCTGTGGACAAAACACGGAAAAAATACATATTTTTAGCAGATGATATTACTAACCAAACTTTAAATTGTACACTTTTTGCTAGTTTTGTTATATCTTCTTAAACACATCCTTATGATATCAATGAAAAGATTTTCAATTGCAAAAAATGTGTTGCAAAACTGTAAAGCATTTTGGAGGCCAAGGAAAATCTTATAACAGTGGCATCCAGCCCATGGGCTTCTAGGTGAAAAGGTTGCCTTGTTGTATGATCTCCATCGTGGATTCCACAGCAGAAGTCTTACTCTATCTCTTCTAATAAACATACATATTGGAGTTTAAATCATTTACCTGAAACTCGGCATTTTCTCAACTATTTTCTTTTTTCTTACCTTTCTATAAATGATACGATAATAAAGCCTACTTTCAAATGTAAAAAATATTTTGTGCAAATTTTGTGCAAAATACCTCAAAATCCACTAATCCAGTAAGGTTGGTAGAGCATTTGGTTATCCTTACCTTCTAAAGAAGAGATGGCAGTGATTGGCTGGATGTTTTAAAGTGTAATTGGTTTAAACCAACCCCACCCTTAGATTGCTTTCCACCAATCAAATATGTAAAGGAAATGCATTCCTATTGGTTTTTTACCTTTGCTTTGCTTATTCCAGATTATGTTAATTTCCATCTTGGCACATTTAGGCTCCTCCCATGAAATCTGGAAGATATTTTTTCAACTAATAACCTAATTTATTATATCTTTAACCACTGACAGAAATATGCAATAAAACCAATATATACATACATATATATTTAATTTGGTTCCAAAATAAGGAATAGTTCACATTTTGCTTGATATGCAACAATATTTTGGAATAGAATTGCAGATCATAAAAAAACAAAGATTACAGTTTACAGGAAAGAAACTGTTCTTACAATAATAACGTTTAAAATGTATAAAAAATAATACATTCATGAATGTAACTAAATAAACAGCCAACAAATCGAGTTATGATCAGAGTAATTTTATGATTTAGTAATGTGGGATATTTAGTGATTCACCTAATATTCACCTGATTTAACTGCAAAAATGTTCACTTACATCTCTGTGGAATACGGTAGCGCTATATCAATTAATAATAATTATATGGTCTAAGTATATTATTCCCAAAGTAATTTATAGTATTAAATATAATATTATTTATAATATATAAATATTATATATATAAATATACACTGGTTTAGCCTTACAGAGATGGGTTCTGCAAACTTGACACACACAGGACAAGTTCTTTGAGAGCTCTAAAATTGCAGAGGGTTATTTCTCACCCACCCTTATAACATGTAGAGCCCAAAAGGGAAAAAAAAGGCAGACAAACATAGATCCCATTCAAGAGGACCACCTGGCCAGACTGACACCAGTTTGAAAACCAATTCCTATCCTTTTCATAAACTTTGTAATAATGAGATCTTTCATGGCTGCCTTAAAATATAGAACATGTTACACAACTTCAAGAATCCACTAAAAATAAGCACCTACATCAAAATTGTATCATTTTAATTGTGTTGCATATTTAAAAAGTGGAATACAAATTTAACCCCTTTCCTGCCATAAGAATGCACATATTGAGTTAATAATGGTGAACAAAAGTTTGTTTAAGGTTACAGGATGGAGATAGAAAGAATGCATAGATAGAAAGATACAAAGGATATACTGGGCTAAATATGTTTTATACCTCTAGGTGATATGTTCTAATATGTAAATACCTTACAGCAGGTTATTAAGGAAATCCCATCATCCTTAAGAAAACAGATGGCTGTAATTGTTGAATGACATTTAAGTTAGATCTGATCTCAGAAAGAAATAAAACTTGGAGAATGTGCTTTGAAAAGTTGAAATAAAATACAAAATCACACATGCTGTGCCCCGAGCCTTTTAAATGTGTTATAATCCAGGAGACACATGGGAAAGTTGGAAGAATCCACAGCCAGAAACTCACAAGAACCGTATGAACCTTGAAGACCCCTCTAGATCAGCTCTCTTATAATCTAAACTTCATCAGAGCTCCCCTGGAAAACTCTTCAGCAGATTTCACTATGTATAAGAGACCTACTTCAACATTTTTTTTTTCTCCAACTTCATACTAAATAGTGGCACTTTTTTTTTTCCCTTGACAGAGGAATGAAAGAGTTTAGGTGATGGGTGGGGGAGGGATGAGAGTGGGAAGGAGTGATTGGGACAGTGGGAGGGAGAAGGGGGATACACAGTGGCAAGAGAGAAAAAGGGACCCTACTGGAGAAGGAGGGGTCTGGTGGGATGGAGAGAGGGCAGAGAGGAGTGGAGAGGGCTCAGATTTCAGCACTGCTGGGGGCATGGGAGGACTAAGATGTGGGCATATACGTTGCCTTGAAGGCACTCAGGACTATAACTTCAGTACCTTGGCCCAGAGCAGACAGTACTAAGTTTCTGCTGGGGCCTGGTACTGGATTCTCCTTCTTTTCCTAAGAGGTCAGCTGCATGAAGAGAAGATAACTTTTGGGGATAGCCAACTTCCTTCTCCCCTCCTTTAAACTTTTTTCCCACAAATATTCTGCATGTCTAACATTTAGACATGTTCAGCTTTGTGGATTCAAGGACTCTAGTGCTCTTTGCAGCCACCCAAGCCATATTATTAGCTGTTGTACGATGCCAAGATGAAGATATCCGTAAGTTACATTTTTATATATATATTTCTTGTAACATTTAACATGTCTCTTATTTGCAGTGGTTATTTAGAACACTTGAAATCTGCCTGAACTGTTCACTTGCTCTTTCCTTTCAGCATTGAAAGGGTTAACCAGTTGAAGTCTTTTTTTCCCTTTTTTTCTTTTAAATAGGGGAGAGAAAATGCATGCAAAATATCAATCTGATGAGGTTACTACTATATGAAAGTGTATATAACCTTCAGAAAAGTTATTCTTGCAAGGATGCTGTATCCTTAGTAACTCAGTACTGTATACCACAAACCTGGCAGTTATAGTTAGTTACTGATTTGATATTGAAATATCTTCTCCAGTTTTATGTTTTAAAATTACAGAATTGACACAATCAAGTTACTTTGGGGATTTGGTATCATTGGATCAGCAACATTTAAGTTTATTTGTAAAGAAATATAATGTGTGTGTTAAAGTATCATAACCATAATCTAATGTAGCAAATCTTACTATTATATGATATGATATACAATATTAAAAGTAGCTAGAATTATGAACAGATGCATGCCTCAGCTCAGTGCCAGTATAGCACCTGAAATTGTTAAAAGTCTAAGTTATTCAACAAGGTAATACTATCCTTAGAGAAACAGCTGAAATAACAATAAAATAGACTTTTAATGACAGAGGACTGTTTTAGACATTTAAATTCCTAGGCTCCAAGTGAGAAGCTGCAATTCTGAGCCCCTGATTGATAGGAACGGGACTAAGAGGCTTCTGTGCCACTTTTAGAAATTACACAGGCATGGTGGCCAGTAGACCACAATAAAACTACCTGTTTTGGGAAATTAAAAGGCAAAAAAGTTATAAGTAGGATCACAATAATTTAGAGACACAAGAAGGTTTAAAGAGCATTCCAGTGCACATCCATGTGTTCTAAAGAATGTATTAAATCAAATACCCTTTTCCTAAAAATGCATGTCTTAATTATTTGGAAATTGAATTAAATGCCTTAAAAATTGCAGTGTAGTTCATAATGAAAATGGCATTATATAGGCTAATTTATATCACCATTGCTGCATGTTTAGATCATTACTCTTAAATTAAAAATTAGGCTAAATTTGTTAATTTAGTTTAACGATAAAAAAATGTAATTTAGCAATTATTCTGGCAAAAAATAGTGGAATATGTGAGAAAAAAACACCTGGCTAGAATGCAGTCTGGGCAATTCTTCTAGGCAAATGCTGGAAGCTTTATTTCTGAGCAGAAATTTTTCAACTTGCTTGGGCAGGTCCCCAATGGTATAAATTCCTCTCTGAGTCTTTTTAAGTATTCACACACTACAGATTGTAAATCTATTGAAAGAATAGTATGGAGAAGGTCTGTTTCTTTGGATTATTGCCATTTTATGTGCTGGTTTGTTCCATTCTAGAAAAAAATGGCTCTAATTCTAAAGAAATCACATCTGCAAAAAAAGAGAAAAATGGGTCAAATATTCAGAGCACAATATTTGTTAAACTTACTTAAGTTGTATTAGAGAGCAGAGTTGTTTTATATGTATAAATTGCAGATTTCTTAATTGGTATTAAGGTTTAACATGAATGTAATGGTAATTTAACCATTCAATACACACTTATAATAATCAGGTGGAACTTACATAAATGTATTAATGTATAGTTAAGGCCAGCTGAAAATATAGCGTAGTATCTCTTATTTTTTTCTTTGAGATACTTATGGATAATATGTATGTAAATATCATTGAATTTAGAGTTATGGCCTGGTTTAAAGGCCTCAATTGAGCATTGTGATTGTTTATTTGCACTAGGAGGATTGGCAGCAATGGTTTCCAGATGGAGTTGAAATGCTGCCCATATTTATATAAACTGCCCCCTGACAGTGAAATGTGAATTGAGTCCTCTGTGTATTCCACAGAAAGGACCATTCATGAAGGGTCCTCTGGGCTACCCAACCCATGTTTGGGACCCAAAGGGAGCTGAGTATAAGGATAAGCACTGCTTGGTAACAATGACTACTCCTTCATAATCACTATTTGTAATCTAGTTTATAATTAATATTCTACTTTTATATCTATAGAGTTTGCACTTGTGCCACCATTTAATTAATTTAACATTTTTATACAAAACAATTTCAGGTCTAACAATTTATACAGCAACTACTACCTGCATGAAGAAGACACATGGAAACAGATTTTCAACCCATTACTATAAATGACCTTAGAAAATCCCACTGTTATAAGTTCACCCTAGTTCATGTTATGATATTATATTACAACTTCCTAAAGTTGCAGCCAATATATATTAGACTGACACCCTCCCCCCTACTCCCAACAGTCCATTCAATATCTTAGTATATATTCTTATATTATTTTCATCTGTTTGGCTCAACACTGCCCCCATCTGGAAATGTCTAGCATTACACAGTATTAACCAAGCCATTTGAAATCCCTGCTTTAATTATATATATTTGCTTTTTTCAACACTTTGAGCAAAAGTTGTTAAACTATATATATATATATATATATATATATATATATAATATTATTCATTTTTATAGAAATAAATATACCAAAACATAATTTTATATGGCAATTTCATAAATTTGTTTTCTTTTTCCTATTTTATTTCTCTGCTTCATCTCTTTTGCTGCTTCTTCTTGCCTTTTTAACTCCTTTACACGTTGGTGCAGAGGACGTAGGGAGCTGCGTGCAGGATGGGCAGAGATATAATGATAAAGATGTGTGGAAACCCGAACCCTGCCAAATCTGTGTCTGTGACACAGGGAACATTCTCTGCGACGAGATAATCTGCGAAGAAAATAAAGACTGTCCAAATGCTGAGATACCTTTCGGAGAATGCTGCCCCATCTGCCCAACTGAGTCATCCTCCACCACCAGTGGTCGTAATTTATTTATTTATCCTCCATAAATAAATTACATGAGTGTACCTATGGATGATGTTTCTCTAACAAACTGTGCATCCATAGGTTCATCGTGCAATTAAAAAGGTTACCTCTTGCATAGAACTACATACAGTCAGAAAGATCTTCTTCAAATAAGAAGGACACGGGGAGAAGACCAAATTCTTGGCTGCTCTCAAGTATAGAATTACCACAATAGGCTAAATTTGTATGTGCTTATTTAGTTTTATGTTTGAAACCACGGGTTATTGGCTTCTATTGCCAAATTAAAGGATGTACAAAATAGGCCACATGCAACATAATTATAAATAGGAATACGTTCTCAGTTTTATTTCAACAGCCAGCCATGTGTCCATTTTAGATACTTTTGTACATCAATGTCGGACATCCTCAGAAAGCTAATCTGGTGAGGGTGGTAGAAATGATAGTTTCATTGTAGCTGAAGGGAAATTAAATGATGAATCGAGGTTCCCTTTTTAATAACATATCAGCACAGGTGGCACTGTAATTGCAAACAGCATTTATGTTTGATTACAGGCCCCTGTGGGTAACAATAAGCAGTTGCCCTGCTTCTTGCTCCACAAAAACATGTTTAACACTTTTAAGCGAAGCTTTGACATCTGTCTTATCTGTGTCTGTCTTGGTGGCCTCCTGTAACTAATAAAGTGCTGTCTTCTAATTAACTGCTATTAATTAGAACAAACCAGTCTTCGGATTGCTCCTTGTCATCTTGTATTTTTTTTTTTGTACAATTATTCTTGCTAACATTTTCTCTACTTAAATGGCATTATACAGGGATACCTTGTCTCATTTCGTAGTAAAGAAAGTCTCTCTTGTCCTCTCTGGCTCCAAGTTAAATATGTTGTCCTTGTTGTTATGTGTCTGTGTTTTTCATCAAACCTATGTATAAATGTTTACAAAAATGATGGCTTATCAATCTAACCTTTCATTATTTTCTATTCTGCATAGGACAAGGAGGCATTAAGGTAATCATTTTGTATTTGTTATCATTATGTTTAATTATCATTTTTAGTCAGTGTAAGCATGATTTAATACATTTGTCTTCATATTAAAAGTTTTACATCATGCCTTGAGCTATGTCTCAACTTGGCTGATGAACTACACACACATTGCCTGGGCCAAGAATCAATGGAACTTAATGTTCCAAGATTCACAAGGTCAAACCATGACTAGCAAAAACATAGTAGAATCAGCTCTTAAAACTGATCCAACTATCAACGTAACTGTTTCACCGTTGGCACATTTTGTTAATATGCACAAAAGTATTATAAAGCACCGCCATTGTTAATTCTTTTTCTCCATTTGCTTAAATTTCTAGGGACAGAAAGGTGAACCTGGTGATATTAAAGATGTAAGTTCCTACTTTTATTGTGACATAATAAAATGCATGATTGTGTTAAAGTTTTTATTTCTTTGATCATTTGTATTATAAACAGTTAACCCATTTCTGCAGTTGACATAAATTATAGAAATTCATATTTGCTCTTTTTTGTACAGGTTGTAGGACCAAAAGGCCCTCCCGGACCACAGGTATACAAGAGAAATATCATGTGTGTACCTTAAGTGATTCATTTTTGTATATCTCAAGCTAACTGTGCCTTATTATTGATGTGTTATAGGGACCTTCAGGTGAACAAGGACCAAGAGGCGAGCGTGGAGAAAAGGGTGAAAAAGTAAGCATGTAAAACATTATTTACCCCCTAAAAATTGTATGTTTGACCTCTTCTAGAGACAAAGTGACTTTGTAAGACTAGGAAATAATATGTTGTGGGTTGATCTTCTTTGCTATTTAGGGTTCTCAGGGACCACGTGGAAGAGATGGCGAACCCGGAACTCCTGGTAACCCAGGACCCCCTGGCCCACCCGGACCTGCTGGCCTTGGCGGAGTAAGTAGGATTAATTCAGACCGCTGCCCAGACTTTGCTAGAAGTCGACACCATTCACACAACAGCTTTATGTTAGACATAGACGTTTACTCTAGATCTCTAAACTCAGCTCCAAGAGCTAAAAGGCCTTACTGTTACAAAGTAACGCACAACAGTAATTCTTTGTAATCGCACAGTTTGTTTGCATTCCTCTGACACGAAATATCTCCTGCAAGCCACTCACTGAAAAAAGATCCCTGGCCTGTGTACAAAAAGATGATTGTCCAAGCCCAGGAGCAGACACATTACTACAACATACATGAACATTTTAATAGGGAGTAGTCACATATTTCATTAATGCTCTGTTAAATTATGTTTTTTTCTCAAACACAAATATGTATGTGAGACATTAGATTGTAACAAGGGTATAAGGCCTTTCTGATCCATTACTTACTATTGTCAGAGAATAGTGGCCCTGCAATTGTATAATGAATAATCATCATAATGATTTTATTGACTTACCAGTCTTTATTATTTCTATTTATTTTGTTTTATAAGTCAATTTGTAGAATTTAAATGATCAACTTTTTATATTATAGTACAAATATTTTGGCAACTGCCCTTGGCACTGGGCACCAAAAGATGGCTTCACTTATCAACCAGACCTTTCCTCCCCATGCGATAGTTTTTGTTTTTTTAAAAAAGCAAGTGATAAAAAATTCAGGATTTTTTCTACTTTACTAGGAAATATTAACCAATAAAAGCCGGGTGTAAACAACGTGTGGCCCCTTCTGTCACCATTAGCTTTCATCTACTAACTAATAAATATATTAGAAATTAGAAAAACACCAAAGGATGCCAAGTAAGCAATGACTTTATATAAAGGCTATAACAATGGTCCTAACTCTAAGGTGCTGAATCTAAGTTTTAAACTCAAACATATGGGTTATAATAATAGATGTTTTTCCTTTTTTATAGCATTTATATCCTGAAGTGATTTAGTTACTTCTTTAATACCTCTACTTAAGAACTTCTGGAAGAATACTGCTCTAGTATATCACAATTTGTATATAATTTGTTACACAATGGACTACAATAAATAAAATTTTCTATATACAGTCATCAAGCTGACCTGTTAACACAAGGAAAATGAATATGAAATGCCAAATGTCCTTTACTTATAGGGAAACTAGCAAAAACACAGTGTTTGCAATAGAATAGAAACATTTGTAGCATTCAGTTTTTACCAATCTTACAAAACTTTATGTGAACCTAAAATCCTTGTGTTTTCCCTTAATTTAAGCATAAATAAAATTCCTTAGGATGGTTGAAATAAATACCAAAAGATTTATTAACTTTTAACCCAAAACTATGTTTGTGTTTTGCAGAACTTTGCTGCTCAGATGACAGGAGGTTTCGATGAAAAAGCTGGTGGTGCTCAAATGGGTGTTATGCAAGGACCAATGGTAAGTTTGTAATATAATTTGCCTAAAAAGTAACTTCATCAAATAACAGTGGCGCCCCCTGGAGGACTGGAGGGTTAATATTGTTCACTCCTAGACATAAAGCCAAAACTACAACCCAAATTAATTGGCAGAGACTCTTGTTTGAATTGGGAGGATTTCAATTTGTCCAAGGAACAGAAACCAGAAAATACTCAAATATAACACTATGCAAGTAAACATAATAAAAGATTTGTGCAAAACGTGGTTGCTTTTTAAACATGCTAAAGGCAGCTACTGGTATACAGAATCCTCAAAGAATTCCGACAGCAAATGTCTGTGTATTTCTTGGCACATGCTGAATGAAACTTAAATACTTCTCAATATGGCTGCCTTCCAACTTCAAGCCTCTAAGAAACAGTTGTAAATAAATAGAGAGATGTGTTAGCTACTATGAAAGCCTTATGCTTACATACTCATAGACCAATTGTAGGGCATTGATTTCCATTTCAGTATTTTTCAGAATGTGGTTATTAAGTTTTTTTTTTAAAATAAAAATGTATTTTTCCTTATAGGGCCCTATGGGACCAAGAGGTCCTCCCGGACCATCTGGCTCTCCTGTAAGTATTTATCTGTCTTATTTTGTTTAATGTTACCCTTTATTTTTTTTTACTTTATTTTGTTTTGATTCTTGCCTTAACATTGTTAATTTGGTTTTCATTATAGGGACCCCAAGGTTTCCAAGGAAATCCCGGTGAACCTGGTGAACCTGGTGCTGCTGTAAGTAACATTTATTTACATGAGCTGGTTACAGCATTGTTGACTACATGACTTAGCAACCCAAGAAGTGCCACAATATTCCATAGAAGACCATGCAAACGCTCCATGAGATCCCTATACTATTATCATGGTGTTTGAGACTGCTTACTCTGTGGCATCTTAAATAACCTATGCAGCACTTGAGATAATCCATCTAACTCCTCTTAGATGTCTGTAATGTGGGAGTTTTATAAAGACTTTAGCATAGGTTATATAAAGCTAGGCCACATATTAGAATTATGGTGGCCTGAAACAAACAGTTCACACACATTGAATCTTAGATACAAAATTATTCTTTTGGAAGGTTTTATTTAGCCACTTTGAGTCAAGGCCCAGCATTCATTCCTTAAGAACATCCCTTAAGATTATCAAGGTGACATAGTGTGGCCTAGCTTTATATAACCTATGCTAAAGTCTTTATAAAATTAGAAAAAAAAACTTTGGCCCTGTTTGTTAATTTCTAATAATAATAACTAGATATCATCATATCCCTTGCACTTAACTTTCCCAACTACAAATAATTTATGCAATGTGCAAAAAGATTCAAATTCATTTTATATAAGCAAATGATGCATGCAGAAGTGCAATTGCAAAATATTATTTCACAATTTCAGTATATCTGTAGTTTACCGGTTTCCTTGGTATAGATTATCCAGATCATATGGCCAGTTGTTTCCATTTAATATTTTTAGAAATAAAAATGTGTCTTGCACATTTAAAACAAACACTAAACAGTATTTAACAAGTATTCAACAATACTGAGAGATTGTTTATACAAAGATATAACACATATCTTTTTCTAATTATTGGCTTTGAAAGCACAAACTCAGCCATAGTTAAAGTAATAGGAGGGTAATGCAAAACTGAACTTCTTGCCTCCTAACAGTAGGGGGAGCTATTTGTTCAGCAGAGGAAATACATTGTTTTGGAAGCTAGGGCTGTTCATTTCCCTGTCTCATTGTGTTTTCTGTTTTTATTATAGGGTCCCATGGGTCCTCGTGGTCCTCCAGGTCCTGCTGGAAAGCCTGGTGATGATGTGAGTTTATATTTGAAATTATAATAAATATATACATATACATTATAGTGTATCATTATTATTATTATTGTTTGCTTAGAAGCTCTTGATACATTTACATATAAAAAAAGAGATAATGTTGCAAATATTTGCTTTGTAACAATTGCGTTTTTATAATATAATATATTATGGTGTTACATGGCTAACTATTTATTCAATTGCTTCTTCACATTTACAGAAGGTTTGCAGTTAAATGTTTGCTATTAATTGATTCAATTAGGGTGAAGCTGGAAAGCCTGGAAAATCTGGTGAACGTGGACCTCCCGGACCCCAGGTAAAATGAACTATGGATCTAATGTTGGGGTGTCATAGAATTGATGGAGTTCTCAATATACACAAGATACTTGATTACGCTATTCAAACATATGCCCTATGCATTATGCACGGTGCATTGTTAAAACCCTATAGGATATGTTTACTTCACTCTATTGAATGTATTCCAATGTACAGTGTCATATTAGTCTCAAAGTGGAACAATTATGCAGCATTTTGAAGATTTGTAAAATAAATTAGTTTGATTTTAATTTTTCATACCAAATGTGGCAGATAGAGGGCACTTAACCTTTGGCTGCATCCAGTGGTAAATCCAGGCCTTGTGAACTGAGATTATCTCGCTCAATATAAACATGTTTAATAAATATATATTGTAGAGTTGCACCATATGAATATTTTTCCTGAAATGTATTAAAAGCAAATGTCCAAGCAATTGTACTTTAAAATATTGCCTATATTTTGGGCAGGCACTCTCTAAGTGGGATATACTGTAGCCTTGTGTATGTATCACATACACTGTAGACCATAGGCCAATGGCAAATAACATAGACCCAGTTTAAAGGCAAAATAATATGTAATGCAGTGACTTGTCATGAAATAATATTGCTTTTCTCTTCTTCTCTTAGGGTGCTAGAGGATTCCCAGGAACCCCCGGTCTCCCCGGCGTGAAAGGACACAGAGTATGTATTAATAATTATTTGTTTCTGACACATAATATCAATTAGGTGTTCTATTTTGTATAATAACTATGTCTTTTTTTTTGTTTAATAAAGGGTTTCCCAGGTCTGGATGGAACAAAGGGAGAATCTGGTGCTCCAGGTACCAAGGTAAGTCTTTACACAAAAGGTGGCAAAATTATTTTTATTATTATTTGATATGGTGGGTAGAGGAAGGAAAGTGGAGTGAAATGGAGGGGTAGGGGGGGAAGCATGAAGCACTATTGAAATAGCAAGGCTGTTTGAAGCAGTAGAACTTGCTTCAAACCTTAGAACTTGAGGGGTCTTGCAAACTGTCTTAATATTAAAGACAGCCTTGCTTTATCCTTTATTATGACTGCTGCTCTTTCCTACAATATGTTGTTTTCAACATCACAAAAGTAGTTTTGTTCTAGACTTTCTGTGAAGCAGACTTCATTTTAAACAAAGATGTACATAAATAAAGCAGTCCCTTTCCTATCATCTGATTGAATATGGTGATATGTTCATTGTTTTACTAATTTGTCTGTACTTCTAGGGTGAAAGTGGAGCTAATGGTGAAGCTGGTGCTCCTGGTCCAATGGTAAGTAGAAGATGACTAGTATGTTTGGAAGCATAGCGTAGATGTTTTCTTGGTTCTTGGTTTTATAAATAAATAAATTAACCATAATGTAATATGTTACATATTATATGTAGCTTTATTCTTAATCTTGTAAATATTTAAAAATAAATATAAGGTGGTACAGTTTTGTTAACCCAAACCGCCCTTTTTTTGTAGGGTCCCCGTGGTCTCCCCGGTGAGAGAGGCCGTCCAGGACCTTCCGGTGCTGCTGTAAGTATTGATAAATTATAAATGCTACGTATTTCAAAATATAAATATGCTCTTAATATATATTAAGTAAACTTGACACACACTAATTCTACTATACCACTTGCTGTATCCATCCTATGGATTTCTCATCAGATAAAAAATGAAGATTATGAAAAAAGAGTAGTATAGAACCACTTCATAAGCCCATGATACAGGCACTCTAATCATAATAACAAGGTATAAGAGAATACATAGGATAAGGAGCAGTCCTGGATCTGTTATAGCAGTAGTTTGTTTTGTTAGGCTAGCTTGAGTGTTATAATTCATGCAGTTGTATCCTTGATGTTAGTTCAGTTGGGGGAAACCTGACGTGACTTGTAAAAATACAACAATCACAGTCATTAGTGTGGATTATGTTCTTTTCATGTACAGACTAGCAGATCCTTGTAGACATTAAGCACTGGAAAGCCAGGCTATTTAAGTTATCTGTATAAACATCCGATTTTGGTTACATGTAACAAACTGTTATTTCTACAGTTGTTTTCATTTCTTAAACTAATTTACAGAAACATCATATAGTTATTTCAAAGGATTTGCTAAAGTAAATATGTAAAACCATTTATGACAAATTTACCTGCTTAAAACTCCTCCTTAATCCCCTGGAGCTTGCAAGTGACCCAGGCATACTTTTCTACACTCTTTTATGCACAGAAAGATGGTTTTCTGTTTGGGCTTGTCTCCAACATTCCTCTATGGCTTAGCCCTGTGTTAGTCTGCCATGTGTTGGTCTAACTATCTCACCTTGTACGCTTCCCTTTCACATACCAAAATGCCCACTTGCTTCCATTTTCACCCACCCGCTGATTATACTAATGCAGCTGGCATAAACTATTAGTTGCTTTTCATTAATCTGCCAGAATGAGCACAGTAAGAATTGGCTAAGTAATTTCCTTCTGCTAAGTCGATGAATAAACCTGATTTCAGTGGCATAAAGGCTGGGACAGATTTTATTTTCTACCTCTCCTACTAATTCCTGGTAAATCTGTTTGAGAACAACATATAGATATAGTGGATAGAAGTTAGATCAGCTGCCATTGGAAAATGACATCCCACATCATTTAAAATCTTATTTTTAGAATGCAAAGGACAGAAGATCAACTCTTCACATCACACATCACTCATCACACCAACCATCACATAATTTTAATCACAAAATAAATTTCTTTAGCAATTCTGTACTATAAATCAGAATGAGAGTTGGTAGCAAGGACAGATGAATTAGTCAACACAAAACCAGTGTTGTATCATGAGTCTGGTCTTTCCAACCCACTAATATTCTGAAAACATGGAAACCACTGTCCTGAAAAACTGCCTAAAGAGCTTAGTAAGAATCCAGTTAGAGTGTAAATGCAACCTAAAGTACAGGTCGCTTTTTCTCAGATCTGCACTAGTGGCCATAGCTGGAAGTGCAGATATAAAAGAGACAAATTATCATTTGATTAAAATTACAACAAAAAAGAGCCTAAATGAAGCCATATTGCTACATCACTGTGAAAAAGTATTTCCCAAACAGAACTTATTCTTGGAGTCCACATTCTTCAACAGCAGGTGTTAGAGAAATGTCTGCAGTGTCAGATACCTTCCACTGTGTGGCAGCATTGATTTATTTCACATACCGTATACTGGCTACTAATCAATTATCAACTGTTATAAATGTATTAATTATTGAAATTAAGCGTTGTATATTTGCAGGCATAGTAATGAAACATATATTTCTAATATATTCCAGTCTTGCATTTTTCTAATTTTTCACATGTCCTCTCTTTTTCTTTCTTACAGGGTGCTCGTGGTAACGATGGTCTTCCCGGTCCTGCTGGTCCACCAGTAAGTGAATTACCATTTATGTATAATGTATACTACTGTAGTTTATCTTTTTAAGGTTTCATTATCTAAAGTAGACATTGTGGATAATAATAAAGGTGCCAAATACTAAATAGTAGGTAATGCATGTTAATTATTATTATAAAAGGTGATCAAATCATTTGAATATATATATACTCATAGGACAGTATACGATCTTTAGCTGGGGAAATATACAGCATAATTAGAGGGCTGAGCTCCGCTAAATGAACAGTGAATCACCGAGAGTTTCTTTTTGTTTTACAGGGTCCCGTTGGTCCTGCTGGTGCTCCTGGTTTCCCTGGTTCCCCTGGCTCAAAGGTATGAAATAATTTACAGAACAATCAAACCTGCCAAAAGCTAAATAAACCATATAAAATTCCTCTGTTAAATAGGCCACTTGAACACGAGCATTACCAATTTCAGAAGTAACAGAAACTGTTCTCCTTGACTCATGTTGACCCTTTTATTTTGATGTCATAACATAACATTTATTATTATTACCAGCCAGCTAGGACTAGTTTTCCAATCATGCACATGTACCCCTAAATTCAGTCATCAAAATGTAATAAAGTAAGGTAAACCTGTTTAATGATATTTTATTTTTAAACCCTATTTAATAAAAAATTCATAAAATTCTAACCTCTCGCATGGAGCGGTCACAGTGGACACATAGTTTGCTTGCTTAAATGATTAAGTGAAAACAGTAGGTAACAATGGGGTTCAAGTAAAGTCCACAGAAGAGCTTGATGAGCTTCTCCAGGGTTTCAGGATGTAGCTGAATAGGAGGTCATGTTATTGTTGGTCTGTAGCTTTCATTCCCAAGGATCTAGTTTCAGCAGTTTCCATAGTAACCAGACAGCACAGGGGTCCTGTCTGGAATTTTGATAAACAAGGCCCATTGTGAATAGTAGACAAGAAAAAGGAAGCCTCAGTGCCTGTAGGTTTTATGAATAAAACAATATTTTCAAGAGCCAACAGTTTCCAGAGAGATAAAAAAAAACCAAAATGCAAGTCTCACTAAGAAAAAATATATAAAACAATATATATATTGTTGTACAAGAGGGAAAAAATAGTCCTGCTTTTTTGACAGATACAATTTGTTTGGATCTTTTATTGTTGCACCTGTGCAAATGTTTCAATAGCATCTGGAATTTAACAATGCAGAATAAGAACACTACCATAAAATTAAGCCTCACACTTACCACCAGATGGCGCTAATATGTTTTTATTGCAAGAAAGATCTTTAAGATTTAAGGTCCACAGACCGAAACCACAGTACTGGAGTGGCTACAAGAAAAATATAAACATATGTTTTTTTTTTCTTTTGGCTGATTTTTGGTTTCTAATTTAAGCACAGAATACTACAATGTAATAAAAACATAAAACATATTCTTGAGGCAGTTGTGGCCATACTAAAACCAGATTAAAACCTTCACAAATGGGCTGGGTAACCTTTATTTCACTCTACGGCCCATACTTCTGACATGAAAACTATTTTTCTACGTTTTTTTTACATCTTGTGACCATCTAGATTTTATTTGAAAAAAAATATTTTTTAAAAAATATAATAATACTACAAAACCTAAGATTCTATGATCCAGACCAAGTACCATCACACAGAAATATTGCTGCTTCTGGAAGAATAGCAGCTGTACAATATCTCAGATATGATAAGTTGATATAATAGTATAGTACTTACCCAGAACCATCTTTCATTTTCATCTTTTTCCATCAGGGTGAAGCTGGTCCAACTGGTGCTCGTGGTCCTGAAGGTGCTCAAGGTCCTAGAGGAGAATCTGGCACACCTGGATCTCCTGGACCTTCTGGTGCTTCTGTAAGTAGCCCTATTATCTATAAATTCTGGGGGGGGGGGGTGAAAAGACACGAAAATTAAGATTATGCCAAAAGTGATCCATATAGAAAATTGTTGCCATGAATCATCAGTGGGTAAATTAATGAAACCCAACATAATATACACATCAGTGTCTATACTGGTGAAAAACCACACAAATATTGGTTCTGGTCCCCTATACAGCTGGCTAGCATGTTATCCTGCCACTTTCAGGGTGACTTCTTTGTAAATTGATACATTGCCCATTGTATCGAGCTGAGATGATCCCAGGAATTCAAGAGTTTTCATTACAAAAAATTATGTATTAAAATAATTCACAAAAAGAACAGAAGAAAATATTTGGAACATTTTTATGTTGCTCAATCAAGGAGAAGTAAGTTGTATATGAATATCTAATTTGAACACATGCTAGTATCAGACCACTTAATGCTCATAGTTTCTTACCTCTATATGCAGAGAATAGCTTTTTGGCTAAAATGTATATCTGAAATAACATCATTATTTAACCAGTCTTAACCATTCTTATTTTATCTTCATTTAGGGTAATCCTGGTACTGATGGTATCCCTGGCGCTAAAGGTTCAACTGTAAGTAATATTCATGTATTTCCTTTTGTATAATATACTATGTTACATCTTCTCTAATGAAGGTCCTGAACTATGTATTTATTATCACAAACTTATTCTCTTTGATAAACATAACATTTTGCATTGTAGTTATTTTAATAAATAAAGACTTTTATCTTATGTGAAATAGTTCAGTAACAGTTATTTTTATCCTTCTATCCTTAGGGTGCTCCTGGTATTGCTGGTGCTCCTGGTTTCCCTGGTCCACGTGGCCCACCAGGACCACAGGGTGCTACAGGTCCTCTCGGTCCCAAAGGACAGACGGTAAGTCAATGGTCATCAAATATCATCAAATTATTTCCTTCCTACAGGCCCTAGCTGTATAATGATGTCTTTCCTTTCCTAGTTCATGTACAATGTAGCAACCTGTATTTATGAAAATTGTTGAACTTCTGCTTGTGTTTTAGGGTGAACCCGGTATTGCAGGTTTCAAGGGTGAACAAGGTCCCAAAGGTGAAATCGTAAGTATTATTATTATTATCTCAAATTATTATATTCTCTTATCTAGTTGCCATTCATAATACATATATGGTTTTCACATGTTGTCCTCTACTGATTAAATAACAAAGACAATGCTACAACATATTATTATGATTCTTGAAACATGAAACAACTTAGGACACACATTTCTGACTAGTTAAATAGGTTTTCTAACTTCTGATTATGATTGCTGATTTCTGATGTATCTTGATTTGTTGTTTTAGGGATCTGCAGGTCCTCAAGGTGCTCCTGGCCCAGCTGGTGAAGAAGGTAAAAGAGGTCCCCGAGGTGAACCTGGAGCCGCTGGTCCCCTTGGTCCACCTGGTGAAAGAGTAAGTATCTTGCCAGTCCAGCTACCAATCCATGCATGGCAAAAAGAGACCAAACAATGAGTATTGGGAAAGAAAATGGGAGCCACAAAGGGGAGACAAGACAGAGAAAAGCATATAGGGGCAATATGGAACATGGGAAGCATAAAAGGGTAAGAAGGGCACAAGTTTGTATTGGGGGATACAAACAATGATAACATACTACTTAATGTGGTATTCTGGTAGGCTATAAAAATAGGCAAACATATACCTGCACATTGTATCCAGACAGTGTTCTGCATAGGATTGTAGAACAGCTTTGAAGATGGATATGTTACTTATGCTGTGAAGCTTAGTTTAAGTACTTTAATACATTCAATCAAAATAGAAAGTAAATAGATTTGCTCCTGATATTGCTCTGGTAAAAAAAGTTGTTGTAAGCCAGTCACCTATAGGTTCATGAACCATAACAGAAAGGACAGGAAAAAAGATATCTTTATTTATATGATGTTAAGAACTTGTGTGAATCTAATGTTTTGATCATATTTCCATTTTCTAGGGTGCTCCCGGAAATCGTGGATTCCCCGGTCAAGATGGTCTTGCTGGTCCTAAGGTAAAATTATTGTTTTTTTTTTTAAATTTGTTCAAATATACAGCAATATTTAAGGCGGTATTATCATTAATAAGGTGGACATTAGTATGAGCATAATTTTACAACTGCCTTTTTTCTGTGTTTCCACAGGGAGCCCCTGGTGAACGTGGTGTTCCTGGTCTTGGTGGTCCAAAGGGTTCTAATGGTGATCCTGGACGTCCTGGTGAACCTGGTCTCCCTGGCGCTAGAGTGAGTACTCAAGAACTGGGATTGCAGTTGTAGCCTACAAAATTACATTGAATGGAGTTTCAAATAATGGTAACATGGATACATGGCACCATCTATTAGGCTCTGAACTACAATGAAGTGCCTGCAGAAAAGGCTAAACTCTGCAGTGTGGGCACTGGTTTCACCTTGCACTTTGATGTGTGTAGGCAAACCAAACCATTGATATAATCTGTGAATGGTGGCTCATACTTTGGATTAAAAAAATCAGGAGTGAAAGCTTCTTTAGCCTTCTACAGCTTTGCACCTGAAACAAGTCACTTTAATCAAGATGCAATGAAATAGTTTCTATGTAAATTCATTGAATGCTACCATTGAATTATGTGTAGCATACAAGAGCTTTGCTAAGATGGGGGCATGAAGCCTCAAACTCATCTTCTATGGTAGTGAAAAACTTACTTACCTTCATTGATAATTGCATAAAACACCTGCCATGTATTAATCTATTATTTTATATCATACAGGGTCTCACTGGCCGTCCTGGTGATGCTGGTCCTCAAGGAAAAGTTGGCGCCACTGTGAGTTGAATGTTTTTATAATTATTCTGCTAGGCTATAGTTTTAAAACAATAACAGTGGCTACTGATTTGTTTAGGGACTTTCAAAATTGCTGCATTGCTGATGTCCAATTTTCTTTTATAATAGGGTGCTGCTGGTGAAGATGGTCGCCCTGGACCCCCTGGCCCTCAAGGAGCTCGTGGCCAGCCTGGTGTGATGGGATTCCCAGGACCTAAGGGTGCTAATGTAAGGAGATGACTTTGCTACATACATTATACAGTGAATAATGGAGACAGTACTTTGGAACTGGTTGATATAAAACTCATATTTTGAAATGATTCTTGGTGCAGTGTACACTTCTAATTTTTACATTTGTATTTATCTTTTCCATAGGGCGAAGCTGGAAAACCTGGTGAGAAAGGATTGGTCGGCGCTCCTGGTCTGAGAGTAAGTTCCTTTTGCTTTGCCATGAAACTGTTATAGACTCAGGCATTCTATTATTTCAATCTTCCAATATTGGTCGGTCAAATCCAAAAACAGCTCTAAAGAAGTCATCATGTAGAAACCCTATTTAAATGAATGCTCAGGGAGTAGCCATCTTGACTTCCTAAGTTGTCTGTGGTAGTCTTACACCAAACAGCAGTAAGAAGTGATATGAAAGCTAGGGAAGAAATCAGTAACTCCAAACCCTGTACTCACTCACCTTGCTTTAAAACATATTATCTCTATAACTATTATACAGAAGGAATGATGCTAAAAGTTGTTAGTAGCTTTTTAATTATCCATGGTAGTCAATGCTTGATGCCTTTGCTTACCAATGAGCCCAGTTATAATAACTATTATTATAACCCAATAATTCATATCACTCTGCAAGATACCTGTGATGGCATTAACTTGTAATTAAGTAACAGGCTAAATGATTATACAGTTACTATATAATTATATAGTAACAGATTATTAAAGTTACCATAATTGGGTTTCATTTAGCATTATTTTTCTTCTTGTAGGTGTTTAAGCACACTAATAGAGTAATAATATTTTCTCTGCTTCTAGGGTCTCCCCGGAAAAGATGGTGAAACTGGTTCTCAAGGTCCTCCTGGTCCAGCTGTAAGTAGTAACATCTATATTACCTTAAGATAAACCCCTTTATGTTAAAATACAAATATATTTTATTCTTTTTGCAGACATTAGTGTTTTTTTAGCTATTAGCCTAATACAAATGTATAGCTTATGCCATAAAATTCTGAGGCTAACTCAATTTATATTTTCATTTCAAGAATTCGGTAGCTTTACTCTTTCAGCTTGTTACTGACATCATCCAAGTGACCTGAATTTGTTATCAATTTATAGTTAGTAGTTTATTTCTACAGTCTCACACAATATTTGCAGCACAATGTTTTGTAGCTCTGCCCTATAGAGCTTACACTTTAGGTAAAAATATTAATTTACTGAATTTAGGATGAAAGATTAATAAAGTTGATATTGTGCTTTAGCTGCATAGAATTATAGCATGACCTTACATGTTTTATTTTCTAATAATCATGCATGTAAGTAACAT